>NC_083333.1:13188964-13493640 GCF_963455315.2 Globicephala melas | reverse complement strand
TCCTGAGTAGCGTGGTGAAATCTCACACCGCCCTGCTCTGTCCTTCCTGAGCCACGAATCATCCCTCTGTCCAGCATATCCTGCCCGTTAGTCACTTAGTACCCCTCTTGGTTATTAGCTAGACTTTCTTGGTACAGCAGTGCTTGTGTTCAAGTGACCCTTATTTTACTTAATAATGGCCCCAAAGAGTAGTGATGCTGGCAGTTCGGATGTGCCAAAGAGAAGCCACAAAGTGCTTCCTTTAAGTGAAAAGATGAAAGCTCTCGAGTTAATAAGGAAAGAAAAAAAAAATCATATGCTGAGGTTGCTAAGATCTACAGTAAGAACCAATCTGCTATCAGTGAAATTTTAGAGAATCGTGCTACTCTTGCTGTCACACTTTAAACTGCAGAAGTTACGGCCACAGTGCATGAGCGCACAGTGAAGACGGAAAAGACATAGTGTGTACAATTTTGAAAGACAGAGACACACCCACACACCCCCCCACACACACACACACATACACAATCTCCTTAAAAAGGCACCAGTTAACATGCATAAGGACCCCCAGTGAGTTGTCAGTTGGAAGAACATAACATACCTTGTTTGCCAAAACTCCAAAGGGCAAAGATTTACTAACACTAGCCTTTTTTGGGCAAAAATTCAGCCCTCTACTAGAAACACAGGTAAACATGGCCAGAAACTTTTTTTTTAAGTATTTGATTTCTTGGAAATATGGCCATTTGCAGAGAGGGGGAGGCAATGCCCGTGTCCTCACTGCTCTAAAAAGAGAAAACTTTACTTCCTGTCTTGGAAAGTGCAGTTTTCCCATCTTGCTTTGCTGTCCCTGTCGGCAGACCTCAGCCCAGAGCAAGCAGCAGGCGCCTCACACCTGCTGGTGAATTCGTTGTCACCACCTCTGTTTCCAGTCCCTTCAGAGTCACCTGGGGAGCTTTCCCACCAGTACTGACACCTAGACCCCCACCACACGCCCACTGACTCAGAATCTGTGAAACCGTTCATTCAATATTTCCTAGGTGCCCACTGTATGTAAAGGCTTTTGTGCACTTTTAGCAGCACTGGGCCAGGGGGTGGCATGCATTCTGATATAACTCTGACTTTGTCATTGTTCTCAAGCAGCTTCATCCAGGAGGGAAGATAAGAAATATAAACAAAGTGCCCAGTTCACGGCATGCAGTTAGCATGAGTTTGACGCTGTGAGAAACGTCAAGACACATCCTTGAGATAAGCTGAATCCATCCCAACCACAGGTATGATTTTAATACCTTTAAGAGGTGTGACCTGTCACAGGGTCTAGGGAACACGGACTTCTGCCAACTCAAGGAATAAAGTTAAAAAGAGGTTGAGAAAAAATTCCCTGAGGAGGTAGAGGATCTGATGGAAGGTTCTTCATGCCTGATGGGAAGATGTGATAGACAAGAGAGGCAAGGATGGGCCAGTTCCCACTGGGAAGGAACCACAGACACGATATGACGATTTACTGCCCAGCGAATGGGCTGGATCCTGGTGACGGAGCCAGCACTCTTATTTACGTCGTGGTGACGAGGGGTCAGGCTCTCTCCAGAGAACTGTATGTCTATCAACTCTTTCAACCCTCACACGGTACATGCAATAAATACACTCTGCTGGGGATGGACGGGGAAGCAGAGGCACAGAGCAGTGAAGGGTGGGGTATAAGGAACGAGGGAGCAAAGACTCTGGACGTGAGTCGGGCTGCCAGGCCCTTGGCCTTGAGCTTGTACCCCGGCTGCTAGGTGTGTGTCCCTCAGGACACACTGTCTCCTGCCACCACCAAGTCTACATTCTAGGAGGGGGCGGATGCCAGAGAATTTCAGAGAGTGACAGGTGCTGTAAAGGCTGGGGGGAGTGGTAGAAAGTGACCATGGAGACCGTTCTCCATGGGGTGGCCTTGGAAGACTTCACCTGGAAGGAGACATTGAGCTTGAAACGTGACTAATGGGAAGGAGGCGCCACAGAAGAGCTGGGGAAAGTGTTCCAGGCGGATGGAACGGCAAGCACAGAGGCTGGGGCGCCTTCCCTGGGAGGTTCACATCGCATCCCAGCAGCAGAAGGGATTCTGTGGCTGCCGTCCGGGTTGCTGTTTGGGGTGACGGAGGACCTTCCCAGGTGAGTCTGGGGCAGGTGCACTGGAAGCAGGCTCTTTGTGCGGCCCCTATTGCGGGGACCCCGGCAGAGGCTGGTTCGGGCCCCAGGGCCCGTCCTCACCGAGCCCAGCTGACTCACTTTTTGTTTGAAGCTGTGGTCCTCAGCGCATTCGGAGTTGTCCTGCCAAATATCTGTGGAGTTCTCCAGCGTCTGCCAAGTGCCCTGAGAAAGGCAGTATCTGTAGGCCCTTCCTGAGTGCTCTGAAAGTAAACACAGCTCTGGGGGAAAGGTCAGAACACGCAGCCCGTTCCCCGAGCACGTGGGAAGGCCCTCATCCTCACCGCAAAGCTGTGGAAAATCCCGGGGAAAAGGAATTTTCACTTCCCCTTCTGGGGGCTCACAGCATCCTTGCTGTTTATTTAGGATGGAAAGAAAAACACGGAAGCCTCTACATCCATCTCATAACAAACCATGTTCTGTTAATGTCTGCTGTGTTTACCCAAAGTCCCTGGAGCTGGAACGGTCCCTGGTGACTCAGAGATGTGACAGCCCCCCAAGGTGTGGCCCAGCTGGGAGACGCAGACCTGGGGCTTCCTGATGCCCAGGAGGCCGTGCCATGAAGAAGAGAGGGCGCTGGACCAAGCCAGCTCTGCCACCTATGAGCTCTGTGGCCTTGGGCAGGGCCTTACCCCTCTCTGTCCCTCCATTCCTGCTTCTGATGACAAGTCTTGACGATTCTACCTCCAATATTTTTCTTTACTCTTTCTTCTTCTTCCCAAGCTCTTGCCTCTGCCTGTATACACATCCTCATAGCCTCTCTTTTTCTGGACCACTGCAGGAGCTTCCGGACTCACCTCCCCGATCCCCCTCCATCCCTCAGTTCATCAGCCACAGGCTACCAACGTCATCTCCCCAAACCACAAACCCTACGACGTCCTTCTCGTGCCTTAACGCCTTCTCTGGCTCCACGTAATCTTTATCTACAGAGGGGAGTTTAAAGCCTGGAGCGTGAAGCACGGTTGGCTTCGCGATCAGGCCCCAGCCACGTGGTCAGTCTTCTGTGCCTGTATACCCTCTCCCTCCTCATATTCGAATGCTCCTGCTCCTCTAATCTCATCCACAGGAGCTCTGCTCCATCTTTTCTTCTCCAAACCCCTCCACTGGTGCCACGTCCTCCTTTGACGTCAGGCGCCCCACTTGGATTCTAAACATTCGATGCACACAGTGTCGAGGGGAAGAGTAACTTCCTACCTTTTGGGACTCACACTCCCTTGAGTACATTTCAGCAGCCCAGGACCCAAATTTTTTTTAAAAGGCCTTTAACTCAACTTCTTTGTAAGTTTGGGTTTTTGATCACTTTTTCTCTTAAAGTGGAATCGACCTGTGTTTTTAGCTCTTGGGAAGGAACAGGTAGACCGTAGAGCTGGGCGATGCTGATCCGTTCCATGTGCGCTCAAGGCGTCGCAGACTTTCGGGTCCTTAAAGCCCTGAAGGAATCCAAGGAGTGTGACCTTAGTGGGGCTCGGCCTCAGCTCCCACTTACGAAGCACCTACTGTGTGGTGGACCCAGTGTGTGCCTTCCCATTCATGCCTCAAAATGCCCTTAAGAATCGGCTGTTATTCACTTCACTTTACAAGGAAACCACAGCTTAGAGGGCGCTGGGAACTTTCCCAGAGTCTCAGAGTATAAAGTCCTCCCTTAGGGCTCCTGACTTGAGCAAGCTCTTTCCTCTCCACTGAACTGACCCCGCTGGTCCAGCAAACTCTCCAGTATCTTCCCTTCAGCTTCACATCCTCAGGCCTTCTGGGCTGATTCCCACTGAATTTCCCCCAGATGACAGTTCCATAGAATACGCCACTACTGCTCCCATCCAGAAATGCATCTTCCTTCGAAATTCTCTCTCTTTGTACTGGAGGCATCAAAATATTGAAACCAAATTTTAACTGATGTGATGATTTCTTGGGCTGAAATTAAGTACAAAATATCACCATCTTGGCTTCTCAGAAACCCAGTCTCGGGAATTCCCTGGCGGTCCAGTGGTTAGGACTCCATGCTCTCACTGCTGAGGCCCTGGGTTTGATCCCTGGTCGGGGAACTAAGATCCTGCAAGCCGCGCGGTGTGGCCAAAAAGAAAGAAAGAAAGCAAGAAAGCCATTCTCATTTTGTTTGGCCTGGAACTTTGTAATCACTGATGTTCCTTGAGAATAGCGGCCCGTTCTTAGATTTGAATTGTTTCACTCCCCACCCTGGTTTCACTCCCAACCAGGAGGCTGGGCTGCTGGGGCAGGTGGAGGTGGGTTCTAAATCATGGTCACTTCAGGGCAAGCTAAGGGTAAAATTCTCCATCCAAGTCCCATGGGGCTGAAAAGCACCAATTCCTCCCAACGCTATTGCAAGGGTAGTCTTTTTTTTTTTTTTTTTTTGCGGTTCGCGGGCCTCTCACTGTTGTGGGCTCTCCCGACGCACAGGCTCAGTGGCCATGGCTCACGGGCCCAGCCGCTCCGCGGCATGTGGGATCCTCCCGGACCGGGGCACGAACCCACGTCCCCTGCATCGGCAGGCGGACTCTCAACCACTGCGCCACCAGGGAAGCCCCTGCAGGGGTAGTCTTGATGGCCTTCCTCTCCATCTGGGAAGCAAGAACTGCATGGATGTGAGCATCCCCGTCTTGCCCCACATCTCTTTCTCCTCTCCATGACGGTGATAACTCTTACTCTCACTGCAGCAAAGTCTGTGGTAGCCAGACTTGGACTCTCAGCTCTTCAAAGAAAAGAGGACTCTGATATAAACAGAACCTCCAGACACAGAAGACTTGCAGGAAGAAAAGAGAAGAAGCAGAGAGGAAAAGGAAGATGTGTTACTGACAGCTTAGAAGGAGACCTTTCGTGGGAGAAGCGGTCTGGAGAAAAGAACCTGGTTGGAGCCTTCTAACCACCCCTTGGCTGGGCTGCCCAGGATGGACCGGCCATAAAGGAAATGTTAGAAATTGGTAAAATAAGACTTATTACCTTTGCGCCACCAAGGTAAGTATGAAGGGCAGGGAACAGAGACATTTCCTGCAGTGGAATGAGGCCAGCACACATACTGATCAAAGGTCCCGTTACAAACTGTGCCTGCGGAAAGAAGAGGACAAAATAAACTGATGGAGCCCAGAACCCACCTCTCTGGCGTCAGAAGCTGGTGTGGGCTGCACAGGGACCAGCAAGGGGCGTCGCACTCTCCAGACAGGCCAAAGATGAGGAACCACGTGGAGAGGACGGGAATGCTTCATGCAGCCCCACACTGGGGCTCTGTCTACCCAACTTGACCCCTGGCGGTGGTCCAGTCTTTTATGTCAATGTGCACGTCACACTGATTTTGGTTTACTTTACATGAGCTGAACTCTCACAGAAACTCAGGGTCAGGAGGACACTTGGATGTTCAGCCAGCATCTTCTGTCCCATAATTAACTAAATAATTGTCAAACCTTCACCAGTTAGATCCCGGAACACCCTTAATATGAAATGTGCAAAATGACCAGTGGATATAAGGGGATTTGCAGGATCCAGGTTCTTGGTCATGTGTACCTGACGCAAGCACTACCTGGTCGGATTTCTCTGTTTGAAGATTAATCCAATGATCATTATGACATATTTGGGCCCCTCAAGCTCAGGGTGTGATTTACATCCTGGCACTTGGCAATGAGATACTACAAACATTAGCCCCACCCTTATGGGCCCCCAGAGTCAAATGAGGGGTTTCAGGCTGGACCCCAAACATCCGCATTGCAAGCTCCTCACTCCTGGTTACCAAGCGTCATTTCCTACCATTGGCTCCCTATTAAGCTAGAACTCGGCGGCCACTCAGGTGAAGAGCCAGGTTGCTGGTATCGGGACCCTGCAAACGCAGATCTGCTGGGTTCCGGGCTGGCTCGGGGCACCCTATGGACCTGGTGGCCAGGTGTCAGCACCCAGTGTGTGGGCGCTTACCTGGCTGAGCTGCCCAAAGCGTGGCACCTGATCAGGAGGACCTGCCCTACTTTGACCTCAGAAAGCAATATTCCTCTAGGTGGGAGTGGTTCCTGCCATGAATCAAGCCTTGGTGGCCGCCCACCTGGCTGAAGGAGGGAGCGGGGCATAGCTTGGAGGCTGGGACTGCCTTCAGGTCAGGAAAACGCAGAGAGAGTTTATAGTGTCCTGTCAACCTCCGGGTCCCTGAATGAAATGATCTGAAAGAAGCCAGGAGAACAAGGAGGAGGTAGCTTTCACCCACAATCCCCAGTCTCAGAGGCAGTGGGCCAAGGCTCCTTATTCCTTTCTTTTCTTTAAAAAAAAAAAAAAAAAGAATTTGCATGTACCCAAAGAGTCAGCATGTAGGCAGGAGAGGTTGTGGGCTGACCAAACTATTAACATATTAGCTAGAATGCTCTAAACCTAATGTAGACCGGGGTAAGAGAAGTGTTAACACCACGGGAGACGGAAGGACACACCCCTCAACACACAGTAGATTCCTGGGTTAATCTACAACAGCGGCTCATGTCATGTGATTAGGTGGTCAGTGTGCTGTGACAGATGGCTTTTATCAAAGATGGCCACACGCATATATATCCCGTCTCGCATGCTCTTTTACAATGGAGGCAGGCAGCCTTTCTAACTGTCTGACCCAACTGAACATGGCAGAAGTGACTTCCAAGGCAAGGTCACAAAAGGCAACGTGGCCTCTGGTCATGCTTGTCCTTGCAACCCAGCCACCGTGCTGTGAGGAAGCCCAGGCCATATGGAGAGACCACATGGAAGTGTTCCGGCCAACAGCCCCGGCTTGATTCCCAGCATCCACCCGCACACATGGGTGTGAACCAGGCTTCAGATGAATCCAACCCGTGGCCTTTGAGTCTTCCAGCTAAACTCCAGATATTGTAGAGCAGACACAAGCCATCTTCAGTGTGCTCTGTCTGAATTCCTGACCCACAGAAACTGTGAGAGATAATAAATCATTGTTATTACCGTTTTAACCCACTAAGCTTTGGGGCTATTTGTTATACAGCCATAGATAACTGATACATGTACTTACCAGAAGTTTCCTTGAGTAAGTCTCTCAGACACTTCTCTTTGTACTGAGCCCACTTCCGAGTTGTCTCCTCGAGGAGAGATCCCGTAACCTGAGCAGAGAAAACCATGGAGACCCCCAGTTAGCAGCAAGCACAGAGGTGGCCTTGTTATCATCTCACACCACGATTCTCAAACCTTCCCACTGATGAGTCCATAATGGCCTGCACCTCGAAACAATTTCTTTGGTAACTTATGTCCTACCTTCAAGATACATACACATTTCACATGCACTCCATAATCTAATCATATTGGGTTTGAAACAAACACAAAAGATTTTTTTCAGAATCTTCAATGAGCTTGACATTTCAAGAGGACGCAATGTCCCCATCCTGACGTTTCACAACCAACCAGAAGAACAGCTGCATGCTTCTAAGACCCTGTGCATCTCAAAGAGAGGAGCAGCACACTAAGAAGGCTCAACGGGGGTCAGAGAAGAGCCAGAACAATTGCAGGGCCTGTGCTGTCCCGCCCAGGTGGCTGTGGGCCCAGAGTTGAAGACATTGGGTCGCAGATGCTCTGCTACGGCACCGCGGTTTCGGGATCTTTTTTCTTTCCAACATCCCGTAGAACCTTGGATATACAGCATGCATTTTGCAGGGCTTTCCAGATAACTGGGTTGTCTAACAACTTGTAATTGTGTAGCTGAACCATTTGTTTTGGTTTTAAAGGGTCTTTCCCTTCTTCAACTTACTCATTTGAATTGAGAACTTCCTGTGTGCCAGGCTTTCCATTAGGAAGGAATTAAGGGGGTACAAAGAGGGGCAAGACACAGTCTCTGCCCTAAAGGACTCAGTGTCTGCTAAAGATAAGGCGATTATATAAGCAGCTGGCCTAGGTCGAGTGACAGTCTCACCCTGTCTTCCTCTGCTTCCAAACAGACCCCTCCCCTAGTGGTTCAGTTCTGGCACCATCGTCCTCTCAGACACAAACCAGAGGCCAGGAGTCGTCCCCCACGTCTCCCCTCCCCCCCACCCCCCTATCCACCTATGCACCCGAGTCTGTCCTCCTGCGTTTCTCTCCTGTCCAAGCCGGCCTCCCGTTCCCTTCACCTCCTCACTGGTGCCACATCCCCCCTCCATGCTGTTCCAGGGGGACAGGTCCCCAGGGCCGACCTGAGAACGGGGGGTCCCCTGCCTAGTCTTCCCCTCAGGACCCCTTGACTCAAGAATGAACTTCTCAGCCACACCCATCCCAAGTCTCTCAACCCCCATCCTGCTCTCCCATGACTTGGGATCGTTGCCCTTCCCGTCGGCACCTCCCTTCCACACTCGCTTCCCCTGGCTCGCTCCCAGTTCACGTGTCAATGCTCAACTCAAGCTCATGGCCGCTGGTCCCATCGGGCCACGTCTCTCACTGAAGCCTGGAGCTAGTAACCCTCTGCGGTGCCCCGGGAGCCCACACACAACCCATCACTTTGTACTGTCATCGGCGGGTCACACGTTCATCTCGCTCACTACGCGTATGTTCTTGGAGGGCCGAGCTAGCCCTTCATCTCTGAACACCAACCCTTAGCACAGGGGCTACTGTCCTCTTTCTCCCATATTTTCTAGCTAAAGAAACAGAGGCTCAGAGATGGGGCGAGGAGGGGGCTGGGATGAATCCAGCAGGGGTTAAACATGTGATCTGTGCTAAGATCACCCAGCAAATCAGTGAGCTTTGTGGCTTTGTCTCCTCTCACAAGGAGTAACAAACTCAGTGCTTTTCTGGGCCAGGTAGGTAACCTGAAAGAATGAGGTGGGACAGGTGATGGTGGGGCTATTGTAAATTGGGGAGACAGTCCACCAAAAGGCATTCAGACACACACACACACACACACAGAACGAAACAAACAAACAAAAACCATCTATGAGCCCCACAGGTAGCTAGTTTTCACCTCCTGAGTAATTAGTCCAATCTACCCCCTCCCTCCTCTGCCCAGCACGCCCCCCTGCCCGATCCCATGGCATTCACATTAGGGTCTGTGAGTAGTTGCTTTGCAATCTTTCCAGAGAATCACATAGCCAACTTTCTGAAAAAGAGCTAGTATGGCCATCCTCGGACAAGAGGTGTCCAAACTTTCTCAGCTCTCAGTGCCTTTCGTGTCTCAATAATTTTTCCACAGCATCCCCAGGCCAAAAGAAATATCTAAAGTTCCACTCATTAAGTAGGTAGACCCGAACAAACTTAGTGCCTGCGGGGGATTGTAAGACGTCTCAGACCTGAGAAGCAGATTGGCCATCACCACCTGTGCTCCTGTCCCACACTGATTTTTGCGCAGTGCTTGCTTTTTATCACAGCAACTGCAAAGAAGCCCAGCTTTGCAAAGATACAACGTCATCCGAAGGAATGGATAATAATAATGAAGCGCTGCTTCCCTCAAAAAATTAAAAGATCTAACAGCACCCCAGCGAGTTCACAGCGGTGCCCTGGGGCACCTTAGCACACAACCTGGGAACCATGGGATTAGCCAATAAGTAGTCATCAGGATGGTAACGATGATGAAATGATTGGCATTTACCCCTTGGTTTCAGTTTCCAGTGAGTTTTTAATCTCTCTCTCAGTTATGGCCCAAGAGGCACAATGGAACAAAAGACCACATTGTTTAAAGAAATACACATCCTAATGGGACCATAACTGACTATATTATTTTTACAAATTCCGCAGAGAAGTTGATAACAACATCATCAGCTTCCACGTTCCTCCACGCCACCAAAGAAAGACGCTTTCTTGGATAAAGTGCTGTTTATATCCACCAGGACCCGGCAGAGGAAGAGATAATAAAATCAATTGTAGACGTGAGCTGTCCCTGGGCTAACATTCTCCTATCCCCCTGCTCTTTGCCACGACTAACAGCCATGGTCAGAAGAAAAAAATAAAACCTAAGAAGCACTGAATCTGGTCAGTCTAGAAGAGCTGGACAGACTCAGACTGTCTTCCCAGGTATTTGTCCTAACGACACCAAAAACACAGGAGGCAAATCCAAGTTCAATCACAGCCAAACCCAAATAAAGTAATGATGGGTGGATGTTTTCTAACTGGAAAAGTTCAGCTTGATAGTGATTCCCCTTTTCCTTGCATGGGCAGCCAGCATCACAACACAGTTGGCTGAGAAGGGAGTAAGGAAAAGGAGGGAAAAGCCGCTGCTGACTTGGTTTAAATAAAACTTCTACTGTTCTTTGTTACTGAAGGAACAGACTTCACTGTAAATAAAATAAAAATGAACAGACAAGCAAAACGGGGAGAAGATGGAATCTTAATCCTTTTCGTCAGAAATAACCATCTCCTTCCAGACTCTTCTCTCTGCACTCACATACGTCCTTTTTCTTTCTTCTTTCTTTTCTTCTTCATTTTAACCCAAAAGGAAATCATACTGTTTTGTAGCCTTTTTTCCCACTTGAAGATATATTATGACTATATTTCCATTTCAAGAACTACACTTCTAAAACACCATTTTAAGAGCTCCATGATTTTCTGTGGATGAATGTGATATCATTTATTTTTTAAATCCTCTAGCATTGAACATCTACATTGTTTTAGATGTTTGGTAATATAAACGATGCTGTAATGAAAATAGTCTCAGCTAAAAATTTGAGCACATCTTTGTTTTCTTAGGAAAAATTCTTTGAATTGGAATTTCTGGTTCATAGATTATACATTCTTAAAAGGTTTTGACAATGTACTGCCAAACTATCTATCCTAGCCAAAAAAATAATTTTTATTTAAAAATATTCACCTTTTTACACTCTCATCAGCAAAGTATGAAACAGCCACACATTCACTTCTTAAAGAGCCTTAGAGAGTTTATATTTTTTGATGCCAAAGCAACTGCTAATTAACTGAGTTGTGGGGAGGGGTAGGAGAAGTGAGAAGATAGCACCGTTTCCCAGCTCGAATTTAGAAACTAAACGATCCCTGAGAATTTCTCATTAAGTGAATTTTATGAAGACTTCCAGGCAAAAGCACATTGCGGTCATTTATATCCATGCAGGGCCAGCGTTGATGAGCAAAACTCATCGTGGCGATCTATGCAAAGCCTTGTAACATAAACATCTGGAGAAAGAAGATGGGTTTTAAGATGGGTAACCAAGAGGAGGGTCTTCGGGATTACATACACACACCACAGGACAGACGGAGGGTAAGAGGTTCTGAAAACAGATGGGGTGGCAGAGGCGGGGAGGGGACACTGCTCACAGGCACGTTATCAATTATGAAAATACCAAGGTGTGGCTTGGTCAGTGTCATAAGCCGGCCTGAGGCACTGCAGATTCTGCGGTTGTCACATAGAAATATTCGTATGTCAACAGCTTCCAAGGAATGCTGGGGATGAAAGAACACAGGACTGCAAATAGATGGGGGTAGGTGCGACGGCTCCACTGCTCACAAGCTATACCATTGCAGGTGATTGTGTAACTCCTGTGAATCTTAACTTCCCCATCTGTGAAATGGGTTCAAAGGCTCATTGTGGGAGTTTGGGCAAGATGATTTAGGATAAAATGCCAAGTGCTGCAGGAGAGCTTGGCACCTAATAGACAGTTGACACATGGTTGTGGATAGGAGGTGAACAAAACCAGGCAATTAGCTGAATATACTCCGTTTGAATATGAGGTAGAGAATTGAAGCAAGGGTGAGAGACCTGTATCAACTCTCCCAACAATGGCCCTGCCACTAAGTAAGTCTCGGGGCAGGCGGCAGGCCAGGCCACGTCCCCTCAGGAAGGTTCTGGTCACTCACGAGAGGCAGCCACCATGGCAAGAATCCCATGAAACCACGGTCTGCGCTCACATCTACCCTTTGTGAGGGTTTGAAGCCAGCCTCTGGGAGGACTTGGATACAGAGAATTTGGTAGGGGTTTTCTGCCTGTCTGGTTCTGCACCAGCACCAAAGAAAGTCTGATAAGGTGAACACTTATGAGAGCCGGCACCCAGCCCTCCCTCCATGGGAGCAGTAGGCGTTCAGAATTCCGAGGTTGCAAACAGAGCCTAACTCTGCCCGTGGACCAAAGGAAGAAGAGAAGCATTTCTCAAGACACTTCCTTACTCAGGTGAGTGGAACAGAATTTCCTTCACATCATGGCCCGGTATAAAAAAGGAACCTTGAAAAGGGAAGGGGCAAAGATCTCGTCTCCTTGGATAAGAATAAAACAAACTACCAAGAACGCCCAACTAAAGAAGATAGTTACATACATTATGATACACCCCTGAAGACCTTAAACATCATGCCACGGAGCTACATTTTCTGATGTAGGAAGAAAGTTCAACTTCCTTGAGACTCAGTTTTCTCATCTGTAAAATGGGGTTAACAGGAGAACCTCCCTCCCCAGGGTTGCTGAGTGCATGAAATGAGATTATAAGGGCCCCGGACCTGGCACCAGACCTGGGGCATAGTAACCGTTTCATGGAAGTGTTAGTTTGTGATATTAGTGTATTTTGTTAAGGAAAAAAGCATATTGCAAGAAAATATTTATAGGATGAGTCTATGTTTGTTTTAAAAAAAGCTATATGTAAATAAATGGTAGAAAAATGTCTTAAGGATAAGTCAAAAAATGTGAATGGGGGTGATCTCTGGGTGGTGGGATTACAGTGGTGTGTAGTTTGTATTTATGCTTTTCTGGATTTGGTAAGTTCCTTTTTGTAAAAAATGAGCATTCTGTATTTTTATAATAGGAAGGAAGAAATGAAGGAAGGAAGGAAGGAAGGAAGGGAAAAAAAAAATCCACCCGTTCAATTTAAATAACTCAAACCTGAAAGAACGATGAAAGTGGACAGGAGGAAACATGCAGGAATTCTAAATGCTCTTTGCAGAGTTCACGCTGACATGGGAAAATGCTTATGATATGATGTAAAGGCGAGACCAGGATACAAAATGTTGTCTGCATCCTAATTCCATCTGTGTAAAAATAAAATGCATAGAAAAAGGATTTGAGGAACATATGCCAAAATGTGAACAGTGATTACCTCTGAATGCTTGGATTACGGGGGATCGTTATGTCTCAATACTGTTTTACGTTTTCCAAATTGCCTACAAGAGGCCTGAAGTGCTTCTACGGTCAGAAAATACATACAACTGATAATAATAACAGTAACAATAACAATACAAACGGCTCTTACTTGCTTGATGGAAACCAGAAGCAGCAGGGCCAGGAAGGGCCTCGCGGGGGTCCAGAGAGCCCGCTTCCCGGGGGAGGGGGGAGGCCTGGCCCCCCGGGTGGCAGGGATGCCCGCGGGCACTGTGTGGGCTCCGGGCAGGGGTCCCACTCTCCTACTCCTGGGCCCTGCCCGCCTCGGTTCCGGCCTCATCTTCCTCGCCGTGCGGTCACAAGTGCTGGCACATTGCTTGAACGGTCCAAGATGTACCACAGGCGGCCTCCTCTTGCATTCCTCTTCCTACGGCGAGAAAATGTTTGCACAAACCCTCTGGACGCCGCCCCAAGAGCGTCTGCCCCAGTCTAGAGCCATCTACCAGATCTCCAAAGTTTCTCATCTGTGACGACTCATCCCCCGCCCCGGCCCCCCCAAAAAGCAAGGAGATTTTTCCCAGACCTCCCCCAAGTCAGCTGTGCTCCTGGGACTTCCTGGACAGAGGCCGCCCAGGAGAAAAGGCAAAGCGGTCAGTGGGTTCCACCCCCCGAAGCCCCGCTCTGTGCACAGGACCAGGGTGGGACCGGCTTGGGTTCCAGCTGCTGAGGACCCGTGGCAGGGAGGATGGGCCCCTAGCCAGTGCTGAGGTGGGCAGCTTTGGGAGGGGGACAATTCTTGCTACGGCTTTAAGTTTGTCCAGGTTGGGCTGAGCCCAGCCACAAAGGCAGAGTCTCCTCTGGGCCCTGTTTATGCCAAGACTTCCAGAAAGACAGCTGCCCAGCCCAGGAGATAGCAGCTCCTGACCCAGGGCCTGAAGCAAAACCTCACTCAGCACCTCGAGTTCCTGTTACACAACAGCCAAAGAACATCCTAAAAATTCAAAAACGGGCACGCCTCTGGATTGCCCCTACTGGTTGTGAGCAAAGGTTGCTCAGTCCACCTGGCAGATCCTTTGTCAGAACCCATGATCCACGACTGCCAACTAACGTGTGTGTCCTTTCTCACCACACCTCATATATATAAAATCTTTTCACCTGGCATCCTATTTCATTCATCCTCACGATAACCCTGTGGGGGTATGATGATTTCTCCACTTGACAGCTGCAACACTGAGTTTCAGAGAGGTTAGGCGGCTTGCCCAAGGCCACACAGCAAGTAAATGGCAGAGCCAGGATACCCAGGTCTTCTGACCAGTCACCTGACCACAGCTACTTGGTCAGGTGCCATATCTGACCCTAACCCTCTAAGTGAGTTCCTTTTCTCTAGTAGGCTCAGCACTGTGTCTCTGAGAGGCTCTGCTTGGCCCTTCTCACCCTCCCCTCCCTGTCCAGCTCCCGGCAGCCGCTTGCAAGTTCTTTCCAGCCTCCTGAACTGGAGTCCCAGCAGAAGATGTCCTGACTGGATGAAACGCTGGTCAGCAAGAGACAGGAATACCATGTTTCCATTTAGGGATTTTCCCCCCCCATAAGTTGAACCAGAGGAGCTTAACCTGGTTAACTTACCCAAGTGAGTGAATTCTGAACAGTTGGAGAAAAACAGGTGAGCGTCACTTAATGGAAATCTTAAAAAAAGTGGCAAGACTCTAAGTGTCAGAAGTAAAACGCCCGTAATGAACATAGACGCCACCTCCCGCCAGATGGACTCATATAATGATGTGAACTCTGGCGTCCATGTGTTCATCTCTTTGGGGCAGCAGAGAGAGGGATGAAGTGACCAAGAGGAGGAAAACTGCTCACGTGATAGCTCTGATCCTGTGTGGGGCTGTAAAGCTAGTCTATAATGCACTTTGCAGACTATCTTCCAAGTTGCCTGCTGGCAAAGACAGTGCCTGTTTGATAAGAATATTCTATCTGACCTCTTTGAACTTTTTCTCAAAAACATCTTTTTTCTGAAGGGACAGGGGTTGGGGAACTGCACACGACTTCCCAACCTGTTGGATGGATGCCATCTAGTGCTATAACGAGGTAACTCCTCTTCCCACAAGACTGGTTGGCAACCAGGACAAACAGACACAGCTCACAGGCTACCCACAGCACAGACCACAGTCCTCTGTCTTTACCAGCAGGAAAGTCCAGACAGAGTAATATGGACCCAAATGACCCTGGCCTTTTTCTCCTACCTGCCCAGGCTGGCATATTCTCCATTATATCTGAGGGTCTTTGGAGGTGTCTAACATGGGATGGAGAACCTGTGTGCTCCAGATGCCATGTGGAAACTTCTGCTACCCTCCTCTGGCCCTCACTGTTTCATCCATGTCCTCTGCCCAAGAAGCAGCTTAAGTCTCCTCGGCAACGCCGCTCCTGCAGTGCCCCCTGGGCAAGGGCATGAGTGATGATGAGACAGGAGGGAAGGGGGCAGGGCACAACCGTTAAAAGAATGCCACAGCCTTTGAGCATACGACAAGAACTGGTTACGACCAAGATGGTGGAAGACTTTACTTCCCGCAGACTTTGAGCCTTATTATACGCTTATTGTAATATATTAGCATGTTAATGACACGCCCACCGGCGCCATGACAGTTCCGAGGCAGATCATAAGAAGCCACAAAGTGGGCAGTGTCCCAATGCAGGGGAAATCCCCACCCCTTCTCCAAGATACTTAGAATATCCCTCCCACTCATTAGCATATGAAATTACCCGGCCCATAAAAACTAACAACCCCGCACCCCAAGGCCCTCTCACTTTCTGAGAAGGTCCGCATTGCATCCGGTATGTGTATCCCTCTAAACAAACCCGCTTTCATTTCACTCTGTCTTGCTCTCGAATTCTTTCCTGTGCGAAGCCAAGGACCCTAACTTGGCCGCCCATCCCAGGGACTCCCCTGAGACCTGGGATGTGACCATTCTCTCGCCTCCCCCCCCCGCCCCCGCCCTTCTCCTGCAACAATATGCCAGGGCCCCTGCCTGCCAGCTATGGAGGCCCCAGGGTGGTGCTGAATGCACCCATGTGGGGTGCATGCCCCCCTCCCCTCTGCGTAGCACTCAGGCCCTGAAGCAGGCTGCCTAGACCGGAGCGTCTCAGTCCCTGGGCCAGAAGTTGTTCTCCGCAGCAGTCTCTTTCTCTGTAGAGCTGGGCAGGCCTCAGCCCGAGGACCCTGACCAAAGCAAAAGACAAGGGTGGAGCAGTCTCACCCAGACACCCACCCAGACCACCCTGGACCTCCGTCAGAACCCAGCGTCCTTTATAACAGCCAGCAAGCGGAAACAAGTCAAGTGTCTATCCATCAGTGGATGAATGGATAAACAAATTGCGGTGTGTCCACACCATGGGACATTATTCAGCCTTTAAAAGGAAGGAGATTCTGATAACCTGCTACAACACGAGGAACCTTGAGGACATTATGCTACATGAAAAAAGCCAGTTACGAAAGACAAATTCCACGTATAGCTAGAGTGACCAAATTCACAGAGAGTATCGTGGGTGTTGCCAGGGGCTGGGGGTGGAGGGATGGGCAGTTAGCATCTAATGGGGACAGAGTTTCAGTTTCGTGAGATGAAAAGAGCTCTGGAGATCGGTGGCCGAACGCGAATGTACTTAAGTGTGCACTTAAAAACGGTTAACGTGGTGAATTCTGTGTTATGCGTATTTGCACCACAGTTGAGCAGAAACAGAAAACTGGCACCTCCAGCACCTCTCCATCGTGGGCGGGACAGAAGGGCTGACACTGTTAAAGCGGGGGCGTCCCAGCGCTATGCCTCCTCAGGGTACAGGTGCTCAGAGGATGCTGCACGCTGGAGAGCACCGGTTTCCCAGGGGGATGTGAGGGAAGATGTAAGAATGCCAGATGGCGGGCTGAGGAGGGGCAGGTACCATGACAAGGCAGGGGAGGGGGGCCCCACGGCTCAACCTGCCTCTGCACCCCGCATTCGGCCATGGACCGGGCCAGGCGACAGCGGGTACTGGCCCTCCTCCCCGTCTGCCTCGCCCTCGCCTTCTCCCTCACGGCCGTGGGCAGCAGCTACTGGTGTGAGGGGACCCGGCGGGTGGCAAAGCCGCTGTGCCAGGACCATCCGGAGGTGCTGCACTGCATCCACTACAGCAGTGGCAGCAGGGACAACGGGACCCAGGCCGTCCAGTACATTTGGGAGACGGGAGACGACAGGTTCATCTGGCGCAGGTTCCACCTGGGGCTCTGGCAGTCATGCGAGGAGAGCCTCGACAGCACAGGTGAGCATGGCCTGGGGGGCCCGGGGGGACAGGTGCGGGATGGCCACTAGGGCTTGAACCCCAGCTCTGCCGCTGACTACCTGTGTGTCCTCGAGCAAGGCTCTCCACCTCTCTGAGCCCCAGTTTTCTCACCTATAAAACAGGAACAATAGCTGTACCCATCTCTAGAGTTACCATAAAGATGAAATGACCGAATTCACTAAACACTGCACCAGATACAGGATAAGTGTTTATTACACATTAGCTTTTACCATTTCCTAGTGTCATTCAGTCTCTGGTGAATCTCAAGTGGCCCCCCACCCAACCCTAAACTGCATCCCCGCACGTTTAAGGGGTCTTGGAACAGAAGGTTCTCTTAGGAAACACACTCATCATCATTGGTGGGAAGGGAATCCCCTGTACGGAGCACATACCAGAAGTAAAACCATGAACAAGTCAGACCTTTATCTCAGGCAACCTTGAAATAACCCCAGCAAAGTAAATAGTGTTTTCTCAGCTCGCAAATGAGGAAACTGAGTTTCAAGCTACACAGGAGCAAGCCCTCCACCACCACCATTACTCAGCCCTGATTCGTTGATGTCTTTTGAACTTCAACGGGCTTGACAGGGTGGTGGTGAGGGAAGTGGTGAAGGAAGAGGACAGAGAAGAGGAAAGAGAAAGTTATAATTTGGAGGACGTATTTCAGAGAACAGTGTTTTTACCTCGTGAGCAACCGAGGAAGGAGGAATTCGGCAGCCTGGCTGCAAACCCAACCCCATGCTCGGGGCCAGGATGTTCTTCCCTTCCTGCTGGGAGAACACGGCCCTCAAGGTGGAAAGGAGAGGACCCCCACCCCTCAGCATGCCCACCCTGACCTCAGGCTTATTACATTACATCCTTGTACAGTTTTTCGCTTTTCCTGAAGTTTCTAATTGCCTTTTCTTTCCCCATACCCGTAGCATTAGTAGTTTATTCCTGAGGTCTAAGTAAAAGGCAACAAGAAGGAACCCTCTAAGATGCTGTGTGCCCCTCCCCATCACTGCCCCCGTGGTCACTGCACAGGGGCGGTGCCAAGCCTTGCCCTCCCATGTACACAGGCCAGTGCCTGTGGCCTTTGCTCTAAGTGTGGTGAGGACACTGCAGCAGTACAAGGAGCTCAGGCTACCGGCGGGGCTTTCCCCACCTCTCTCCTCTGGGAAGTGCACTCTCTTCCTATCCGTCCACTCTCTCTACCCTCATGGACAGATGCAGGAGGCTCATGGCCCTGCCTCCTGAAGGGTCCTCAAGATAGTCTCAGGTTTGTGGTTTGGAAAATACAATCATCATACCCCTAGGCAAATTGCTTGAGAATTACCATTCCCTTTCCAAGTCCCCATCTGAGGGTCGCCTATTTCTGTTTCCACCGCTGCATATAAAGAAAGCATGACACCAGCTATCAAATGGTGCACATCACAATCACCCAGGGAGTTTGTAAAAATCCAGATACCCAGCCCTGGACTTTCTGATTCAGCAGGTCTGGGATGCGGTCTATAAACCTGCATTCCCTTTAAAAAAATATTTAACCAAGGTAATATTTACACATAGGTAAGAGATCAAATCATTTTGAAAGGCTTCTAAGAAAAACTAACAGTCTCCTGCCGCTTCCTACTTCATAACCTAGTGCTATACCCAGGGGAAACCACTTTTAGCTTAGTTCTTTCTTCTGGTATTTGCCTCTGCATTTCTAAACAATACGCTGATATTGCTATGTTAGATAGTATCTATTAGATGTTAGATAGTATCATGTTAGATAGTATCTATTGACTTCCTGTCATGATAGACAAGGATAAATTTCTCTCACCACCACATCCCATATCTGCCATCCTTCTAATATAGTTATATTGCTATTTTATTTAAATCAACAAACCAATAATTTATTTACACTATACACGGATTGTTCATCACAGAATCAAGAAGGGTGCTATCGCTACCTTAAACTTCTTATACAGCTTTTTGCTTTTCCTGTAGTTTCTAATTGTCTTTTATTTCCCCATCCTCATAACATTTTTTTTTTTTTTTTTTTTTTTTGCAGTACGCGGGCCTCTCACTGTTGTGGCCTCTCCCTTGGCACTTTTGTCAACACACAGAGTGTTTACTACACACACACCCGTCTTCTCACGGGTCACATGACTGAAAGGTTTTTCGTATATGATCAGGAAGACGTGCTGAATTCTAAGGAGGGTTGATGTTTTCAGTGATTCATGGACAAAGCCAAGGAAAAGTAAAGAATGTATTTCTTGACCCTTTTCTGATTTACGTTTATCTTATATGCTTGATGTCCAACCAGAAGGAGGCTTTACCAAGGGCTTCGCTGGGTTTCCTCAACGATTACTCCACACAGGTGCCTTTTAAGGTACTCTTTGTAAAATTAAATGTGTTGATAGTCAAACAAATTTGGAAGATGTCGTAGACTGCCTTTCCTTCTTGGAAATTCACAATGCACATTAGCACATTAAAATCTCAATAAAGAAACCTGTTTATTCTTACATATCCCAGTGTTTCCTAAAATTAGTTGAGGTAGTAAAAAAAATATCTGTGTAGAATAAGGATTAATATCCTGTGAGACTAGTGTTCAGTGGAACACCCTTTGGAAAAGGCTGATCTAGAACATCAGACTCATTTCACAGATGGGAAAACTGAGTTCCAGAGGTAGACAGGCCCCACTGAGGATTGTATAGCTAGATTCTGATAGAGCTACACATGCAACTCAAACTTCTTAACCCTGAGCCCAGACTTTCCCTACAAACCCACAATACCCAAAACTTAACTGAAGGGCAATGGTCTTATAATTGTCAATGAATAAGTTTGTGCCCATCCATCTAAAAAGAATACTCCACTCACACTTTTATATATTTGGGGTTTTTTTTCTTTTTATTTCTTTTTTTTTTTTAAAGGCAGACTGCCACGTGCAGCGCCTCATTTGGATGTGTCTGGAGTCTCGGAAGCTTGACTACCCTACGTTCTCCTATAAATGGACCTTGAGAGCTTGTCTGGAGGTTCTAGCAGGGGAGCACAGCTACTCGTATACCCTCGACCAAAGAACGGTCCTCCTCTATCGGGGAAGGTCGTCCTCTTCGACAGAGCGTGCAGCTTCGGGAGGGACACAGATGGAGCGGTGAGGGAGGAAGGGGACGCCCGCCTAGCCAGCCAGATCAGCTGAATGAACGCTGGCGATGAAAGGGGTGACAGAGGTGGCAGCCAGATCGCCCTCACATCCTACATATTTCTTGATATAATAAGGTCGTCCAGGTAAACCGAGGTCTTTAAATATTGTCATCACTTTATTAAGAAGGAAGAAAGGAGGCCATTGTCCTCAGAACACCTTCCCCCCTCCCCAGAAACGTGATCACTGTGCTACAAGATGCCCCGAAAACAAAAAAGGTCAGAATTAAATGTTTACTAGATAATAACTAAAACAGTAGCAAACGTATAAGGAAATAAAGCAAAAGGCCTACATTAGGTTGCAAATAAATGCCTACAGAAGGTGGTAAGGGCTAGCGGGGAATGCCAGTGACCTTGAAGCCTCAGCCTTAGCTGAAGGGGGCACGTCTTGCTCAGCTCAGCCTTACGGGCTTGTGGGCTTATGAGCTCAATGTCATCAGTTCCTCTGGTTGTTCAGGGGAGCAAGCTATCTAGCTTTCCATGTGAAAACACATTGCCCAGGCCCAAGAAAGCATGGCTGCAGCGGACCGCAGCCTGGGGCCCCCTCGGGGAGATTACTCCGTACAAATTTCTGCTATTGAGTCTAATTTAGCACAAGTGCCTGGGAGAGTTGGGGGCAAAACAGGAAAAGACTGCAACTGGAGGTGGATGGAAGGCACCCACCCGGGGCTTTAGAGAGAGGGTCAGGAGAGGTGAGGGGGGCTGAGTAGATCTGGCCGTAAGGACTCCAGCCTGGGGAGGATGTGCAGGAGAGGAGCCTCGGGCTGTCCGGCCACCCCCAGCTCTGCTGCCCCCTGAGGCTTCCTGGATATCTTCCTTCTGAATCAGCTCCATCTCCATCCCCCTAAAAGTTGACCCTCCGGGGATCCCCTACCTGGAGTGCTATTTCCGGTGATCCTCTGTTAAGTCACACCGAATAGCTCTGCACCTTCTTCCTAATGCCTTTAAAGAGAGAGCGCATCCTCCGAAGTGAAGATTTAAAACAAAAACTCCTGGTTGGGGCAGCGCTTCGACTAACTGTTCTTCTTCTTGGACGAATGAATTAGTCAACAAAATGTGTTGATTTCCAATACTACGCTGTTCTGCTAAACTCAGAAAGTTCAAGGACAGAGGGACCTGGGCACCCCATAGTGGGTGGGGGCTTGGGGAGAACAGCAGACAGGTTTCCAGAGTCTGTCCCCAGCACTACGACACCGTTTCCTAGGCTGGCTGGCTGTACGGCTTGGCTGGTAAACTTCTGTCCAGCTATGTAACACCTGCCTGTCTGGCTTTGTGGG
The DNA here is from genome assembly GCF_963455315.2 of Globicephala melas. NCBI lineage: Eukaryota > Metazoa > Chordata > Mammalia > Artiodactyla > Delphinidae > Globicephala > Globicephala melas. The sequence goes on along the minus strand of NC_083333.1, from coordinate 13,471,767 downwards.
ATTTATAAAGATTTTTCCTTTTAATCCTGCTGGGCTTATTCAAAAGGAACATCATTTCTGAGGATTCATATTAATCAAGGGGTCACTGTGGTCTGACCCTTCGCCCAGGCTAAACTCACCCTCCTAAGCTATTGGGAATTCTCTTAATCTCCTCGGCCGGCCTCCATTTTCACTTTGCCCTGCCCCTGGCTCTGTACCTGGCCTCCTCTTTACTCCTGCTGAGATAAGGCAGCCCTCTTCAGAAGACAAGATAGACCCTTAGGCCTCCGTGTATTAAGTATAAAGACAGCAGGTGGTGATGTTGAAAAAGGCACTGGGTCCCGGGTGAGAAAATCCAGTTTCAACTCCTGATTCTACCAATCTGTTTGAGCCTGGCCTCCAAGTCTGTAAACTACGGACATCTGTACTTGCCTTTATCAATAATTAAACACACCAAAAAGTGGAAGGCTGCTCTCAAGATACTTTCATAACTTTCTCATTGGAGGACTTTGATAAAACCCATTTTGCAGATGAAGAAAGCGAGGCACAGAGAAGTCAAGGAACTTCCTATGATTCCTGACTGGGGCAGAACTGGCATAGAAGCCAGTCCTGTTGGATTTAAATGCCGCATTCTGTCCATGATGTCCATCTGCTACTCTCACTCCAGGCCTGGCTCACAGGGTTCTAGTGAGGAGCTGATGACATGATGTGAAAAAAGGACCCCCATCAGCCCCAAAGTGCCTTGCAAGAGAGCAGGTGCGAGTGTTGAGATTTCCCCAAGGCTGTAGACCTCCCTAGTAGAACTGGGGCGACCAGGACGAATGTTGAGCTACCGTGGCCATAACACTGCTATCAACCGAAAAAAAAAATGCACAACCTAAAAGCTGAGAATTATGTTTTATCTGGGGCATTACTGAGGACTTAAGCCTGGGAGACAGCCTCTCAGAGAGCTCCGAGGGGCCATTCCAAGGAGGAAAGGGGGGAGCCAGGATGTATAGGAGTTTTTGCAAAAAAACAGGTAATCAAACATCAAAAGATTACTGCTAATTAAAGAAAAACCAGGCATCTCAAGGAAAGGAGCGCAGCACTTTTCCATGTATGGGAAGACGCAAGAGTCTGGGCTTAATGAAATTCTTCCTTTGATGTGCCTCTTCACTATCTAGGGCCAGTATCCCGGTTTTCCGCAACATCCTTTGTTGACTGATACGGCAAGAGACATTCTCTGTCCACACCACTGCTGCCACCAAAAGCAGAGAATCAACCAGGAAAAATGTCCCCTTGCACAATCCAAAACGGACTTAATGAGAAGGCTGCAGAGGCCAGTGTGGCTGTAGATTGGCAGCTAGCTCCCTGATTCTGTTGCGCTTGGTCCCAGGCAGTGTAAATACGCTCCTTCGGGCCACTTGTTGTGGACAGTTAGGTGACAGATGAATCCCTGCTTCCGAATCAAGCCCAGCAGGGCAGCTCAGCCAGATGGCGGTATCATAAACCCAAACTTTATTTCTCTTCTTCCTATAGCCCAGCAGAGGGGCAACGCAGAAGCATGAAGGAATGAGGCCCAAGGGTACTTGGAGGTTGAGCATGGCAAATCTCAAGGGTTATGGCCTTTGGGCATCTGTACCTTCAAAACATGCACCTGGCCATACATAGCATACTTGATGAAGCAGAAGGTGAATGCTGGCTTGCGCTAAGGAAGCAAAAAATGGGTTCTGCATCGGGAAGTCAGCTTGCGGGAGAGAGGACATGAAAGAAGAAGAGAGATCTAGACGTGAGGCTGGAGGAATGGGGGGAGGCTGTATGAGTTCTTGAATAGGAAAGTGATCTGGAATTTTCTCTTCTATAAGAGAAAATATATTTTCTAAAGTCCAAAGATGCTCCTCAACGTTACTTCTCTCCCTGAAAACTTCCAGAAAAGTTAGTTGACGTGATCTTTGCCCTCAAGGTGCTTACAGTCTAGTGATAAATAATAATTTATGCTAACCATAAGCAAAAAGGCCCCATTAGAACTCATTTTTAATTAATTAATTTATTTATTTATTTTGGCTGCGTTGAGTCTTCATTGCTGCGCGCGGGTTTTCTCTAGTTGCGGCGAGCGGGGGCTCCTCTTCCCGATGCGGTGCGAGGGCTTCTCATGGCAGTGGCTTCTCTTGTTGCGGAGCACGGGCTCTAGGCACACGGGCTTCAGTAGCTGTGGCACGCGGGCTCAGTAGCTGCGGCTCACGGGCTCTAGAGCACAGGGTCGGTAGTTGTGGTGCACAGGCTTAGTTGCTCCGCGGCATGGGGGATCTTCTCGGACCAGGGCTCGAACCCATGTCCCCTGCAGTGGCAGGCAGATTCTTAACCACTGAGCCACCAGGGAAGTCCCAGAACTCATTTTATTCCATTAAGGTTTAAGTGCACAGTAACTAGGAGAGCAGCCTTCCTACCTAGTATCTCATTTAATCTTCAAAGCAAGGCTAGTGTGGGGACTGTTGAACAGATTTTAGCAATGGGAAAGCCATTCCTTTGAAGAGTTAATGATCTATGCCCCTAACTTCGCCTCTTTTAGCTCCGACCAGCCCAGACTGGAAACAGCTGGATGCATCTCCGCTACAGCCGGCTGGGCTGCATTAAATCAGCGACATGGCTGGACCGCACAGGCGGGGCCCCTGCAAGCCCAGTTCTAGTGCTGAAAATGCCTCTACCTGTGTCTTCTTTACCATTTCTTCCTCTCAGATGTCCTTGGACCCACTCTTCCTAACTGTGCAGAGAAGAATCAGGCAATTTCCCAGGCTCCTCCCACTCTGCCACCCATGATTCATTTCGGGGCTGAAGTATGGAGAAATTGGCACACCCACCTGGGACAGGATCCCAGAAGGTGATTTGCTGTGGTCTCAATCATCCATCTGTCACTCACCCCCAAACCAGAATTGGGTGACATCCGTCCACTCAGTAGATATTTAAGGACTTAGCTCCTTCAAAGGGACTACACATCAAAAGTAGCAACGCAAGGTTTTCTAGCCGATCTGCGCAACGTGACAGATGATACAGGCAAAGCACACCCCCCAGAGCACAGAAGAAGCCTGGTGGTGGGTTCTGCCCTGTACTTGGTACACACGTAATAACTGCTTCCTTTCGCTTCCCTTCCAGAAAGCAAAATGGAGTACGAGTAATTGGCTCACTCGGTAGCAGAGATAGTTCTGATATCTGCTCTAATTCATTTTTTTTAATGATTACGAACATTGTCACTTGCTCTCTACCCAGAAAGAAATTATTTCAGACTCATATCATCATGGTGCTGTTTGGGAAGTCAAGTACCCCTGGTCTAAGGCTTGCAGCATCAGTCCAGATGGGCTAAGTTATGCTATAATAACAGACAAGCCCCAAGTCCCAGCAGTTTAAGCCAACAAATTCATTTCTAGCTCTTGCTGTTTGTACTTTTCAGGTCGGCAAGCAGCGTCTCCTCACTGGAGCCACTCAGGGATCTAGGCAGACAGAGACTCCATCTGGACTTGGGCTTCTGTGACCATGGAAGCAAGAAGATGAGAACCTTTAGACAAAACACGGGCTCTTAAAACTTCTGACCAGAAGTGACCTCCTCCCCCCATTTCCACTCCCAATTCTTGGCTGAAGAAAGGCACACGGCCTAGCCTGGATTCACTGGAGCAGACCTATATCATGATCCCCCAGGGAGGTGCACCACCTGTTGGGGAGCAATAAAGCCACACTCCCCAATCCTTGTTCAAAATGACCTGGATACACTCAAGGGATCTAGAAACACAGTTTGCCCCTAATAGTCAAGGTTCACCCTACTTGGGCTTCTGTCCTCTTTTTCTTCTAGGTGAAAAGTGTAGGAGTTTCCAGAGTCTCATACCAGCTGAAGAACGAGGTAAATACCTTCCTCACGTTCTGACCACCAGCCCTCCTCGCACTTTGGACAAGTTCTATGGTTTTGGTTGGGTTGGGGGAAAAGAGGAAAGAGTTATTTACGGTTTTTCTACGAAGTCAAGTCCAAAAGCCAGAACCACTGGCTCTTTTCATGTGCCCTGTAGTCAGTAATGCTAGAAAATGTTAAACCACCAACTTTGCGGAGGAGAGGGGAAGCCCTGATTGGTAGTGTTTGGAACTTTCCAGGGAGTAAACGCTCCCACCATGGCTGATTTCAAGCTACCGATGTGAGGTGACCACAGAACAGGAAAGAGATGAGTCTAGCTCATCACTTCCTATAGCGTTTTTTCTTTTCTATGACACTCATCAAATTTGTACTTACTTTCTTAGTATCTGTTTTCCCAGCTGGAATATAGCTTTTGTGATGGCATGGACCACATCTGTTCCATTTATTGCTGTGTCTACACAGTACCTAACTACCTTATAGGAGGCCTTTTGCAAATAATAGTTTCTCTCCCTGTCCCCTTTATTCACTCCCTTCCACATCCAACGCAGTTTCTTGAAGCTGCAGATGAGGTCCCACCCAAAGGGTAAATCATAGGCTCACACAGAAACAAATGAGATTTTGGTATCTCGAATCAGGGCTCCTCAATGCTCAGATTCCTTTGCCCACCCTGGTTAAGTGGATCCTCTCCTTTAAAAGACAAAGATAATGTCTTCTGGTGGAATCAAAATAACACTTTAACTTTTGAACTAGGCCATGGGACCTCCAGTACCCCTCAGCTCCCCACATCAGAATTTTGCTTAGTGCTTTTTCCCTTCCAGCTAACAACAATCTTTACAAACTTCTCTTTCAAGCCCCGGGACCCCCCTTTCACTGTCAGCTTTCCAAGACTCTGCAGAGGTATCTGTGGTTTTTCACCCCGCGGTGCTGGTTTTGTATTTTTTGTTTTAGAAGTGAACTAACTCAAAGGACTAAATATCCTAGTACTTCTAAGTTCCCAGCGTCTCTGCCATCCTTACATTTCGCAGGTGTTTTGTGGCTGTGCATTGGGGCTGAGGTCCTGAATATCCTTCTGACGTTGACAAGCGCCATCGTCCTGGGCTCCAGAGTGAGTTATCACAGCTCTGGATTCCACTGGCTCAAGGTGGATGCCTCTGTAGCCATCCTCATGGTGCTTGCAGGTACGTTCCCCAAGCGCATCATCAGAACAGGCAAATCCCCCACAGCCTGCCCCAGAGGGAACTGGCAAAGCTCCAGGCTGGCTCTTCCTGTCGCTAGCCCATTCAGCAGGACATCTGGTCCGCGGGAGAAGCTACTGAATTAATCCCATTGGTGGAAGCAATGGGTGACTGATAAAATAAAAGGGGGATAGGCACAAATGGAGAATAAAATTTATCAGTATGTCTCTGTCACAACCCTGGGAAGGGGGTCCACTGGCTCTAGAACAGAGATTGCTTTGTTTAGTACGATGGTTAAGCATGAGTCTGTGGAGAAATCCTCCCTGCGTTCAGATCTCTCCTACTTAATGGCTGTGTGACCCTGGGCAAGTGGCTTAACTTCTGCAAGCTAGCTACCTCAAAAGGCTATGGTGAAGACTAAATAAGAATGCACCTAGTATATAGTAAGTACTCAAAAAAATGGTAGCTTGTTAAGAATGATTATCCAAGTTTGGGGTCAATATCCCACTGAAGATGATCCCCAGTTGGTCACTGCCTGCCATACATTTATTAAATAAAAACATAAATGTAATGGGAGTCCCTGAAAAAGAAAGACAAAACAATAGGACAACTAATATTTAAAAGCAAAATTCAAGGAAATTTTCTGGACCAAAGACCAAAATCTGTATATAGAAAACTCCCTCCAAATACCTGACAAAATGACACAGTACATTCAAGTCCTAGACACATCCCATTAAAACTGTTCAAGGAAAAAAAATCCTCTGGCTCTCCAGGCAAAAAGACCAATTCACCTACAAAGGACAGAAAACCACACTGGCAACTGACTTCGGTTCCCACTAATTATTGGCTATGCAAGTCTACTGTGGCCAGAATATGTTCAGATTTTTATGCAAAGTTTTTATGTGTCAGCGAACAATCCACATTCTAAAGAATAACGGGACAGAACTTGGTCAAGTATGGCTTAAGGCCAAATGTCGCTCAAGGACCTCCCCTGTGTGCTGGGAAAGAGAGGATAGAAGATTGATGTCTCTGAGCATAGCGACACAGGGACATGATAAAACAGAAAGATGTGGTCTTGGGAGGGATGACATGGCAAAGGAACCTATACCACTGCGTAGATCGGTGACTCTAAGAAATTAGTGTACATGTAAAACATGAAGGCTGCTTGGAAGGGCTCAAGGAGGATGCTAGTGGGCTCTGGACATCCACCTCATGTACCGTAGAGAAACTACATTCTTCACTGTGGCTCACAAGCTTTCCTTGTGCAGGGCTCCTAGCCATGGTGGCCCACATGATGTACACAACCATTTTTCAAATCACTGTGAACGTTGGACCGGAAGATTGGAAGCCTCAGACGTGGGACTATGGCTGGTCATACTGGTGAGTTGCTGGCCACGGTGCTCAAGCCCCGAAGGACCAGCAGGGAGGCACACAGGTTTTGTAGGACCACTGACCTTGGTCATGGTTCTGCCACCTGCTACTCTTGGATTAGTTTCGTAATCTTTCTGTAGCCCAGTTTCCTCATCTGTAAAATGATGTACCTGTCTCAGTTGTGCTTATGGGAATATAAAGAGGTTATGTTTATAAAATTCTTGGCACAGAGTAAAGTGCTCAAGAAATAGAGATAGTGCTGTTACTTTCTTAAACACAGCTTAAGGGGAAAAGTCCTGCTATAATTCCTAATAAATACTTCAATGAGGAGAGACCCAGCCCCTGATTCTAACGGAAAGACAGGCCATGACACAGAAGTTCTAGCTCTACCAGAAAGACTCGACCATGTCACACAAGTCCACAGGGGTTCTCTTTGATGTGGAACTCCGAATCCTGGCTGCATCTTAAAATATATATATACATATACTTACATTTTCCTCCTCTATAACAACGTCTTGTGTTACTTTCTCTTTGTAGAACAAGTGTCATGTTCAGGGCTCACTCCCTCATCCTACTATATACCAGCGTTTGGCAAATACACCTATGTTATGACTATCTATAAACTTCATGATTTATTAGATTTTGAACGCTTCTTCGTCTTTGAAATCTGAAGAAGTTAATTTTTACAAATGTTTCTCTTTATACCATTTCCTCCACTTGTTTGTCACTTTAGCTGTCTCCCTCTGAGCAGGTGCCATTGGTCCTGAGGTGACCTCACCAGCACTGCACACAGTCAGGAGTACAGCTGCTCTAGAGCTGAGAGGGATGTCAGGTGGGTCAGGATCTGTGGCCAATTTATATTGAGGTCCTACTGCTGTGGATGTAAAAGCAAATCCCAAACATCATAGGAGTTTGAAAAATGGTCTGTTTGTTTCCAATGCCATTTTGTTTCCTATTGCTTTCAATTTCTTAATTTTCAATAAAAGAAATACATACTAGTTTTTAAAACTCAAATGGTATTAAACATAACAATCTCTCAGTCCCATCTCTCCCTGCTCTACTCTTCCAACCCACCAAAACCCTCTGTCTTCCTGCTCCGCTCTGGAATGGAGCTGTCGAGTGGAGATTTCCCTTTGCTAGTCCCTTGTTTCCTTGTGTCCTAGGTCCTGTATCATTATCCTAGTTTACAACCACTTTTTTGTGGGAGCACATCCTCCAGTAGCTTCTGAAGAAAGGATTCAATGAGAGATAAATTATTTTATTCCTTGCATGTCTGGAAATGTATCTTTTCAATGCTCCATCTTGATTGATAGTTTGGTGGTATGTAAAATTCTTTGTTGAAAGTCATTCTCCCTTAGAATTTTGAAGATGTGTCTGTTTCCTTCTAGAATGTATTGCTTCCATCAAGAGTCCAATACCATTCTGATTCATGTTCTATTACAGGTAATCTATTGTTTTCTACTCATGATAATGTACCTTGAAGGGGATCTTCTTTCCGTCACATTCATTCTTCTTTCATGTGCTTGGTGAGCCCTTAAATTTGAATATTCACGTCCTAGAATTCTGAGAATTCTGTCTTTGATTTTTCCATTCCTCAGTCTTCTGCTCTCTTTTCAGAGAATTTTTATGAGTTAGATATCGGGTCTATTGGATTAATTATCTAGATGTTGTTGCACCTCTTATATCTTCTATCTCTTTTTGGTATTTCTGAAAATTTTCTTTCTATTTGTCTCCAACTTTTCTATTGAATTCTTATTTTGAATCTTATTGGACTTTCCAAGATCTTCCTTGTTTTCCAGTTGTTCCTTTTTCATATACCCTGGTATCGCTTTATTGATGCAATATCTTCTCATATTTCTCTGAGGATATTAATCAAAGAGTTTTCTTTTTGTTGCTGTTTTCTTCTCTTCCTCATTTTATCTTTTTCCTTCAGATTCCTTTCTTTCTTTTTGCGGGGGGGGGGAGGATTTGGGGTTTTTTTGGCCGTGCCCCATGGCATGTGGGATCTTAGTTCCCCAGCCAGGGATCGAACCCTGTGCCCCCTGCATTGGAAGCATGGAGTGTTAACCCCCGGACCACCAGGGAAGTCCCCAGATTCCTTTCTCTTCTGTTTGTTGTTGGGCCTTTCTCCTAGATCTTGGTATCCTTGATTGTCAAGTCATATTTAAGGATGACTGGAAACCCTGGAGTGGGGCTGGAACTTAATAACTGGTAGGGTTTTTGTAGCTGATTGGATATGGAGCTATTTATTTTACCTGGGAATTCCACCCCATGAAACATACACACATGTCAGTTTGCAGAGGTTCTCAGCAGCCACTCTTCTGGGTTCTGTGAAAGATGAAAAGTGTAGACTATCAACTCAGAACGCAATAGGCTTCCAGAGGATAGGGATATAAAAATAACCATGCCCAGTGCCAGTGTCCTGGGTTAGAGACAACAACAAAAAGTAATACATATGTCAGCAGATACTATGCTGAGTACTTCCCATGCCCATGTGAATTCCTCACAACCATCTGGTGTCCAGCATTGCTATCATTCCGCTTTTGCAGATGAGGAAACTGATCCAGAAAGATGAAGTCGCCGCTTCAAGGTCCCACAGTTAGTAAGAGATGGGTACAAACCCACAGTGCAAACTCAGCACAATGACTCCAGAATCGCTTCTCTTAACCATCAACACGTTGCCTACAACAACACATTGGCTGCTCTCTGAGATCCAAATTGGGTAGAACCAGCAGCTAATGTTCCACCCCAGCAGGAAGCCCTGGAATCATAGCCCTACACCCTTTCCTAACTGTGCCTTTTGTCGACAGCCTCGCATGGGGTTCTTTTGCCCTGTGCATGGTGGCATCGGTCACGGCCACGAGCAGATACACGGCAGCCCGCGTGGAACTGGCAGAGAAGAAAAGCGTGCGGAAGGGCAGTCAGCTCTCTCAACACAACTTCCAGGAACCCGAGTCTTCAGAAAGTGTGTGGGAAACAGAAGCTGCTCCCAGCCCCGCTGGGCGTACCCTCGTCAATATATCTGAGCACCTGCCATCAGATTCCAAAGGCAAGGTGTCCGTGTGCTAGCCAGGGTTCATGGCTGCCAGATCTGTACAGGCAGACAAGCCAGGCACTTATGTCCACAATGAACATCTTTGGAGTGGGCTTCCCAAAGCTGTGGTCCAAGTAAACCTTCCACCTGCCATCTTACCCTTCACTAAACACCTTTGGCTTCAGTTTCTGATTCCTGTTAACATGTCAGTATCTTTAAGTGACATAATATTTATAGACTATATCAACCATTGATACTCTAGTATAAATGAGCATCTCACGCTTTCCTGAGAGTTTAATAAGGGTGACAAAAAAAAAAAAAGGGGAACATGTGGGTGCTAAGAGTAAGAGAAGCTGAAGAAAAGGGAAAACAGGCTTTGACTCCAAAGGATGTAAATTTATTGCCCACACAGTTCTGTTGATAGAAGAGTCCAGAACGTTTTTTCCTTAACTGACACACACAAATTGATAGTATGTGTGACTATCCCATATTTTCTTTTTTGTTTTAATCCAGAAGAAACGAATTTAAAAATTAGTTTTGTGGTATTTTTAAAACATATTTTCTTCTAAACTTTCTAATTTCCACCTACAGGAAAATCAGTCTGGAAGGATAATCAAATGATAAAACAAAATGAGAACGGTTGAATGGAATGACATCTTGTCACAGTTAAGTGGAACAAATGTTTGAATTGGTGTGCTTAAATGAAATTGCCAGGCGCTTCTGCTTCTAAAAATAAACATTGCAAAACATGCAAGTCTTGTGTGAAACAGTGGTGTGCTGGATGCTTCCTAACTTGTTCAGTTACAACTTTACATAAATTTATCTTGTATTTTAAACGAACATGTTATTGAGGCCACAGGTTGTTAGACACAGAATTTGGGTTGTTGAAAAAAAAAAGGACTGTCATATTCTAACAACCCTAAATGCATCTCAGCTTAGACTCATTTTTCAAAAATGTGTTTATGTTTAGTGACTATATCATTTCTGAAAAAAAAAACCCTGAATGTTTCAAATAAAATCACTCAATCTGCTTATGCTGAACTGTAACATTTAGATTGTCATAGAATAAGGGACAGTTCAGCTAACTTCTTCACGTTTGGGGCTCCAGTTGAGTACCTGCCTAATGAATGATGGGCCCGTGGAATTTTGTGTTTTGCTGAATCACGCATATCTGAAGGGATAGTAAACGGATTTTCACTGGAATGAGCCCAGTGCAGAGAAGCCGTGCTGAGAGCCTCTGGAGCAGAAGGGTTTGTACCCAGTGACCCCTGCCCTCCACAGTGTACATGTTCTGTTATATGATTTGTCACCCCTGGGTGTCTGTGGAGGTAAATCCTGTGTCGCTGATGTCTGGGGCTGGGGGAGTCAGTGATCAACTAGACCCCGGGCAGGGCAGGAGACGCCTGTTCCCGAAGCTCGGGTCAAAAAACTGATTCTTGGCTACATTCTGAGTTTCCAAGGCCCTCTGCTTCCTTTTATAGATATATATTTTTTAACATCTTTATTGGAGTATAATTGCTTTACAATGGTGTGTTAGTTTCTGCTTTATAGCAAAGGGAATCAGCTATACGTATACATATGTCCCTGTATCTCCCTTTATATTTTTTGTGTTGATTTTATTCACGTACAACATATATATACAGAAAAGTACGCAAACCCTAAGTGTGCAGCTTAAGGAACTTTCAGACAATGAACACAGCTGTGTAACCATCCCTCAGTTCAAGGTGTCTCATTTCCATCTATCTTTCCTCTTATAAAACAAATTTGGGTGGATTTTAATTCCTCCGTATATTGAAATAATCTGTTTACAGGTCTGTTCCCCTCTTATGAATTATAAATTATTTCTTTGCAACATGAACTGTCCTCTGTACATTCCAGCATCTAAAACAATCGTTGGCAAATAGAACCCCCAACACACATGTGTGTATAGGTATGTGTATACATACACATGTATGTTTATACAAGTATGTGCACACACATTACCTGACTTAGCCCTGGCATCCTTCACCTCTGAATCCTGTCCAGAGTCCTCAGGAATGGGTCTCGATATGCATTAAGGAAAGACAACAAGGAAAACCAACACAGACTAGGAAAAAATTGTCAGAAAGAAGAGAGAAACCAAAACCATCGGGCACAGCAATGGAACAGAGCCATCCTGGGTGTTGTCCACACGTCACCTCTTATATTCTAACTCTACGCAGTGGTGCAGCGAGGAAGACAATAGCATTAGTATCCTCATTTCCAGATGATGGCCATGACATTCAGAAGGTTTATGTGTGTGCCTGAGGCTACACACAAGTCAGAAGCAGAACTGGGGTTCAGACTCAGGGCTGTCCAACTTCAAACCCGTCATGCTGCCTTTCTGGAGGCGCAGTGGGAGCCACGTTCTTTTCTCCCCTTCTCCCTCCCTAAGTGAGGCTGTCAGAGGGCAGGGCGCCGGGGCATTTTATGGAGGAGTAAAGGGGTTGTAAACGCTGAGATGAAGCCGTGGAGGGAACACTCTTCTCTGATTCACAGATGGATTAGGGCGAGTGCAAGCTACATGCGGCCTGAAACTAGATGTGGTTCCAAGTGTGGCTTCTACGTGGAACCGAGGAGGCGGCAGAGGCCCCCGAGGTAAGGCAGGCTGGGACTAGCTCTGATCCAGACTGTGACTTTCACACCCCAGGTTTCCCAGAATGGTCCCCGACCCCGTAAATGCATTCACACTGGTCTTAGTTCTCAATTCTTGGACTAGAAAATACCATTATTTCAGGGTTAGGTGAAGCTTCAGGCATCTTTCTTTTTTTTTTTTAATTTTAATTATGCTTTATTATTTGACCTACATGCTATTTATGATTGTATTGATTAATTTTAAATTCTTTTTTCTTTTTCTTTTTTTTTTTTTTAAACCCCACATTTGTTTATTTATTTATTTTTTTGGCTGTGTTGGGTCTTCGTTTCTGTGCGAGGGCTTTCTCTAGTTGTGGCAAGCGGGGGCCACTCTTCATCGCAGTGCGTGTGCCTCTCACTATCGCGGCCTCTCTTGTTGCGGAGCACAGGCTCCAGACGCGCAGGCTCAGTAGTTGTGGCTCACGGGCCCAGCCGCTCCACAGCATGTGGGATCTTCCCAGACCAGGGCTCGAACCCGTGTCCCCTGCAGCGGCAGTCGGACTCTCAACCACTACGCCACCAGGGAAGCCCTTGTTTTTTTAATATAGATGATTTAGAATATTGCATTAGTTTCAGGTATACAGCACAGTGATTCAGTTGTGAGTTTTGTTTTTTTTTTTTTGCAGATTCTATTTCATTATAGGTTGTTACAAGATATCGAACATAATTCCCTGTGCTATGCAGTAAATCCTCGTTGCTTATCTATTTTATGTATGGTAGTTTGTATCTGTTAATCTCATACTCCTAATTTGTCCCTCCCCGCCTCCTCTGGTAATCACAAGTTTGTTTCCTAGGATTGTAAATCTGTATTGTATATACATTCATTTGTATTATTTTTAAATTCCACATATAAGCGGTATCATACGGTATGGGTCTTTGACTTATTTCACTAAGCATAATAATCTCTAGGTCCAGCCATGTTGCTGCAAATGGCAATATTTCTCTCTCTATATATATCACATCTTCTTAAGCCAGCCGCCTGTTAATGGGAAGTTGGTTTGTTTCCACGTCTTGGCTATTGTAAATAGTGCTGCTATGAATTTTGGGTGCATGTATCTTTTCAAACTAGTGTTTTCATTTTTTTCTACAAATATACCCAGGAGTGGGATTGCTGGATCACATGGCAGCTCTATTTTTAGTTTTTTAAGGAACCTCCATACTGTTTTCCATAGTAGCTACTATCTCTCTCCATTTCTAATCCTACTGAGTTTCCTTAAGTAATTAAAATATTTAACAGTTGGGACACATTCTTAGTATTCTCAATCACTAAAGATAACGAGAGTGATCTTCTCAGAGTCTGTTGTTGAGATGCAGTATATTATTTTGTTCTCCCAACAGTCCTGCAAGATGAGACCGTTGTGCCCATTTTAGAGATGAGGAAGCTAAGGCTCAGAAACGTGGAAGCACTTGACCAAAGAGGAACAGCTCCAAACTGCTCTTTCCCATAGTTCATGTCACACTTCCAAGTGTTTCATTCTGCAACAGGCTCCATTCCGTTTAACAGATTTTCTGTGCTTTTCAACCCCAACCGGAAAGGGAAAGCCAGACGGCTCACTGCCACACCGGTCTGAGCTACATGGAAGCTACCCGATGGGAGGGTTATAGGAAGAGAAGGCGAGGGTGTTCGTGCTGAAATCCCAGGTCCCAATCCCTGATGCCCAGCCCCAAACTGCAGAGGAATCTCTAATAGTGAGGCACCCGGCAGAGCTTTAAAAGGCTTGGCAGGAACTCTGAAATCAGACCCGGCCAGCATGTGTTCCTGAATATCAGAAGAGACACTATATTTACCCCGAAAGCCCTGCAGTGCACAGAGAGCTATAAATAGCCATTAGGGCCCCAGCAAGTGGCCTTAACACATGGCTTTCCTTCCAAAAATGCAGGCCCATTTTAATTAAATTTGTAATTAACCTTTGGGAGGGCAGGCCGGATTCCTTCTGCTTCTGGAGACACTGTGAGTAATTTTCTCTTCATTGGCCATTTGGGGATTAGCGTGCCAGCCAGGTGTTCTAGGAAGCAGCCCTCTGGGAGTCTGCACAGAGCCCGGCTCCCTGGACAGCGGGCTCCGGGCTCGGGGCATGGGCGCAGCCGGCAGCCTCAGGCCTCCCCCTGCCCCGTGTCCCGATCAGAGTCTCTTTGCAGAGCGGATTCCTTCTTCCCATTTTCCCCCAGCACAAGATGGGAGTCCCAGCTGTCCTCATGCTGCCCCTGGTGCTCTTGGGAATCAGCGGCCTCCTCTTCATCTACCAGGAGGTGTCCAACCTGTGGTCCAAGTCAGCCGTGCAGAACAAGGTGGTGGTCATCACCGATGCCATCTCAGGACTGGGCAAGGGTAAGCGACTTTGCCCCCTCTCGTGCCCACTCCTGCCCTGAAGGATGAGAGGCAACAGGGTGGCGTGTGGGTGAGCCCGCTGGGCAGGTCGGGGGTGGATCGAGGCTGTGTTCTCTCCCAGCATCTGTCACTAACCAGCAAGGGTCTTCTTTCTTGGAGGCTGCAGCTGTCTTGCCTGAGAAGTGAGGGGACTGGAGTACCTGGGGTTGCAAACTCACAGTCTAAGGGCCAGAATCGGTCTGCAGATTTGTTTTGCCTCCAGGGGGGTTTCTAGAAACTTCGAAATGCAAAGCCCTCAGCTGGGGCAGTGAACTGGTGATGAGGCCGAACTTGGGGGTGGGGTTGGAGTCTTGGCTCCCCCACTTACCAGCTGGTGATGCACTGCTCAGCCTTGGGTTTCTCATCTGAAAGCAAGGATACTAATACTTTCTGCCTCATAATGCTGTTGTGATGAGTAAACGAATTAATAGATGGAGAGCACTTAGAACAGCGCCTGGAACTAGAGTGGGCACCTCTCAAGTGTTAGCAACGGTGATAATTATGCAGAACGTGCAAACACCAGTGTGCCGCACACCCCACTAATCCCTAGTGTCTCACACTCGGCCTGATTCTCTCAACCACATCACCTCCTGGCCTTGAAGGCATTTACGTTTGCAACTCCTGAATTAGATGGTCTCAGAGGGCCCTTCTGCTGGCTGCATGTGTGACATAAGAGAGAGTAAATGCCCTTAGGTTTTTAAGATTCTCTCTCATCCCTGACAATGGTAGCGCAGCCCCATGTGTCACATAGTTTGGGTATCATTTTTGCTGTTGTTTTTGTTATTTTTAATCAAATGTCGAACCCACCAGCCAAACACTCATTAGGTCACTCAACCAGTATCTGTTAAGTCCTCTACATTCTGAAATGAGCACTGCCCCTTCCAAAGAGGCCCGCTGGTGGGCTGGGCACCCACTCCCATGGTGCTACCATTACGAGAACATTTGTAACCTCCCATCTGGGAATTCTCTCGGATTCTCCTTCCCCTGGGCACCCCAACAGCAGCCCATCTGCATGCTTCAAGAATGGGTTCCATTTCAGTGGGTGATCGACCTGGGCTCACCACATGAGATAAAAAAGAAACAGTAAGGCAGTAAAACTAGGTTCTTATGTGGCCCCTATGTGGGTCCCAGAAGCAGTTCCCAAGGAGGAGATCCAGAATCACTAGACTCAATACTCACGAGGGACAGGGCGACACAAATTCCATCTTCCACGGGGACAAACCAGGCACACACGTTTGCCAGTCAGACCAGACACAAGACAACAGGGAGTAGTGGGTGCCCTGGGGAAATGGAGCAAAGACACCCACCCAGAGACATGCAGAGTCAGTCCTTGGGGAAGACCGTTCTTCAAGCAGAACACGCCCACCTAGCATCGGGACAGCTGCCAACCCGAGATCCCTTCATCACCTTCATTCCCTGGCACCTCCATGGCTCCTCCCTTCTGGACGGTCCCTAAGGCGCTGGTTTCTGGGTCCCACGGCTCCTCACAGAAATACACTACCGTTAATGGCGTATCTGGGTATTTCTCAGTTGGTCCGGGGCACGGACTCTCTTGGTGACTGATCCATGGGTGTGTGAAAGGCATGTGCATTCTACCGCTCATGAATGAAGTGAGTTACGAATGTCGATTCGATCCTGTTGGTTGAGAAGGCTGCTCTGTAACTGTCCTGACTTTCTGTCTTACTAGACAGGGCTTCTATCTATTGCTGAGAGATGTATATTTGGTTTAGTAGGCTTGTTTATTTATTTTTAAAAGTCTCATTCTATTATAAGCAAACACTGTACAAATCAGGTGCCCAGGAAATGTATCTCAGGAGCACAATGGCGTTTTCAGAGGAATATGGTCTAGTCTCTGTCATGACTTGTGTCACTGCCCTTTGTCACTGTCTCTTACGGACTCACCCTAGAAAGAAATGCAAAGAGGAAAAACATAAAGTCCGAGTATTTAGAAGTAGCTTGAGAAGCTGGGCATGGGTGACCTTAAATAAACGCTTAGCCAGGACATGCTGCTGACCGCAGCAATTCTGGGTTCAAAGTGCTCCGTTTCTCAGGTCCAAGGCAAGAAAAAAGTGAGGGGCACCAAGCGGATGATGTAGGCTACACACAGCCCACAGTACATGCCCAGTCCCACAGAACCTGACTGAACTCAGCGGGTAGCTCTGGACAGCATCAAGGAACCCAGTTCCAAGCTGTCTCCTAGGGAAACCAGACAGATAGAGATCAGGACTTCTAACCCTCACCCCAAACCCACACAATTTGGCCAAGTCACGGATGGGGTCACCTTGGACCCACTGTGTCTGCAGCAAGAGTGACTCTCAAAATACTTAACCACTGTACTTGAACTGTTTCAGAGACCACAGACCCTGCCTATGTTTCATCACCTCTAAGATGCACGGTTTTTCCCCTTTAAACGTTTCTGAAATTGAGCTAATTGTCTCTCAGTCAACGGCATCTTACAATTGTCACGGGCCATCCTTGTGCATTTTAATATCTCTGAAATCAGAAAGCCTCTTGCAGGCGGGTGGCATCTTAGGTTTGAGGAACTATGGAAGTAAGGGCTCCATGTATTAATATGTTTGCTGAGTGAAAAAGAACAAGCCTGGCGTCCACGTGCTTGATACAAGATATAGGTTGTGCTGAGCTGATGAAGAATAAAATAAGAACACCTGGGTATTATACCTGATGCCTGGCCTTGCGGAAAGGACCCATTTGGGAGCGTGCCTTTGGGCTGCACCAAAGCAGTGATGCACCACTGGGCTCCGGCCTCCCGGGTCCACCTGGCAAAGGTGAGGTGTCAGCAGAGAAGGGGGGGAAGTGGGTGATGGTAGCAAACACCCATGGCTGCCTCTCCTAAGGAGGTCAAGGCCACGGGTTTAGTCTGGCTCCTGGCCACAGACCCTCACCCTGTCCCAGTGACCAGCCTGTAAGAGTGCCCATCATCAGGGACAGTAGAGCCCCAACCCGCTCCTTTGTCAGCAGCGGAACAAGGGACCCAACAGGAATGTCAGCGCTTGGGGTCCCTCCCGGCTTCACCACTCACCAGCGGCGGGGTGGTGGGTGCCTCCGCTCCGCTCACTGAACCACGCCCCTCTGGTTTGTGAAACACGACCTCCACGAATGCCCACACCCAGCGCAGCTGCTGCCGCCACTCAGAATTACAGCCCAAACGCGGGGAGGCTACGCGTTCCCCCCCAGGTGAAGTTTCTTTTAGCGAATTGTGTCATTATAGGAGCCACATATATTAAAGAGGATTTTTCAAGAAAAAAGAACCGAAAACACACCCAGAACCCCACCCACTCGGGAATTCTTCATCCCATTTCCTTCCAGCAACGTTATGATGCTGAGATGTATTACCATCAGGGGGCAAGCACACATGGGGGGGAGGGGTATAGGGAGACAGCCCACCCCGGGCTCTCATGCAGAAGGGAAAGTCTTCCTTTGCATCTTGATTTAAAAAGAAAAAAATCAGACAGTCTCGTAGCTTTTCTGATCACTATTAGATTATACCTAACCCTTTGGTCACGATAAATTCCCAAACATAGCTTTGATTCAGAAACTGCAGTGCCCAGTCCAATACATTGATAAACGT
The DNA here is from genome assembly GCF_963455315.2 of Globicephala melas. Taxonomy (NCBI): domain Eukaryota; kingdom Metazoa; phylum Chordata; class Mammalia; order Artiodactyla; family Delphinidae; genus Globicephala; species Globicephala melas. Next base: position 13,453,725 of record NC_083333.1, on the reverse strand, counting down.
GTCCGTTTTCGTTGAAGTTCAAGTTTCCTTCTCCCTTCCCATACCTGCCCCCAGCTAGGGCGAGTTGCCGGCCAGTTTGCTGCTCTTTCTGACCCCTCTGCGGGTGGAGGGGCAGGAAGGAGAGGAGAGAAGGAAGACAGGAAAAATTCTCAGCTGACTGACACTCCTAGAAGCCGGCTTCGAGCTCCATGCCTGGCACACATTTAAAACCGAGTGGATTCTTTCTCTCATGGGCTCTATTGTGGGTCCTTCAGAGGCGCCCCCTGGGATATTCACCTGCACTTGCCGCGGGGCAGGTGCACTCCCCTTGCTCGGTTCCCGTGCCACCCCTGGTTTGGGGCAGTCTGTGCACGTACGCCCTGTGTTAGAGTCCCACTGCCCTTCTCAGAGGACTTCTTGGGCAGAATTCAAGAGCTCCCAGCCAGCTCATGATTCACCTCTGGTCCAAGTGGTTGTGGTGGATGGGAGGGTCCTTCAGTAAAGAGAGCAACCTCTGGGGCAGCCCCAGCTCTCCTCCCTCTGCTCTGGGATAGTTGGTGACGCCCATGAGATTCCCCAGGTGCAACTCAGACATCACTCCGGGCTCCCGGCTGCGGGGAACTCACAGTGTGTGTTCAAATGGTCACTCTCTTCTCTCTAGGATGGAGATAAGGGGCAAAAACTCACCTAACGGTGTTCTCTCCACAAACGCCCTCTTCCCAAGTCCCCTCTCTCCTCTGCCCTATCCGTTTGCATTCTATTAGGAGTAAAGGGTATTCATGAAACAGGGTTTCAGTAATTTTCTTTGAAAATCTGCATCTTGGACTGTCACTTTGGAATTTTATATCTGATCTTGGAAATCCCAATTTTAAACCTTGTTACATAATCATAGGTGCAATTTAACAACCAATAACACACAGGGTCAAGTGTTATGGCACAGTGTTAGACACACTGTTTGAATCTTTTTAAAAAAACTTACTATATTGTGAGATTTCCATGTTGGTAGACCCACTTCTGCAACATCAGTTTTAAAGCCTTTGAAATAACTGATATATAGATACACCATCATCTACCTAACCAACATCTCCAACTCTTTATTATTATGATATTGAGATAAATAATATTTTAACTATTTCATGCATTCTTAATTATCTCCTTAGAATAAATGCCCATAAATAAAATAACTGAGCCATGCTTACTTTTAAGGATTCTTTTAATTTTTCTTCCAAAAGACTGTAGCAATTTACACTACAACCAGCAGTGAATATGTGATTATTACCAATTTTGTTTTGATTGTCATCTTTTAATTTGCATTTCTTTATTATTGGCATTGAACTTCTATCTTCTGTGTATTAGCTCTTTGTGTTTTTATGAATTGCTTACACATCTCACTAGCCAATTTCCTTATTAGGGACTTTATTGATTTACAAGAGTTCTTTGTGGATTAAATAAATTAACCCCTTTTCCACCATATTTATTATAAATAGGTTTCCTCAATTTATCTCCCTCTTAATTTTTATTTATGTTTTCTTCTGTAAGGAAGGATTTTTTTTTTTAAGGATAAAAACCTGTAAATAATTTGTATTATTTCTTCCTTCAGTGCTGTGCTTAAAAGATCTTTCCCCAAAGCAATATATCTCTATTTTCTTCTAGGTCTTTTATGGTTCTATTTTTACGTTTAGTTATTTAATACATTTGGTATATTGTACTTAGATTTTTTCCCTCTCAAATAGTTATCCAGTGGGCCAAAAACCTCTTTTAAATAATATGTTCTTTTCCCGCTGATTCAACGTGCTAACTTTACCATATGCTAAATTCTTATGAATACTCGGCTCTATTTTCTTTATATAAATTTATTTATTTTTTTACTTTTGGCTGCGTTGGGTCTTCATTGATGCGCGCCGGCTTCCTCTAGTTGTGGCGAGCGGGGGCTACTCTTCATTGCGGCGCGCGGGCTTCTCATCGTGGTGGCTTCTCTTGTTGCAGAGCACAGGCTCTAGGCGCGTGGGCTTCAGTAGTTGTGGCTCGCAGGTTCTAGAGCGCAGGCTCAGTAGTTGTGGCGCATGGGCTTAGTTGCTCTGCGGCATGTGGGATCTTCCCGGACCAGGGCTCGAACCCGCGTCCCCTGCATTGGCAGGCGGATTCTTAACCACTGCGCCACCAGGGAAGCCCTTGTAATATATTTTAGTAACTGATATTCCACTCCCATTATTGTTTATCAAAATGTTCTTTGGTTTCTTGCATATTTATTATTCCAAGTAAAGTGTGTAACTTATTCCAAATAAAGTTTAGGATCTTTCTGTCACTTTCCAAGACATGCTGGGATCTTGATTTGCATCAAATTCACTTGGAGATGGACTGACATCTGTAGTGAATTTTGACAGCCAGAATCATCAGGGACAGCCCTTTTCTCAATAAAACACCTACATTTAGAGAAATCTTCCATTCTCTATGATCCTAACAATTCAAGGTGACATTGTTCACACAGTTATTTCTTTTTTAGAAATTTTATTTATTTATTTATTTATGGCTGCATTGGGTCTTTGTTGCTGCGCACAGGCTTTTCTCTAGTTGCAGCGAGCGGGGGCTACTCTTCGTTGTGGTGCGCGGGCTTCTCATTGTGGTGGGTTCTCTTGCAGCAGAGCACGGGCTCTAGGTGCGCGGGCTTCAGTAGTTGTGGCATGAAGGCTCAGTAGTTGTGGCTCGCGGGCTGCAGAGTGCAGGTTCAGTAGTTGTGGCGCACGGGCTTAATTGCTCCGCGGCATGTGGGATCTTCCCAGACTAGGACTCGAACCTGTGTCCCCTGCATTGGCAGGCAAATTCTTAACCACTACGCCACCAGGGAAGCCCCACACAGTTATTTCTTGATTCAAGTTTCCGTCTGTCAGCAGAACTGACCACAGCTTTCCCCGACCACATCTGTTTCTAGACCTCACTGAGACCTCCCCTCCCTAGAGCCTCCTCCTTTCCTTCTCCATCAGCCCCCTCCTGCCTTCACTTCTGCTCTCATCTGGCTTAGACTGAATGGTCCAGCACATCAATTGCTACCTCTCCAATACCACAATTCCCCTGCCCACAATGCCCACTTCTCAAACCCTTGCCAACTGTCCTGTCCAGCTGGCCCCCTTCTCTACACCTGCTCCAGCTGTTGAGAGACTTGCAGGAGAAAATCACACAAACATAAGATCATTTAGAGCCATGGCACACAGGATTTCCAGCCCCTAGTGGGCACCCAGTACTGCCCAACTACCCTCCGGCATCCCCAGGCAGCCCGGGTCACCAGCGCTTGGTGTAAAAATGGGACAGTAATAGCTACTCCCCTGTAGTAGGTGTTGTTGGTGCCCCTCCTAGATTCCTGTACCTGGCCAGTTCCTCCATCCCCAGGTCCTATGAGTGTTGGTGGCCATGGCTCATAGACTTGCCCTCTGCCAGTAGACACCCTTTGTACCCACCCCCGGAGGGAGGCAGCCCACCATCAGTGACTGGTTGACACACGTGTACAAAAGACAGTCCCCTTGCATCCAGGTGGGACAGTCTTGCAGCTGGGTTTACAGTCCAGAGCCTTCCTTGGGTCCAGCCAAAGCTAGACTCTATCCTTCCCCTTACCCTACCCCATGCCCTTACTCCCTGACAGATTTTCTCTGAAGAACACTCTCCCTGAATTAATCCTGGCCGCCTGAATCTGTCTTAGATTCTGCTTTTAGGGAACCCAACCTAAGAAACTACTGCATGGGATGACTGTGAATTAAATGAGCTAATCTATGTGAATCCCTTTCAATAGCTACCCAAGCAAGTAAACTGTCAAAATCTGTTAGCTTTTATTGTTCTTAAATATCACTGTTATTGCCACATAAGAATAATTGTATCTACCAACTACTTCCCAGTTAAGAACATTGGATGAGGGACTTCCCTGGCAGGCCAGTGGTTAAGACTCCACACTTCCACTGTAGGGAGCACAGGTTCAATCCCTGGTTGGGGAACTAAGATCTTGCATGCCGTGCGGTATGGCCAAAAAAAAAACAGAACACTGGGACATCGGGTGAGTCAGAAATTCATCCAGAGTAAAACTTACTAGACAGCAGGCAGGTTTCCTTTCTTAATAAAAAGAACCCTGGCTGGAGTATCGACCCACAGAGAAAATGTGGAGGAAACTAGTGACATTTGGTCTGAAAATACATGGCAGCTGTCTCCAATACCTTCAGATTGAGATATATTTAGAGCTGTGCTTCTGGGGGTCTCGTTTGATGGAGTCATCTTTCTGTCCAGTTTAAGAAAGGATGTCCTAATAATCAGAACTACCCAATGGAGGAGGGGTTATTTCACACCCCTGTGAGATGCCCTTCACAGGAGGCAACCGTGCTGAGGCTGGAAACAAGAAGAAATTCCAGAGGAAGTTGAATGCAATGAGCTCTAAAGGAACTCATGGCTCTAAGGCTTTTGAATTCTTTGAATCCTTGAATTTGTAAGAAGGAGGGGCTCCCCATCAGTGGTTTCACCCACAGTGCGTCCTGTCCTCCTTCCTTCTTCCCCTCAGAGTGTGCTCGGGTGTTCCATACCAGCGGGGCCAGGCTGGTGCTGTGCGGAAAGAACTGGGAGAGGCTTCAGAGTCTACACGATGCCCTGATCAGTGTGGCTGACCCCAGCAAGGTAAGGCCTTCTGGCAGCCGGCATGGGCAACCCCTGGACACCCTTAGCCGTCGTTGCTTGTTACAGGGCAGCTCTTTCGATGAAATTTGGGTGAAATTTTGCTTTGGAGAAATGTAATTTTTTAATGTATTTTTTAAAATTTAATTTTATTTATTTTTGCCTGCGTTGGGTCTTCGTTGCTGCACACGGGCTTTCTCTAGTTGCGGCGAGCGGGGGCTACTCTTCATTGCCGTGCACGAGCTTCTCATTGCGGTGGTTTCTCTTGTTGCGGAGCCGGGCTCTAGGCGTGCAGGCTTCAGTAGTTGTGGCACGTGGGCTCTAGAGCGCAGGCTCAGTAGTTGTGGCGCAGGGGCTTAGTTGCTCCGAGGCATGTGGGATCTTCCTGGATCGGGGATTGAACCCATGTCCCCTGCATTGGCAGGCGGATTCTTAACCACCGCGCCACCAGGGAAGTCCTGGGGAAACATAATCTTGACACAGGTAAGTCTGCCAACTTGGGGGTTGGCTCATTTTGACCCCTCATCGTACCTCTAGCCTCTGAGCCTCCCCCCCCCCGCCCATTCTATTTAAGTCAGACTCAAAGAGGATCCAGAAAATATGGTAGGTCACAGATATGGGCTCTGTTTATAAACACTCATGGCTGATTTTTTAAATAATACTTCAAATAATATTTCCTTCAAAGAGGGAGTTCCCTGGCAGTCCAGTGGTTAGGACTTGGCGCTTTCACTGCCATGGCCCAGGTTCAATCCCTGGTCAGGGAACTAAGATCCCGCCAGCCAAAAAAGAAAACAATTTTTTCCTTCAAAGAAATCAGGGATGTGAAGTCCCCTTCCATGAAGTTACACAGGAGGTGAACACATTTCAATGCAGCTGGGGTTTTCAAAGCATTTCTGGAGCATTGTTTAAGAAATTGCTTTCAGGGGCTTCCCTGGTGGCGCAGTGCTTAAGAATCCACCTGCCGATGCAGGGAACATGGGTTCGAGCCCTGGTCCGGGAAGATCCCACATGCCGCGGAGCAACAAAGCCCGTGTGCCACAACTACTGAGCCCGCGTGCCACAACTACTGAAGCCCGCACGCCTAGAGCCAGTGCTCCGCAACAAGAGAAGCCAAGGCAATGAGAAGCCCGCACACTACAACGAAGAGTAGCCCCCGCTCGCCGCAACTAGAGAAAGCCTGTGTGCAGCAACGAAGACCCAACGCAGCCAAAAATAAATAAATAAATGAATTTATTTGGAAAAAAGAAAAAGACATTGCCTTCAGAGAGTTCTCTTCAGGATTTTTTTTTTTTTTTTATCTTTTCCCTTGATGTTGAATTTGATTTTGGAAATAGCCAAAAATCATTCAGAACTAACTCTGGTATTTGAGGAGATGGAGCGACCAGGGTAACACAATGTACTCCAAGGTATGTTTCTTGGGATCTTATTAGGTGTTGGTTATTAAGTAGTAAAAATGAGGTTCTGAAGTCAATTGTGTGGCAAATACTGAGTTAGGCCAAGCTTGTCTGACTAATTTCTTTACTGCAGGACTTTTCAGGGCCTTTGCTATGCAAATGTGCATTGTGTTATCTCCAAGAAGAACATATGATAGTCTGCATTTCCTAAGCAAATTTGACCAGGGAACCTTTTTTTAAGGCCGTATCTCAGGGCTAGTGTTTGTCAAATACCGGGATTGCATTCACCATATGGTAACATCAATTTTTCCATCTGTATCCCTTCTAACCCATGAGAATCTTGACGATATCAAATGTTTAGGGCTGAACACAAATGCCTGGCACATAGATGGTGTTCCAAAAAAATTGTGCTGACTGTATGATTTTGGCCAAATATTAAACGTGGCTACAAAGCACTGGGCAGATTCTCTTGTGGCTTGGAAGCCAGTTTGAAAGGTATTTCCAAAAAGGAGCTCAGAAGTGTTATAAGAAATGACATCACCAGCAAAATCAATGCATGACCTCCACTTGGATTTCTCAGGTCTGGCCCCTTGACCAGAAGTTCAGACTTATGACTGCATGTTTGCATGTTGGGAATGGTGTTGTTGCTCTGGTCCCCAAGGATGCATTTTCTCCATCAATTTACTTCCTCCCAGAGTCATCTCTGCTTCTTCCTCATCATTTGTTTGCAGTCATTCCATGAGTTCTGAGTTTCAAGATGGGTGGCTCTCAGATTGAAGGGTCCCAAGGTCTGTGGGGATGTACCCACATGTGTCTTGACTCTCTCATTGGTCCAGCAGACATTCACCCCAAAGCTGGTCCTCTTGGATCTCTCAGACATCAGCTGTGTCCAGGATGTGGCCAAAGAGGTCCTGGATTGCTATGGCTGCGTGGACATCCTCATCAACAACGCCAGCATGAAGGTGAAGGGGCCTGCCCATAAGATTTCTCTGGAACTCGACAAAAAGATCATGGATGCCAATTACTTTGGACCCATCACACTGACCAAAGGTCTCGTGAGTTTGACCTTCCCACTGGCTGCTAGAGAGGGCTCTGTTATATTTCCAGACAGTCACCCAATTCTGGATGGAGCCTCCAGCCCCTCTTTCAGAAAAATCCCTGCTTATTTGGTGAAAGCTTTCAGCATCTGACTGTAAATGTTGATGAAAGAAAAGGGATTGTGAAAGTCTCTGACTGGTATATTCCAACCTTCCTCTCCATTAAGCTCCCTCCCCAAGCCCTGCCCTTTTCTCCTCCTTTCTTACTCATATCCATGGCTCCCCTCCAATCCCATCCCACATCTCTGGACCATTGTCTTCATCCCCTGCAGATCTTTTTTTTTTTTTTTTTTTTTGCGGTACGCGGGCCTCTCACTGTTGTGGCCTCTCCCGTTGCGGAGCACAGGCTCCGGAGGCGCAGGCTCAGCGGCCATGGCTCACGGGCCCAGCCGCCCCGCGGCATGTGGGATCTTCCCGGACCGGGGCACGAACCCGTGTCCCCTGCATAGGCAGGCGGACTCCCAACCACTGCGCCACCAGGGAAGCCCCCCCTGCAGATCTTTTACTATATCGACCTTGTGGTTGATCTGCTCCTAATCATGACAGTTGGTCCAAGGTTGAAAAGGAGTTTATCTGCAAGAGACCCAGAATACTGTCAATCCCTTTGCAGAAACAGGAAGGCAGGAGGATGTCTCCCTTTTAAAGGTAAAATGGTGGTTCCTGTGTGGAGATTTCTAAGGGTCAAGTTCAAATGCAGATCTGAAGCTGAGGTTAGGGGTGTTGCTAGAGATGACATGGAATAGATCTAAGAGTTGAAGCCCTCCTCCCACCCCAAATAAAGTTTATCCAAGCAGAAGCACAAAAGGGAGAACACAAGCAGGGAGAACGTCTACATGTAGGGAGTAGTGTGTTTGGCAAAGGCTGAGAAAGCATGATCTTAGAGCTGCCTTCTCCACGGCCAGAGTCTCCATGATGATGGGATTCTGAGAGCTGTGACAGCTGAAGGGAAAGAAGTACTGGGAGCAGAAAGATGACTCCCCAGAGCTTCTAAGATGATGCCCCAGAGGTTACAGTTTCCTCCAGCCCAGTCGCTGTGGACACACCAAGCAGGCCAGCCAAGGTGTGTCCTTCACTCAACCTCTGAGAGCTCAGGGTCCCTGGCACCACGGTGAGGAATGCAAACTTAAGTCTTCTGATATTTTCTGCCATCTCCCTATTCAATCTATGCTATTACTACTCCATATCTTTTTCTAAATTTCCTCATTTATAAGTTAATTCAATTCAGGAGAAAATCTTTACCATAAATTAAAAACCCCTTTCCCTCTCCATCAATACAAGAAAACCTGAAATCAGAACAAAGCAGTAAGTTCTCCCAAGACAAAGGGCTGAGGTCTTTCCTCTCTTTTTTTAAAAAAGATTAGCACATGCAAGAGTAGTATTAAAGACCCATTGGAACCAACTTTCCTACTGGAAGCGATAGGACAGTTGAAAAGGGATTACCCTTCTCACTATTGAAATCAGTGTCACTCCATGCACAGGGATGGGTCATTTCAAATCACCCAGGGACTCCCCTGGGGGTCCAGTGGTTAGGACTCTGCACTTCCACTGCAGGGGGCCTGGGTTCGATCTCTGGTCAGGGAACTAAGATCCTGCATGCCACATGCAGCGAGGCCAAAATAAAATAAAATAAAATAAAATAACCCAGCAATTCCCCAGTCGAGCCCAGCCCACTCTTAGGAAACACTGGATGAGTGGTAACCAGGGTCCATTCCATCTGTGTCCCACTGTAATCTAACTGTCAGGGAGGTAGGGGAGCCCCCCGTGATGAAGGGAAGGGCTCTGCCTGATGCTGTCTGACTCAGTCTCAGATTTGTAACCGTGATTCTTTGTCCTGTGCTTTCCAGCGCTGCTCCCCAACATGATTTCCCGGAGGACCGGACAAATCGTGTTAGTGAATAACATTCAAGGGAAGCTTGGAATCCCATTCCGTACAGCCTGTAAGTTGCTAAGACAAACATGTTTCGTCCTATGTTATGTGTCTTTTTTTTTTTTTTTTTTTGCGGTACACGGGCCTCTCACTGTTGTGGCCTCTCCCGTTGCGGAGCACGGGCTCCGGACGTGCAGGCTCAGCGGCCATGGCTCACGGGCCCAGCCGCTCCGCGGCATGTGGGATCTTCCCGGACCAGGGCATGAACCCGTGTCCCCTGCATCGGCAGGCAGACTCTCAACCACTGCGCCACCAGGGAAGCCCTGTTATGTATCTTATAAGACAAGAGATGTGTGTCTAGGACTAGGCATGGGGTTACGTTGGGGAAGAGGGTCCAGAGATGAAAGCATCTGTTGGCTTTTCTTTCATCCCTTCAGCTCCTATTTTTGACCATCTACAGCACACAGGTGACTATGGGAGATAAAGATAAGCCCTCCCCTCAGCCCCCAGAAGCTCACGTCTGACAGGCGGTCAGGACACGTCCTGGCTGGACACGATCAATGCCAGATCAAGGTCACGCTCCTGACATGGGTGCACAGCCCCAGCTCAGATGCCCCCTTCTCTGTAAAGATGCCCCTGGAGAGACAGGAACGATTACAACTGGGAAAGAAAGGAGGGGTGCACATCCCTAAAGGGGAGAGGGATGGAGAGGTTCTGAGGAAGGAGGAAGGAGAAAAGGAAAGGGACACAATTCCAGGGGAGGCGCGAGAGAGAATTCCAAAGGTGAGACTCCTCTAAAAAGTCCAAGGAGGAGAAGGACTTCTCGGTGTATGTTCCTGGGGCCCAACTGGGAAAATTCTGCAGACATTCCCACCTCCCGTGAGGTAGGATGTGGGAGGGTGGGGGAACGTGTCTCATACGTTTCCTTATGGCCCAAAGTACCATGCACGAAGCCGGAGCTGGGTAAGTAAGTGTCTGGGGGGTAGAAAGGTGAGAGGGAGAGAGGAAGGAAGAAAGGGTGGGTGGGGTGGCCTGATGTAGTCTTCTGGGGCCACCACAACAAAATACCCCAGGGACTTCCCTGGCGACACCATGGTTAAGACTCCCCGCTCCCAATGCAGGGGGCCTGGGTTCAATCCCTGGTCAGGGAACTAGATCCCACATGCATGACACAACTAAGGGTTCACAGGCCACAACTAAGGAGTCGGCGAGCCGCAACTAAGGAGCCCACCTGCCACAACTAAGACCTGGTGCAACCAAATAAATAAATAAATATTAAAAGAAAAAAAAAAAGACCAGGTGGCTTAAACGACAGAAATGTGTTTTCTCACAGCTCTGCAGGCTGGAAGTCCAAGATCAAAGTGTGGGCAGACTTGATGTTTCCCGAGGCCTCTCTCCATGGCTTGCTGATGGCCTGCTCCCCAGGTCCTCTCATGGTCTTTGTGTGTGGGCACCCCTGCCGTCTCCTGCTCTTCTTATAAGGACACCAGTCCGACTGGATTAGGGCACCACCCTAACAGCCTCATTTTAACTTAATTACCTTTTAAAGGCCCTTATCTCAAAGTACAGCCACAATGTGAGATGCTGGGGTTAGGACTTCAACGTATGAATTTGGGGGTGGGATACAATTCAGCCCATCACATTCCCCTGATAGTGTTTTACTTTCCTTTTCTCGTTTGCATTAGTTAGGCTAAGCTGACGGTGCTGTAAAGACCTTTACTCCTCCTCCGTATAACTGTCTAAATGGGATGGCCCAGCTCAGCGGGCATCACTGTTCCTCACGCGGTCACTCGGGGGCGCAGAGTCATGCCAAGTCACAGCTTTGCCATCATTTTCCACGTGGTCAAAGCTAGTTCCCACCCCACGTGGGTTCCTGCTGGCAAGAAGAGGGCGTCGTGCCCATACAGCGCTGCTCACATCCTGTTGTAGAGAAGCCAGTCACAGGCTTACCCCCTCACTGCATGGGATGCTGGGAATTGTAGTCCGCCTGTGGGCCCAGGATGGGGCGAATAGAGCTGGGTCCGCACAGGGCAGTCTTTGCCACGTACCTCATTCCGTCTCTGCCCCAGCCCATCTAGAACCTCACCACTATTCCTCCTACTCACAAACATACATGTCATTTTCAGCAGGTGGATTACTTTCCAGTTGCTCGCTGCCTTCATTCATTCAACAAACAGCAATCGAATGCCTAGAACCAGGTGCTGGGGACACAGCAGTGACATGATACAATGTGGTGTGGGCAACACAAGTGGCCCTTTGGCCTCCAACTAACAGGGATAAATTTATTTATTTATTTTTGGTTGCGTTGGGTCTGCGTTGCTGCCCATGGGCTTTCTCTAGTTGCGGAGAGCGGGGGCTACTCCTGGTTGTGATGCATGGGCTTCTCACTGCGCGGGCTTCAGTAGTTGTGGCTCGCGGGCTCTAGAGCACAGGCTCAGTAGTTGTGGCGCACGGGCTTAGGTGCTCCGAGGCACGTGGGATCTTCCCGGACCAGGGCTCGAACCCGTGTCCCCTGAATTGGCAGGCGGATTCTTAACCACTGCGCCACCAGGGAAGTCCTAGCTCCTGCATTCTTAACCCTGATGGCCTCAGGACCTTGGAGAAATCACTATCTCAGGGAATCAGCCTTCCCGGCTGAAATGTTTTATATACATTTTCTCACTTGGATAGGGTGATATTATCCCCGCTTTATTTATTTATTTAGCCCATTTTATCGATTTTTAATTTTACTGAAGTATAGTTGATTTACAACGTTGTGTTAGTTTCTGCTGTACCGAAAAGTGACTCAGTTACACATATACATCCTCCTTTTCATATTCTTTTCCATTATGGTTTATCACAGGATATTGAATAGAGTTCCCTGTGTATTATGCCCATTTCAAAGATAAGAAAACTGAGCCTCTTTAGGTAAAAATGAGTCACTTGCCCAAAGCCACACAGCGGGCAAGTGGCTAAGTTGGATTCCGTCTCATCTCTGCATCTGTCCACTGCTTCACAAGGGCTCTCTGTTCTCATCTATGAAGTGAGGGGCAGGTGACTTGAGGCCTCTCCCAACGGAGCTTGCAGGGATGTGTGTCCCCAAGGCCCCTCCTGGGAAGCACAGCGGGACCCACGCCCACCCCCGGATGGTTTCTCTTCCAGACGCCGCCGCCAAGCACGCAGCGCTCGGCTTCTTCGACTGCCTGCGGGCCGAGGTGGAGGAATACGACGTCATCGTCAGCACCGTGAGCCCCTCTTTCATCCGCTCCTACCGCGTTCATCCAGGCCAAGGAAACTGGGAGGACTCCATCTGGAAATGTGAGCTTTCAGAGTGCAGCCAGAGGGACAGGGGCCGCGGAGGGCTCTGGAGGAGGGGGGGGTCCAGGGGGGTGTTCCTGAAGCATGAGACTGGGCACGGTGAGGCCCCTGCACCCAGCTAACAGTGGGGAGGGACCCCAAAACTTAGGTCCTGAGGCACCAGGTAGATGGAATCCTAGCCTGCAATCAGCAGACCGAAGCCAGGTTGGGCTCCGTCAGTCACAGGCTCTGTGACCTTGGCCACTGGGACTGCCCGCCTCTGGGCCTCAGTTTCCCATGTGGAATAGCCAGGATTTGGTCTTCGAGAACTTCCTGTTCCCCTTGCTCTAGAAGGCAGCACAGAGAAACTCAGAGTCTGGCCCTAACTGCCTGCATGTGAAGTTCACCTCAGTCACATATTAAGCAACTCCCTTCATCTCTCTGCCTCTGTTTCCCCTTTGGAAAATGAGGGCTAATGGTAATACCTAACTTGTAGACTCATAGGGAAGACTGAAAGTTCCAGCTCATAGAGGGGCTGGAACAGCAACCAGCACAACCTGAGCGGTCTGTAAATGCACCTATGATCAGTATTCTAGAATGCTCTACACAGAGCAGCTACCCCCCTGCCCGAGGCTCTATCTACATTAGGGAATCAAGATGAATCAAGACGTGGGCAAGGGCTTCCCTGGTGGCGCAGTGGGTGAGAGTCCGCCTGCCGATGCAGGGGACACGGGTTCGTGCCCCGGTCCGGGAAGATCCCACGTGCCGTGGAGCGGCTGGGCCCGTGAGCCATGGCCGCTAAGCCTGCGCGTCCGGAGCCTGTGCTCTGCAACGGGAGAGGCCACAACAGTGAGAGGCCCGTGTACCGCAAAAAAAAAAAAAAAAAAAAAAAAGACGTGGGCAAGAGGTTCCAGGAGGCTCTGGACAAACACAGCTTCGCAACAACTGTAAACAACAGCCCCTTCACACATCCGGCAGCTTCCTATCTTCTAAGCTCTTCCTCATCCCCTCCGACGGCTCATAACCATCCTGGGATGTTAACGGGGCAGGAGACTGCGCCTGCGTTACAGATGTGGAAGCTGAGGCGCAGCGGGTAAAGTGCCTCCCCAGGGCGCACGGCTAGCAGACGGCAGAGTTGGTCCCGAGACTGGGACTCCAGAAGTGCACACCCGTCCCCACCCCGGGGGGGTAGGGGGCGGGGGGGCGGGGCTCTGACCACACCCCTCCCCCCGAGGCTATAAGCCCTGCCCCTCCTGGGGCTTTTCAGTCTTTTTCAGGAGACTGACCTACGGTGTGCACCCCGTGGACGTGGCGGAGGAGGTGATGCGCACGGTGAGACGCAAGAAGCAAGAGGTCTTCCTGGCCAACCCCATCCCCAAGGCCGCCGTGTACCTCCGCACCTTCTTCCCTGAGGTTTTTTTTGCCGTGGTGGCCTGTGGGGTGAAGGAGAAACTCAACGTCCCAGAGGAGGGTTAACTGCAGGGGGCCAAAAGGGTCACCCCGCGGGGAATAAAGGCTTCAGGGGCAGTTGCGGGATCCTCCATTCTCTCAGCACTTGGGGCCCCAAACAATTCCCCAACCTGCCCACCACCTGTGGGAGACGTGCAGCACCCCAGTGAGGATGGCCTGGCGTTCAGTCCAGTCGCCCTGGGCCCCTGGGTGTCTCCCACGTGACTTTCCCAGGACACACTTCCAGAAGCTTCTCGACCCTATAGAGTGACAGCCCGGCAGAAAAACAGGAACCATAACGGGTCCAACTCCCAAATACTCGCACTCCCACTGTGGCCATCAGCCTGCCGAGGACCTCAGAAAACCACCTCCATTTTACACAAGGGTGACCTGCCCACTCTGCCCCCAGCCACAAAAGCTGAACTTGGCAATTCCTTAGGGCAGCGCTGTGAAACTGAACTTTCTGGAATGATGGAAATAGTCTATCATCTGCAGTGTCCAATATGGCAACCAACTAGCCACGTATGGCTGTTGAATACCTATAATGTGGCCTGTGCAACAGAATTTTCAATTTTATTTAATTTGAATTAATTTCACTTTAAATAGCTGCATGGGGCCAGCGGTTCCCAGGTTGGCAACACAGAAGAGCTGTAATCCTCGGTCCTGGCAGCATATCAGAATCAGCCCTTTTCCTGGATTTAACTGGTCCAAAGAGGAGCCCAGGCACAGCTGCTTAAGGTGCAACAAATCTTGAGAACTTCTGCCCCGGGGCATCCAGCGCATTCAAGCCTCTTCTTACATTCTCAAAGCAAAATTCATTTAAACCTGCCATCCTTATTGTTGGTGGGTGTTTCTCTTAGTGTTTCTTAAACAGAACAGTTAATGATTCGTGAAATCTTGGAAAGTGTAGGGTACATTGTTTGCACTAATAATTGTACCTACTGATTCAAACTTTTCTAATATTTACAGATGAAAGAGGGCTCAAATTTCCTCCCTGAACCCAAGCCACTTACGAAATTAACACACACGGTACATGTCTGCATATATATATATATCTCCCTGAATTTAAAAAGCAAAATGTCCAGGATCACGTGATCACCAGGGAACCCAGGCTACCTCAGGATAAGGCTGCTGGTCGGGGTGTGTCACCAGAATTTAGGAGGGACAGCTGAGGCAGGGCAGGCCTAGGGTCAGCAAGATGACCTTCTATGTTATTACTGCTGTCGGGTGTTGGGATGCTAGAGGTGCCTAGGCCAGAATGATGGAGGGTCGGTAGGGGCTGGGAGGTGGGGGACGGACAACGGCATTGGGAAAACGACTGAAAGGTGATAGGTGGCCAGAGACAGAGACGGCAGCTTTGGGGCAAGAAGGGCCGCGCGTAGCCAGTCCTGGGGTCGCACCAGGGCTGGGCTCCAGGTCTAGCTTCGCCACGCCCCAGCCCCGGGCCTGGGGTCCTGACCTGCTCTCTTTGGGGCTCTGCCTCCTCTCAGGTTGGAGCGGGGCTGAGGGGACCATTCTTTGGTGGTGGGAGGAGGGGTGGATGGGCAGAGAGGGGCCGCCTCTGGGAAGCATCCACAGGGGCACCAAGCCAAACGCTGGGAAAGCAAAGACTGGAAGACTCCACGGTGGGGGAAGACCTCAGACCCCTGGGATTTCCCAAAAAAAGCCACGTTGAATGATGGCTCAGGAAGAAGGACCTTCGTGTCAGTGGGTCTGCTCCGCTGTCCCTGCAGCCAAACAGGGTCAGAGACCTGCAGGTGGACGCAGCCACAGCAGGACTGAGTGGCTGGCCCCCCAAGCTCCCTTAAGTTGAATTTCCTGTCCGTGGACTTTGGTCTCCCTTTGGATACCCCCTATTGCCTTTAGGATGTCCCTGTGTCCACATAGGCCCGCTTCCCTCTCAGGATGGGGCATCTCACCAGCCTAGCAAATGAGAAAACCTACAACCCTTAGACTGAAACATATGGAAAATTTTATTTAAGTTGCGGGCGGGTGGGAGGGGGAAGCATCATGCAATAAGAGGAATGGCCACCAGGTGTCACTGTGGCTCCAAACCTATTTTATAGCTTCCTCCTCGGAACAGAAATCCAGCACAGCACAGCAGTAACAAGCCCACAGAATTGCATGCAATTCATCATCTCCAACGAGCATTCCCCTCCAAGATCCCATCTGGTCTTCACATCAACCCTGAGTCACTGGAACAGCCGACAAATCCATTTCACGATGAGAAAAATGAGGGTGGTCATGCTCTGTGGGATACTCTTGGCAGAACGAGGGCAGCCTGAAGGCGGTTGGTTAGCCCCTTGGGACACAGAAGGACTGGACCTCAGAGGCCAGTGACCGTCCCAGACCACAGAGTGAACCAAACACTGATTCACCCAAGTAACTAGAAAGTCCTGTTTCAGGTATAGTTAGATCTAGGCGTCCAAAGGATGCCACCAGGATTCAGGGTTTTTGTTTGTTTTGTTTGTTCTTTGTTTTGTTTTGCCATTTCTCAACAACATATTCTACTGGGTGGGCTTCATTCTCAACAGGCTCTCCCCATCCTCACGGCAAGATGGACACCAATACCTCCAGGCTCACATCCTATAGACTGAGAAGCCAGATAGAAAAAGATTCCTCTTTCCGCCTAGTTCCAACACCCCCCTCGTCATGTAGCCATCTTGAAACCACCACGTGTGTCTGATTGCTCAAGCCTGGGCCACGTGCCCATTCCAGGGCTGGAGAGGTGGGGCAGCTCTGTCTGATGGACAGAGTGGGGAGGGAGTGATTTCCCAAGAGAAAATCAAGATGCTCTTACAACGGGCTTCCCCGGTGGCACAGTGGTTGAGAATCCGCCTGCCAATGCAGGGGACACGGGTTCAATCCCTAGTCTGGGAAGATCCCACATGCCGCGGAGCAACTAAGCTCGTGTGCCACAACTACTGAGCCTGTGCTCTAGAGCCCGTGAGCCACAACTACTGAGCCCGCGTGCCGCAACTACTAAAGCCTGTGTGCCTAGAGCCCGTGCTCCACAATGAGAGAAGCCACTGCAATGAGAAGCCCGCACACCACAACGAAGAGTAGCCCCCACTCGCCGCAACTAGAGAAAAGCCCGCATGCAGCAATGAAGACCCAACACAGCCAAAAATAAATAAATAATTTTTTAAAAAAAATTTAAAAAAAGATGCTCTTACAAGAAGGGAGAACACACTTACGGGCAAAACAAGCCTTTCTTTGTAAACACTTATCTCTGGAGAAGACAAGGGAACTTCTGAGCATTTACCACCTACCTGCTACCTTACGAGGAACTTTAACACGTCACCTTACGCAATGCTACCAGCAAGCCTCCAAGACCGATATTAATGGTTCCATTTCTACTGGTGAAGAAAACAGGCTCAGAAAGCTGGGTAGGTAATTAAGCCCAAATCACAGAGCTGGTCAATGGCAGAGCTGGGACGTGGGTGGAGATGGCTGGAGCCCTTGCAGCTGAAGATGACCAATAACCTATCAGTCCCTTTCGTCTTAGAACTGGGTGAGGTTTCCAAATGTAGGGTCAGATCACCCCCACCTTCCTGGTGTACCCTGGTCAACAGTGGTATTGGGGGAACTCTGGGTTGCAAAGTCAGTCAAGGAGTTTCCATTACAAAGGCTGAGGTACAGTGGGGAAGTTTGGTCTGGATTTGGTGGTGCTCTGTTGCCCAAAAGGAAAATGTCCAAGTATATAAACAGTAGAGGAATCTGGAGGATTTAGCAGATGCTTTTGGTGCCCTGTGACCCATCTCCCCACCCCCGTCCCCAGTGTCAGCGGTAGCTATGACGGAAGGCTCCCACACCTGCCAACAGCAATCCAGCTCACCTCTCCACTTCTCTGCCCTGGGGGGCTTTCTCTAAGGCCTGAGGGTCCCTTCAACCCTTGTAGGTGCAGCCTTGAATTGCACAAGAGTTAATGTCCCTGGGGGGGCATTGTTCACCCAGCAGGGGACAGGAGTTGGTGGGCAACGACTCAACCTCTCACACTTCGGAGGACAAATCGGAAGTACCTTAGAAGAAGTGTTTTGCACACACAGCAGGTGCCATCGAAACGTTCGTTAGCTGCAACATGTTATCTTTTGCAGTAAGAGATGTAATCAAGTCACGGGAGCTTGGTTAACTCACCATCCCCGTGTCTGTTCACGACAGGTGGTGTCCTGCTGACGGGATCTGGAAAGCAGGATGGGGCTAGCATATACCTCTGTTTGTTCCCAGAACTGTAATTCTGTAACTTGTATAGATTACGATCTCCTCTCCTCTAGATGTTCGATCTCCTCTGGCCCTTGGAGCTTCTGACACGGCCAGTATGACTTCCCAGCCCAAGATTCTGGACTTGTAAACCCCTCCTTCCGCTAGTGGAAGAGAGTGGAGTGGAGGATAAAGCAAAGTAGTCCCAGACCTGGAGGACACGCTGGGAGTCAGGAGGGAGTTATCACCACCAGACCAGGGTCCAGACCTCAGGAGCAGGGAAAGGTCCAGGCAGGGTACCTGGGCTTCCAGAGGAGGATGGGAGACCATTTCTGCCACGCTGAGCTAACTCAATCGCTGACCATGCTTGTATCTGACTCAATGGCTTTCAACCTGCCTCAAACTCCAATTTACACATGTCCAAGAGCAGCTCTGTAGTTTGAGAAAAGCATCTAAGTATTTCTGCCATGCTGCCTCCTGAAACATCCCTTGACCAGATGGCCACAGCGTACACTCAGATGCACGGTCAAGGTTGGAACCATGCCCCCAATCTGGGCAGAAATCTAACCCAATCTTTTCCCATGCTGTGTTCTCCCAGCCTTCCCTACCAGGTCCCTGTAGACGGGGAAGCAACCTCAGGGAAAGCGTTACCAAGGAACTTCAGGCATCCTTGTTGAAGACGTGGGATGGCAGATACAACTACCAGCGTCTATGTGTAATTGCCTCTTTCTACTCCAAATTCATAGCCTAGGGCAAATGCTCCAATCTGTGGTGTATTACAGAGAAAGCTGCTAACAGTTGGGACCTGCTCATGATATCCAAGGGTATTCGAAAGGGAGAAGCCTGGGGATGCACATCGGAGTCACAACCCAATGCCTTAGGGGACAAAGAAAGTGAGGCTGGGCTTAGGAAGAGCATGGGAGTGAAAGATGACAAATGAGTGTCAACAGAGGAAAAAGAACCAGATACAGCAGGAGGACTCCTAGACTCCCATCCCCCAAGAGGGCACGGACAGCTACGTCTTCCCCAGCAGCAGTTAAGACTTGAAGAAAGCACGGACTTCTTTTGAAATGCAAGCACGTGGGTCTACTGATACACACATTGCCCTCTGGGGTCAGGTGGCAGGCCCCCCTGCTTTCTCCTTCTGTCATCTCGGTTCCTTCTATCTTGGAACTGTTGCTCAAAATTACGTAGCCTTTTTCATGGGGAATAAAAAAGAACCTCATTCTTCCTCAAGAAAAGAACAGTAGCAGAGACACACCAATGAGTCATGCCGTGTATACGAGGAAAAACTTAATTTTTGGAGTCGGGTGTCTTAAACAAATGGTTCCTATCAGAAAGGAAGTATTTCTAGAAAATGGACTGTTGAACTAGACTCACCAGTAACCTCACCTGTCACGCCCCAGGACTGGGATCAGCCTTAGCAGCTGTTTGGTAAGAAGTGAGGGGATATTTGTTAGAAGAGCTACTGAAAAGTGTGCAAAGCTCTAGGCAACAGGGGACAGTCAACCTGAGACAGGCTGGGACCCGGGACCCTCTACTGCAGTGCTTGCACCTGGACAAACGTCTCCTCTAGCAACAGAATACAAAGAAACTATAAGAGACTAAAAATACCTGCACGCAGGCGCAGTTGGGGCAAATTATGAACAAGAAGATACAAAAAGGCCAAAACGCGACTGCCACTTCGGAGGGGCGGGGAGGAAAAGCAGGGTCCTGCATGTGATCCCTGCACACGGCATCACCAAGCGGGTGGGCAGACCACCTGAGCCGTCGCTCCGGTCCAACCCCCCCTCACCCCATTTAAGGGACCAGCTCACCCCACCTCAGGGAGCGAGCAAGGGCACCTGTTGCTTGTTTTCACTCCCTCCTGCTGCTGCACGAGCCCCAATAAAGCCTTGCCTGAACTCCTCCTCTGGCCTCTCATCAACTTCTATTGATTAAGGAGTCCAAGGACCCTAGTCGGTAACAAAGGGATGGTCCGTTGAGACGGGCTCAGACTCTCTAGTCCTTGAAAGTACATGCCCTCCAGAGAGAGACCTGGGGAGACTTCTATCTCCTTAGAGAACAGCAAATCATTTTAATGAAAAGTACTTAAAATTTTCAGAGACAACTCAATCGATGGCTTTCTGATATCAACAGCAACGAGGTTAGATGACAAACAAGGACCTACCGTATATACCGGGAACTACACTCAGTATTTTGTAGTAACCTATAAGGGGAAAGAATCTAAAAAAGGATATACCTATCTATCCATCTATCTATCATCTATCTATCTGTATAACTGAATCATTGTGCTGTACACCTGAAACTAACATGACATTGTAAATCAACTATACTCCAATGTTAAAAAATGGTTAAATGGTTAAAAAAAAAAAAAAAGCAATGAGCTAAGTTTATGCAGCAGAAACAAAACAAGATCATTTGTCCAACTTGAATAATTCAGACAGTCATTTGCATGTTCCACAGATGAGCTTTTATTAAAATTGTACATAGATCCCATAGTTAATTTTTTTTAAAAAAGAACTTCCTTTTTTCCCAGTATCAAAATAGTTATCTTTTTTAAATACCTTGAAAAACTTTTAATACAATTATTTTGTTATATATTAAATACTTTCCTAAAATCGGAATCATTTCTCTCCCACCTCATTATCCTAGAATCCTGCTTTAGTGTCACTATCCCTTTTTTTTTTTTTTTTTTTGGCATCCTTAATGCTTTATCCCCCAGAAGCGTCAAGAGGAAAAGAAGATGTTCCTGTTAAGTCCGCTATTTCCCAAAAAAAAAGTTTAAATAGGAGAAACCAATAACAATATTTGATTTGATACTGAAGATTCTTATTAACGAGGCTTCCTCACAGAGTTATGCTCTATGTTTTGCCCACATCCAATCACTCCTTAGTAAAAGTACTCAGGCCCTGAAATTTAAACAAAACAGCAGTTCTTGCCTCGAAATGGTTATGCTGACCCACTAAAGCCCTCTTGTGGCCTGGTGGCATAAAGGCAGCCAACAAGGTATTTTTGGAATGAGGTGTTGGAAATCTAGATGCGGAGACCAAAACATTTTTATTTTCAGGGGTCACAAGACAACTGTCTTCCCCAAATCCCATTCTCAACACAGGCTGCCCACAGGTGCAGCTCAGTGCAGAGTCAACGAGGATGCCAGCTCCACACGTCACTGGAACACACACCGTCAGAAGCTGGACTCGGGCAACGTTTTCTTCCGACCTAAGGAGAGCGTGTGGTACTTCACCTTTGGCAAGGTGCCGAAAGAAGTCTGCTCCCCGGGGACACTCCTCTGTGATGTGCCAAGGGCAGTGGCCCTCGGGAGCCTGCCGGCCTTGCGAGGGAGGCGCAGAGAGCTGGGCGCTGACCGGACGTCCCTCTCCAGGGGGCTGGCGGGGCCCCTGGCCAGGCTCTCTCGAATCCTGAGGGATGGAGACGAGCCCCGGGCCCGCTCATTCACAGCTGGGCTCTGCCTGCCACTCACCGCCTCTGCCCTGTCACTCTTCCTGCTCTCCCTCTTCCAAAACACAGACCTCAGAAAGGGGAGGGTTCCCTGTGGGAATCTGTCTGTTGCGGGGTCCCTTCTCTCCACATTAGCCCTCATCTTGCCAAAGGTATTTGGGCAACTGTCTGCACTGTTTCTAGATAACGTCGCAGCGCTGGGAGCCTTCTTGGGGGAGGGTGTTTGGCCACTGCTCCCCGCCAGGCCACTTCCCTTACAGCTTGTGGTCCTTTGGCCCTCCGGCCGGGCTCGTTTCCCGCCGTCTGTTGAGGACATCACTGTGAGGGGCAGGTCACATTGTCTGGGCAGCCTGATATCCTGACTTGCGTTTTCCTTGAGGTTGCTTGCTGCATTCGGGCCATCTGAGTTGCCAGGGACCGTGCAGCGGCCGGGGTGGCCCGAGGGGCAGGGCGCTTCGGCCAGCACTCTGTCGCCGGCTCGCCCACTATCTTCACCCTTAGCGGAGAGGGTGGCGTCTGACTTCTCATCCCCACCAGCAGTGCCCGTCAGCAGCGGCACGATGGACTGGCTCGTGGACCGAGGTCTCCGTCTGGACTCCAAGTACTCTACCAGCTCGACGGAGGCACCCAGGGGTTTCTCCCTGGAGCCAAAAGACCACCGGAGGGGCATGGTCTTGAAGGTCCCCTGCTTGGCTCGGGAAGGGGTGGGCACCTTCATGCTGATGCTGCGGCCTTGGACACCCCGTGCCAAAGGCCTGGACTCCAAGCCTCCTGAAAGAGACACCAAGAGCATCAGTGCCCTAGTATCCCTCCGGCCGCAGTTAAGAGTAGCTGCAAGGCCAGTCTGTCTAACAAGCACTGACCATGCACCTCTGAGGGATCAGGCACTGTCCTGGGTGCTGGAGACACAGCAGTGAACAAGACGTTATGGTTCCTGCCCTCGGGAGCAACACTGTTTGTACCCACTGTTCCACGGAACCCATTTATATATGTGAAGTCACAGGGCAAGCCAGTGCCAACGAAGGTAGCTGCATGCCAGGCAGTGCAGACTCCCGAGAATACTCAGTCTCTGAGGCAGCTAGCCTAAGATTTAACACCATTTTCATTCATCTTTATATATGGCCGTGAAACAGAACGCTCAGCAAAAGTCCCTGCTTTTTCAGGTCAAATTAGGTGCTTGTACTTATCCAGTGCACAAGTCTCAGATATTCTACCTTGGGCTCAAAATAAGAAAAAGAAAAGAAGAGAAAAAGAAAAGTATTGTGTGTTTAATTCTCTCAGAACTGCCAGCTATACCTCCATTGTGTGTTTTGCAACATCTGTATATAGTTAGAAAGATGTTTTTGATATATATTGCTAAGGGCGAAATAGAGTCTAGAAAAACACAGAGTAATCCAACTTGCAAAAATATATACACACGTATATGTGTAGATGTGTGTGTATATGCATGACGCGTGCATGTGTAAACATACAAAGAAGTATGGAGAAATAAATACTCCATACTTAAATAAAGAAAATGAGAAGGCGTAGAGGGAACCATGGGGGTGCCGTGTATTTCTGATTTTCTTCTCAATTCTTCCCTCAATTTCAACATTTCTAAAGGGAACAGACATATACCCAGGTTGTGTATTTTTTTTTAAGACACAGTCAATCAGTTACCCCCAAAAATTCTATTTACAATAGCATCAAAAAGAATAAAATACTTAGGCATTAACTTAACCAAGGAGGTGACTTGTACACTGAAAACTAGAAAACATTGCCAAAAGAAGCGAAAGATGACGTAAATAAATGGAAGCACATCCTGTGTTCCTGGATCGGAAGATTTAATATTGTTAAAATGCCAATATTACCCAAAGCGATCTATGGATTCGATGCAATCCCTATGAAAATCGCCGTGAGGTTTTGAACAGAAACAGAAAAACCCATCCTAAAATTCGTATGGAATCTCAAGGGACCCCAAATAGTCAGTCACCAAAAAGACACATACTATATGATTCCACTCCATGAAGTATTCTGAGCAGCTAAAATCAGAGAGACAGAAAGTATAAAGGTGGCTGGGGAAGGAGGGAATAGGGAGTTGGTGTTTAACAGGTATAGAGTTCCAGATTTACAGATGAAAAGAGTTACAGGGATGGTGGTGGTTACAGGCCACACGACAACGTGAATGTACTTCATACAACTGAACTGTACACTTAAAGATGGTTAAGATGGCAAACAAAGTCTGGTATGTGTTTTGGGGTGTTTTTTTTTTCTCCCCTGGCTTGTGGGATCTTAGTTCCCCGACCAGGGATTGAACCCGGGAACCTCGGCAATGAAAGAGCAGAGTGCTAACCACTGGACCGGCAGGGAATTCTCTGTTATGTGTATTTTGACACAATTAAAAAGAAAAAAAAAAAGTTAAAAAGTCATTGGCCACTGTACCATTAAGACACTTGATTTATGAGATGCCTGCCACCACTGAGAAAGAAATCTTCAGCTGAAGCCCACGTGGCACAAGGACAGTCAGCCTGGGTCAAGGGCACCAGCCTCTCCACTCTCATCACGGAGCACGTGTCAGCTTCCAAAACGAGCCAGGACCACAGCCACCAAAGCCAACCTCTGAGCTGTATGGAGAGGGACCGGGGTCCTCGGAGGCACAGGTGGGGGGCTCAGGAGGTCAAAGGCGCCGGCAGGGAAAGCGCACAGACGTCAGCCAGTAGAGGTGCCAAGGAGGCGAGGGCGTGGAAGGCCCATCAGCTCCACGAGGCATCTGATAGCATCTCTGAGGTTCCGAGGATCTTGCCTTTCAGGTTTTTCACAGATAATCTTCGGTATTTTTCTTTTTCTTTAAAGTACTTCTTCAGATTAGCCATCCACAGACACAATCTCACCCCAAACACTTTGTAATTCCAGTCCCAACTGACGTCGTTGCTCCATCATTAAATTCCCACACCTTGGAAGGAAAAGAAAAAAAAAAAAAAACCGTTCTGGGGGCTGAGACACGTGGGAAGGTTTTGTTCCTGGTCCACAGCCCTGGGAAGGGCAGAAAAAGAGCAGCTTTGTGTTAGGAGTCACAAAGCGGTGACGTTCAGCCTTTCAGAACGGGAGGCCCAGCCTGCAGCCCGGGCAGCTGGCAGGTGGCTTGGCCACGGCCTTAACCCGCTCTCCATCCTTCTCCCCGGGCACCCAGCACCGGGCGGCAGCTCATGTCACGGGAAACACAGGTGCCCAGCAGCGCCCAGCTCCTCTTGCGCAAGATGCAGTGAGAAAGCACCTTGGCCATCATGATTTTATTTCATGCTGTTTGTTGGATCTGAGAGGGAGCGAGCGCTTTGGCTACGAGGAGAAATGAATGGGAAAGCACCCAAGCAGACGCAGCACTTACTGTTCACCGAGTACCTTGCTTCTGGGGGGGGGGGGATGGTAAGCCCTTCCCCTGGGGAGCCAGACCTCCAGGGATGCTGGGAGCTAGAGGCAGAGGTGGAGTTCAGAGACCCCTGAGCTATGCTTCCTTTCCCACCATGGAATCCGTGGCCTTGCTCACCCCGAGTCTGGCTTGAGAACCAGGAAGGGC
This sequence comes from Globicephala melas, assembly GCF_963455315.2. Lineage (NCBI taxonomy): Eukaryota > Metazoa > Chordata > Mammalia > Artiodactyla > Delphinidae > Globicephala > Globicephala melas. The sequence continues at coordinate 13,428,804 of NC_083333.1, read as the reverse complement.
CTAGAAGCTGAAGCCACATTGGGGACATGAATGGTTAAGTGCTTCCTTATAAGCCCCAGGGCATACACAGGAGCTTCCCAGGTCCCCCAGAGCCCTGCTCACACAGATGGCTCCGGGGCAGCCTGGGAGCCAGACCCCACCACACAGGGGCCCTGGAGCCGGTGGACGCTGCGCTGGGAAATGCCACATCTGCTCCTCTGTGACTTTTTCTCCTGGGCTAATGAAATCGGTCACCGACCCGGCCTCACTATGTGTGCTGTGAGCAGGGGGTGGGGGCTCTTCTCACCATCCTCAGCCCACCTGCAACAGGACAAGACTTTTCCTCGTCCCGTCAAGGGTGTCCCCGACTTATGCACTCAATAAATATTTAATGAGAGCCTACTGGGTGCCAAGGACTGTTTGCAGTGCTGGGGATACAGCTAGGGATAAAGTACAACGTGCCTATTCCTTATTGGGCTTGACAAAAAAGCAAAAATACATCCCATGGGATGTACAGATAAGAGCTAGGATGAAGAAGAAGACAGGGTAAGGGGGAAATAGGGGGTCCTCAGTGAGGAGAGACCTGAGAGGAGGGAGGAAGCTGCGTGGAGACCTGGGGATAACAGGTTCCAGGCAGAGGGAGCAGCAAGTGCAAAGGCCCTGAGGCACAGGCAAGCTCGGCAGGTCAGGGAAGCAGCAAAGGGGCCTCCAGGGCTGTAACCGAGGGACAAAAGGGCCCTAACTAGGGGCCTTCATTTTCTAAGCCCCAACCTGTATTTGCAGACATCTCTGTCTCTGGTTGCACAGTGCAACCTGGGGCAAGCTTGACCCCTAAACTTTTCTCGGGTCCCCCAGAAAGTGAGGAGAAGCTGCACACAACAGCTGAGCCTTGTCCACTTCTGTGACTGAGCTGGCAGGACAAGGCTGGCGAGGGGAAAGGTTGTCTCAGGAGCCAAGGCCACTGCCCCGTCCATCATTCCAAGAACCACGGCCACTCAGGAGAGGGTGGAAGGAAGCCCCGACAGGCAGAAACAGAAAAATAAAAACACACCTAAGGGGGTCTGGCAGTCAGAGAATAAGAATAAACAGAACCAGGGGCTTCCCTGGTGGCGCAGTGGTTGACAATCTGCCTGCTAATGCAGGGGACATGGGTTCGAGCCCTGGTCTGGGAGGATCCCACATGCCACAGAGCAACTAGGCCCGTGAGCCACAACTACTGAGCCTGCGCGTCTGGAGCCTGTGCTCCGCAACAAGAGAGGCTGCGATAGTGAGAGGCCCATGCACTGCGATGAAGAGTGGCTCCCACTTGCCACAACTAGAGAAAGCCCTCGCACAGAAACGAAGACCCAACACAGCAACAATGAATAAATTAATAAATAAATTTAAAAATAAATACTCCTGTTCTCTGTTTAAAAAAAAAAAAAAGAATGAACGGAACCATCAGAACAGGCCCTTTTGAGCCGTTAAAGAAAAAGAGACAAAATAAAACTGTCAAGGAGATTCAAGTGCAGAACAACAGGAGACTGAAGAATGTGACTTCCAGGTTTTAAAATTCAGTAAATGAACTGAAGGCAGGCAGGGTCACTGTTAAGACTCATATTAGTGGCCTGAAGCGATCTTGAAATTTATGACATTTGGTAAATTTCACAAATTTTATAATTGTGAAAGCAATGTTTCATGCCATAGAGCAAAATGACAAAGCGATAGAAAATCACAGGGAAAAGCTAAGAGACTTGGAGGACAGATCTAGGAGACCCAAGAGGCAAATAATAGGGATCTGAAAAGCAGGCAAGACAATAATTAAACAAAAACAGCATTTCCCTAAAGAAAAGTCTGCATCTGTAGAAGGAGAGGCCTCCACAAGTCCCAGGCAGGTTTGAGGAAAAAACACAGACCCAGGGATATTCTGGTAGAATTTCTAAACTCCAAGGTCAAAGACAGAATTTTAAAAGCTTCCAGCCAGAAAGAACAAGTGACTCTCATGTGAAAAAGAAGAACTTCTCACCTGCAACCCTGGGGCCTCGTAGGCCGTGGGAAAACATCCACAGATGCCCAAAAGAAAAGGACTGCAACCCAAGAGCCCTTCACCAGTCAATCTGCCATTCACTCCCCGGGAAAAGAAAATATTTCTGGCTCTGCAGAGGAAGAGCATGTTATGCATACCTGAAATGAATTCTGACCAAACACTAAAAATCAGCACCGAGACCTGAAGATAGAAGGTGATGAAAAGAAGACAGACAGCGGTGTCCAGTGCAATCGTGTACCATCCATCCTCACAGGGGACAGGTGGTCTTAGGATGTGTTACATGAAGTTAAGTTGGTGTGTTTGGGACAGGAAAGGGACAGCAAGAGTAATTCTGATTACAGTCTGGAACAGAGTTGGAAACCATCTCAGCAAAATCTAAGAACTGGGGACTGACGAGGGGGTGCTGTTGAAACAGACCAGAAAGAGCCTGGGAAAGCGTCTCAAAGCTCTCATCTGGGGGGAATGACACGGAAGCATTAAAAGGTCTCATCAGGGAAAAGAGAAAAGGCAGTGATGAAACAGAATGACTCGCAGGAAATAGCAGGCTTCTCGTATCCACATGATAATTGGAAAATGCCTTTGATTTTAAATATAGGGAAGCATAAGGTAAGAATTAACAAGACGGGAAAGAATAGCACTTCCCACTGAACCAGGGGAAAAAAGGGAACACACAGCAACATGATCAAATCAGTAAAAATAAGAAAAAAGAATCGGTGATAGAAATATTTTTTTAATGAAATGAATGTATATACACTACTATATATCAAATAGATAACCAACAAGGCCCTACTGTATAGCACAGGGAGCTATATCAATATTTTGTAATAACCTATAAGGGAAAAGAATCCAAAGAAGAATATATATATATATATATGTATATATATAGGACTTACCTGGTGGCGCAGCGGTTAAGAATCCGCCTGCCAATGTAGGGGACACAGGTTCGAGCCCTGGTCCAGGAAGATCCCATATGCCGCAGAGCAGCTAAGCCCGTGCATCACAACTACTGAGCCTGGGCTCTACAGCCCAAGAGCCACAACTACTGAGCCCATGTGCCACAACTACTGAAGCCCCCGTGCCTAGAGCTCGTGTTCTGCAACAAGAGAAGCCCACGCACTGCAACGAAGAGTAGCCCCCGCTCGCCACAACTAGAGAAAAGCCACCCGCAGCAACGAAGACCCAAAGCAACCAAAAATAAATAAATAAATTTATTTTTTAAAAAAAGAACATATATATATAACTGAATCACTGTGCTGTGTATACCTGAAACTAACACGATACCGTAAATCAACTTTACTTAAATAAAAAAAAATCTCTATGAGAAAATGTACAAAAAAATATAAAATGACATGAAATCAAGTTTGGTAGTTGATTTTAAGTATGAATGGACTGAAGTTTCCCTTGTTAGACAGGCTTTGAATTTTTCACATTTAAAAAACAAAACAAAACACAGCAACATACTATTTCTCAGAAACCACTTAAAACTAACTCAAAAAGAGAGGTTTATAAAGTAAAAGAGAAGGGCAAAATGACACCAGGCAAATGCAAGCAAGAAGAAAGAAAGAAGGGGTGGAATTATTCATCTCAAACAAAGTAGAATTTATGATTAAAAGCATTAAGCAGGGCTTCCCTGGTGGTGCAGTGGTTGAGAGTCTGCCTGCCGATGCAGGGGACACGGGTTCGTGCCCCGGTCCGGGAAGATCCCACATGCCACGGAGCGGCTGGGCCCATGAGCCATGGCCGCTGAGCCTGCGCGTCTGGAGCCTGTGCTCCACAGTGGGGGAGGCCACAACAGTGAGAGGCCCGCGTACCGCAAAAAAAAAAAAAAAAAAAAAAAAAAAGATGCTCAACATCGCTAATTATCAGAGAAATGCAAATCAAAACTACAATGAGCTATCACCTCATGCTGGTGAGAATGGCCATCGTTAAAAACTTAATAAATGCTGGAGAGGGTGTGGAGAAAACGGAACCCTCCTTCACTGTTGGTGGGAATGTAAATTGGTGCAGCCACTACGGAGAACAGTATGGAGGTTCCTTTAAAAACTAAAAACAGAACTACCATATGACCCAGCAATTCCACTCCTGGGCATATACCCTGAGTAAAAGCTAATTTGAAAAGATACATGCATCCTTATGTGCACTGCAGCACTATTTACAATAGTCAAGACATGGAAACAACCTAAATGTCCATCGACAGATGAATGCGTAAACAAGATGTGGTACATATATACAATAGAATACCACTCAGTCATAAAAAAGAATGAAATAATGGCATTGGCAGCAACATGGATGCACCTAGAGATTATCATACTAAGTGAAGTAAGTCAGACAAAGACAACTAGCATATGATATCACTTATATGTGAAATCTAAAATATGACACAAGTGAACTTATTTACAAAACAGAAACAGACTCACAGACAGAGAATGCAAACTTATGATTACCAAAGGGGAAAGGGGGTGGGGGAGGGATAAATTAGGAGTTTGGGATTAGCAGATACAAACTACTATATATAAAATAAACAACAAGGTCCTACTTTATAGCACAGGGAACTATATTCAGTATCTTATTCTATATTCAATAATGGAAAAGAATATAAAAAAGAACATATATATATGTATATTTAAAACTGAATCACTTTGCTGTACACCAGAAACTAACACATTATAAATCAACTGTACATCAATTAAAAAACAAAAAGACATAGGGAAATGGAATGCAACAATCAACCCACCTAATTTAATAAAGCTCACATTCCTCAGAAGACAATGTACCTTATTTTGTGTATACACGGAACACTGACAAAATAACCATCACGCAGTTACTTGATCACAAAAAGGGAATCGTTTTTGAAAACCACATTTTTGGATCACAAGTCATAAAATTAGACATAAAGAATAAAAGGGTGACCAAAACCTCTTAAATACTTGACACCCAGATAACCTTTAGATCAAAGAGGAAATCAAAACTGAAACAACATACTATTTGGAAAGCACTGAAAAAGAAAAACAAAACCTTTGCGGCTCAATAAAGCCATAGAGGAAATTTACCATCAGGAGCACTGACACCGAAACGCTTTAGTCTCAGGGCTCCTCCTCTGCAAAGGCCTTTAGCAATTTTTTCACATGGTCATGTTTTTATAACAATTGAAAAAGTAAGGTATTTCTTTGTCCTTTTTCTTATGGAGCCTCTCCCAATACCCATCCCCAATTACTTAAGTTGCATACCCCACAAAACTTGGATCTGTTCATTTTTGTTTTAAAATGCCTTCGTTATTATGAGGTCCCCATAACCTGAGCTACCAGGAGGATGAAGTTGCCAAGCTATCAGTGTTTCTCTACAGGGGACTGCTGGCTTTGGGAAGGACAGGTCTGTACCACATGGTACCATCCCTGGGCATTGCAAGACATTTAGCATCCCTGCCCCCTGGGGACTAAATGCCAATCATGCCCTCTACTCATTCTGACAGTAAAAAAAAGTCTCCCACATACTCGTGGGGAGAGGAGTTAGTACCAATCATTGTTGAAAGCCTACGTGCTGGATTTTGATCTTGCCCCGGGCTTAGTATTAACAGTAAAATAAAGCTGGATTTTCAACCATCTCAGAGCTTCTCAAACAGGTTTCAAATCTATCACCATTATATTCAGACTCCAAGAGGGAATGCTCTCTTTGGAAGGGAGGCTCTGGCAATGTCTAAAAGGAATAGCCTTGAATTTGGAATTTTTTTTTTAACATCTTTATTGGAGTATAATTGCTTTACAACGGTGTGTTAGTTTCTGCTTTATAACAAAGTGAATCAGTTATACATATACATATGTTCCCATATCTCCTCCCTCTTGCATCTCCCTCCTGCCCTCCCTATCCCACCTCTCTAGGTGCTCACAAAGCACCGAGCTGATCTCCCTGTGCTATGCGGCTGCTTCCCACTAGCTATCTATTTTACGTTTGGTAGTGTATATATGTCCATGCCACTCTCTCACTTTGTCCCAGCTTACCCTTCCCCCTCCCCATATCCTCAAGTCCATTCTCTAGTAGGTCAGTGTCTTTATTCCCGTCTTACCCCTAGGTTCTTCATGACATTTTTTTTCTTAGATTCCATATATATGTGTTAGCATACGGTGTTTGTCTTTCTCTTTCTGACTTACTTCACTCTGTATGACAGACTCTAGGTCCATCCACCTCACTACAAATAACTCAATTTCGTTTCTTTTTATGGCTGAGTAATATTCCATCGTATATATGTGCCACATCTTCTTTATCCATTCATCCAATGATGGACACTTAGGTTGTTTCCATCTCCTGGCTATTGTAAATAGAGCTGCAATGAACATTTTGGTACATGACTCTTTTTGAATTATGGTTTTCTCAGGGTATATGCCCAGTAGTGGGATTCCTGCGTCGTATGGTAGTTCTATTTGTAGTTTTTTAAGGAACCTCCATACTGTTCTCCATATTGGCTGTATCAATTCACATTCCCACCAGCAGTGCAAGAGGGTTCCCTTTTCTCCACACCCTCTCCAGCATTTATTGTTTCTAGATTTTTTGATGATGGCCATTCTGACTGGTGTGAGATGCTATCTCATTGTAGTTTTGATTTGCATTTCTCTAATGACTAATGATGTTGAGCATTCTTTCACGTGTTTGTTGGCAGTCTGTATATCTTCTTTGGAGAAACGTCTATTTAGGTCTTCTGCCGATTTTTGGATTGGGTTGTTTGTTTTTCTGTTATTGAGCTGCATGAGCTGCTTGTATATTTTGGAGATTAATCCTTTGTCAGTTGCTTCATTTGCAAATACTTTCTCCCATCCTGAGGGCTGTCGTTTGGTCTTGTTTATGGTTTCCTTTGCTGTGCAAAAGCTAAGCGCCACAGAGCCAGGACTCTGGCAGCCGGAGGGAGCGGGTCTATGTGCAGCCCGGTTACTTCCCAGGTGAGCTTGTGACCGGTGTCGTTACGTCCGGGGCTCAGCTTTCTCCTTGGTAAAAGGGCTATCATTTCACCTCTCCCAGAGTTCTGAATGAGTAGGTGAGATAAGTAACATGCCTGCAAGGGTCCGGAGGACAGTTATTCTGCAATATTACTTCTCCTCCCATCCCAGCCCTCTCTGTCTCTCTGGGGAGTTTTCTGGAGCTATGCCTGACGCCTGTCTGAGTACCCTGCTGAAAAGTTGGCCATCTTTTGAAGTTGCCTCCTTAAGGGGGGCCTCTTCTTGGGAGAACTGAGAAATGGCCCAAGGTCCTACGCCTCTGGACAGAACTGGGATGAATTTATGAGCCTGTCAGTGGCTCACGCTGATGGGGGATGGACAAGCTGGGGAAGGAATGCCTTTTTTTGTTCACCAGACACTACCCTAAATGTGCAGTCATAAAAATGTGAAGGGAAAAGAAACGCCCAGACAGGGTGAGTCAGAATATAATGCGTGAAATAGTACGCCAACACAGAGCGGATCCTAAGGAAATCAGACCGCTGTGATTTGCAGGGGGCAGTGGTGCAATCAGCCTTCTGTCTAATAGTGAGATACGGGGAGCCAAGATGCTGAACATGGAGGAATAATTCACCAAAATTTGATACATAAACCATAATAACCAGAGGGTTGGAGTCCATGACAATCTAAAACCACCTGCCGCTTTAAAATTCTATCATCAGGGGAGTTCCCTGGTGGCGCAGTGGTTAAGAATCTGCCTGCCAATGCAGGGAACACGGGTTCAAGCCCTGGTCTGGGAAGATCTCACATGCCGTGGAGCAACTAAGCCTGGGCGCCACAACTACTGAGCCTGTGCTCTAGAGCCTGCATGCCACAACTACTGAGCCCACGTGACTAGAGCCCGTGCTCCGCAACAAGAGAAGCCACCGCAGTGAGAAGCCCGCACACCGCAACGAAAAGTAGCCCTCGCTCGCCGCAACTAGAGAAAGCCCGCCGGTAGCAATGAAGATCCAACGCAGCCAAAAATAAATAAATTTATAAAAAAAAAATTCTATCATCATATTTATTCCCTCTCAAATATGTAACAAGAGCCTGGGACACACCAGGAACTGTGGTAGCTACTTTGATAGAACAGTAACTTAAAGTGTAAAGGAATAAGTAGCTGACGAAGAAACACACAAACACCCCAACAATTTCACTCCCAGGTAAACAGCCAACAGAAATGCAGACGTACGTACAACAGAAAGGCATGAACAAAAATGGTCATAGCCGTACTACTAGTAATAGCCCCAAACGGAAACAACCCCGATATCCAACCACAGTGGAATAAATAAGCAAAATGTAATCTATTCCTACAGCGTGGGAGGTTTTGATGAGGCAAGTGGAGCACCCCATCAGGGTGCAAAAGGACACCAGCAGACGTTTCCCAAAGACAGTCCGTCACGTGTCTTCACCACAAAACGTGTGTGGATTTTTGGAGAATCCACAAATAACTCAAGAATCCGGAAATCACTAACGACTCAAAGTGCTTCCCCTGACGATCAAGCCAAACTTCTCCAGGTCAGCCTCTGAGATCAAATCCAGCCCATCTGTGAACCCCTCGCACATAAGGTGGTTCTCCCCACCCTACCCATCATGATTTCTTTTCCAAATGCCTGCTTTTGCTTTTTTATTGACAATGGTCAACAGTCAATAGACAGCAATCTCTCTTTCTCTCTCTCTCTGATATGTACAATTAAACTTGCCGTGCAGAGAACCTGTAACAGAGAACAAACACGACTCCATGTTGGATCTATTTCTTTAGCTGTAACCCTTGTGCTCTGTTGCCTATCTCAGTCATGCTGGCTCTGCACCTTTTGTAAAAGAATGTTGCCTAGAGCCTGAAATATAGCCCATTTTCAAGGCGCTGACCTTTAAAGGTATAACAATTTCTCATTCACGTAGAGATAAAAAGTTGCAGAACAGAAAATAACAATTCTCTTGTTGGAGGTTTATAGGAACATTGTGACCAGACCTACCTGGGCAGCTGCAAGAACAAAGGATTCCTGCCCTGAGAAGTGTGCAAGGACCAGCCACACCCCCTCCCCTTTTAGTATAAGGAAAGCTTGATTTCTACCTTGGGTAGATGGTTCTTTGCGGCACGAACCCACCATCTTCTCGGCCTGCTGGCTTAACAAATAAAGTCGCTATTCCTTGCGCCAACACTATGGTCTCTTGATCTATTGGCCTGTCATGCGGTGAGCAGTACAAGCTTAGACTCGGTAACAAACTTTATGTGTCTGAGTTATTTTGGGTTGGTTTGTGTTTTTTGTTTGTTTGTTTGTTTTTGCGGTACGCGGGCCTCTCACCGCTGTGGCCCCTCCCGCCGCGGAGCACAGGCCCAGGCTCCGGACGCGCAGGCTCAGCGGCCATGGCTCACGGGCCCAGCCGTTCCGGGGCATGTGGGATCTTCCCGGACCGGGGCACGAACCCGCGTCCCCTGCATCGGCAGGCGGACTCTCAACCACTGCGCCACCAGGGAAGCCCTGTTTTTTTGTTTCTGCTAAATGGAATAAAATGAAAAAGGCATTGATACATACCACAAATATACGTCTCACCAATATAATGTTGAACAAAAGAAGTCAAAGAAAAAAGAATGTGTGGGCTTCCCTGGTAGTGCAGTGGTTGGGAGTCCGCCTGCCGATGCAGGGGACGCAGGTTCGTGCCCCGGTCTGGGAAGATCCCACGTGCCGCGGAGCGGCTGGGCCCGTGAGCCATGGCCGCTGAGCCTGCGCGCCCGGGGCTTGTGCTCCGCGGCGGGAGGGGCCCCAGCGGTGAGAGGCCCATGTACCAAAAAAAAAAAAAAAAAAAGAATGTGTGACTCCATTTATATAAAGTTTCCAACGAGGCAAAACTAATCAATGTGTTAGAAGTCAGAATAATACTTCCTGCCGGAAAGGAGGGAAACAGTAAAGATTGAGAAGGATACGGGGTTGGGGTCGGGGGAGGTAGAGATGACCTAGAACTTTCCATTGCTTAATCTCAGTGATAGTTACGTGGGTATGTTGTATGATAATTCATCAGATATACACCTGTGATCAGTACACTTTACTGTATATACGTGGCACTTCAATTAAAGTTTTTTTATTTATAAAACCAAATCAGGTGCTAATAGGAAATATGGAAACTAGAAGTGATTGGAGCGTGCTGCCGCCTTCTGATGGAAGGGACACGGAGGCCAAAGATGCACAGACGGACCGACAGACACACGTGTGCTGTTCTGAAAACGTTTGTTTCTGCAGTTATTGCCTCTGCCTCCTGCATGATCATCACATTTTCCCTCTAGTCGGGACCATCTGAATGCTAACATGCTCCATGAGTTCTCATTTGGCAAAGAAAACCCCAAAGTGCTGGCAGCCCACATTCCTCTGCAGCTACTGCCTCTTTAATCACAGTCTTTGATGGAACCCATATCCACCGTCAATTCTTTAACCCAGGCTCTTTTCCACCTGTTACTGACAGCTTCCATTCTTTCCAAACCGTGATAGATGCTCTTGGCAAGTCACTGGTGACCTTCCAGCCCGATGGTCACTTACCCATCTTCATCCTACTCAGCCTCTCAACTGTATGTGACACAGTTGGCTTCTTCCTCCTTGAAAGATTCCCCTTTTTTGCATCTGTGACCCATGTTTGCCCAGTTTTCTTCCTATTTCACAGGCCACTCCTCTGTTTTCTGTGCTGTCCTCTCTGCCTCTGCTCAACCTCTAGATGTAGGAGAGCTCCAGGGTTGGTCTTAGGTCTTTACTTGTTTCTATCTGTATAATTTCCCTACGAGAGCTCAGCCAGCCCCGTGGCTTTAAAGTCCATCCGTGTGGTGATGACCCTCAAATATTTTTCTCCACTCCTTAGCTACCATCTTGATTTGGAAGTCTTACCGGAGTCTCAAAACGACCATGTCAAACATTGGATTTCCCTCTAAAATAGACCCTGCATCCTAGCCAACCAAGCCCTTCCTACCTGTACTACTACTGGTCACCTAGTTATGTGGACACCAAGCAAAGAGTCCTCCTTGGTTCCTCTCTCCCTCACACCCCAAACCAGCAAATCCTGTTAGCTCTATCTTCAAATATACCCCGGATCTGACCACCTTGTACCTCACTAATCCAAGCCACCAGCCGCTCTCGCCTGGAAAACCACAGCCAGACCTCTCAGCTGGCCTTCTGGCTTCCTACGCCTCCTGTGACGCATTCACACAGCAGCTAAAGTAGGCTTTGCGAAAGTATCAGATTGATGACCTGCTGCTCAAATCTCCCAGTAGCTCCCACCCACCCCCGCAATTGGCATACAATGCAGACTTGGTACCATATGACAAAGGCACGCTCCCAACTACCTCCTGTCGCTCCGGCCGCAGCTCTGGTCTCTCCTGCACCCCCCTACCCCCCATCCCACGCTCACTCCCACCTCACAGCCCTCACCCTGACCGTGCGGAGCACACGCCCAGACTACAGGACTCACTCGCACTCAGGCCTCTGCTCCAAACTCACCTCCTGGGAAAGGCCTTCCCCACCCGCCCTACCTAACGGGCCCTCTGCATCCCTTCTCCCCCACCCCTGGCCTAGATACCTTCTTCCCTTGATGATTTACCTCCTCGCCCTCATCCCTGCTTTACACCCCATCATGAGATTCATTCACTCGTTGATGCGCTGTCAGCCCCCTTTAGATGGTCAGCTCCGGGGAGCACAGAAAGAAGGCACCTGCAGCCAGAGGGTAGCGGGCAGGGGGCGGGCCAGGTCCTGAGAGCCCCGATTTGGGAAATCAATAAACCTCTCGTACCGAGGGACTCTGTACGCTCCGAGCCGTGAAGTGCGAGCACCTTCATAGAGCTGAGGAGTGACGGTCGTTACAGAGAATGAAAGTAAGCTCAGCGAGTTTAACCAACGTGACCGAACGTACCCTTTCCTTGGCTGGGGAGGCTCCTGGTGCAGGAGGCAGGCCCAGGCAGCTGGGGCCGGGCAGGGCCGGGGGTGGGGCTCCAGGACAGCAGGCTGCCCCTCATGCTACCATCACTGCTCCCAAGCCGGAGGAGCCAGTGATCGGACAAGGAGGAACTGGTGGAACCTGTAGGAGCACAGAGAGGGCAGGCTGGACCCACCTCCATCCTTCGGGGCCCCCCGGGCACCTCTCACGGCCAGATTCCCATCCCCGAGCCCGGAGCTACAGAACCAGAGCAGAATTACAGAAACGAGACTGAATCTCTGGAGGAGAACCTATAACTGACGAACCACGAGACCAAGCCTGCACACTTAGGGAAAGGCACTCGGGCACAGAAAGGACAGAATGTTGATGAGAACTGAAAGGCTTTTCGTGAAATTACTGGTCGCCAAGTCCAGTTTTCTAAATATGGCATGTTTTTCACTCTCGCCACGTCTACCTTCTGGGAAAAGAAGGCAGACTTTGCATGACGGGGGGTTTAGACCTGCTGGGGCATCTGGTTTTCCTTGGCCATTTTCCAACCATCTGGGTGCAGAAGATCTGAGTCATTTTTTAAAAAATGTTCTTTCGCTCCTAAGTAAGGATGGCTAGTTCACAGAGTGAAATGTGGCGCACAAAAAGGTGCGTTTTGACCCTTCTCTTCCATCTCCAGACTGCCAAGCAAGCTGGAGGTTGTCTAATAAACTTATCTCTGGGGTGCGGTTAAGTAACTATTTCCTATGAAGGTCCCTCATCCCTTATACCTGCCCTTCCCTTTCTACCAGGACTAATGCAGGGTTCTACTGCACAACTTTAATTAAGGCCTGGCTCAGCATGGGTGGGAGCGGAAATATGGAATCCCATGCTCCCAAGATACAGAATCTTGCCACAGACACAGAATCTTATTCCTTTTCCCGTTCTTGCATTTCAGTATGTCCCCCCACGTCCTTGCAAACGGGACACTAGTCTGTAGGGCTCTACACGCTCTGTAGCAGCAAGGCTTCCTCTTTCAGATCCTTGCCGACCTCTCCCGGGCCTCGATGTCTGATAGAGCATCCTCCCCGTTCCCAATCCTCCCCCCTCCTGTAAGGACCAGCAAAACCTACCTCTCATGGAGCTGCTGGCTGACCAGGGAGGGATGCTGTTTCTCTTCTGATAAAACAGGATGTAAGCCCCTCGCGTATTGACCTCATCTTCTAGAAGCGGTTCCACCGTGCTGTCGTCATAACTGTACCACTGGCCATCCAGAGAGTTCCGGCAGTAGGCTGCGAAGGTCCAAACCCCAAGTCCCCATTACTGGAGCCCCCCAAAGCAGGAAGACATTTCCCACTGGCGTGGCTGAAAAACGGACGTTTGTAATAGAAACGCTGGACCATTTTTAGCCAGAAGTGAATGTGGCAGAATCAGCAAGGATAACCAGTTACACACCCAGATGCTCACTGATCCAGTGAGCTGTTACCACACAAGCTGAATCCTTACGTCGTAGAGCCCGTCCAGGCAAAATCTCCAATAAGAGGGAGTCCCGATTTATAACACTTATGGGAGTCCCAGGCAATAAGGCCAATGTCCACCCCCGTTCTTTTGAGGACCTTCAAAATGCATGTCTCTGATTCAGTACGCAAGGAAAATATGCAGTTGGGATTATGGTACACTTCTTTCCTACCTAAGAACTGCAGTCAAACATTTAAGAAAATGTTCATAAATAAGATTCTCACCACCTTCTAAACAAGTACGAGAAATAGTCCTCTCCTTTCCCTCCACACCTCAGTAAATGGCTCCATAACTATTCCACAACCATTCCATAACCATAATTCGGAAGTCAGCCAACATTTTTCTGTAATGGGCCAAAGAGACAACGTTTTAGGCTGTGCAGGTCCCCGATGGCCACATACGGTCTCTGCCATGTATTCTTGTTGTTTTGGTTGGGTTTTTTTAAAACCACTTATTAGAATGTAAAAACCACTTTTAACTCATGGGCTGTACAAATATGGTGCCAGACTGGATGTGGCCCACAAGCCACACTTTCCTGGCTCCTGCACCAGCCCAAGGGGGCACAGAGAAGGTCGTCTCTGCTCCTCCTTTTCTCTTCCACCCCACGCTGAGTCCAAAAGCCAGTCTCACTGATCCTCTTTCCAAAATATGCCTTGAATACCCTGTCATCACCCAAGTCCCAGCCAACACCATCTCTCACTTGAGCCCCAGAAACTTCCTCCTAACTGGAATTCCCACTTCCACTCTTGCGCTACCCAATTCTCTGCTCGAGCTAAGACCTCAGTTTGTGAACTAGATTATGTCTTTATTCCTCTGCCTAAAACCTTTGAATGGCTTCCCTGCCTAAAACCTTTGAATGGCTTCCCATCACCCTCTGAAAAAAGTGCAAACTCTTGTCCGTGGCCCACAGGGCCTCCGGACCCAGCTCCATCTTAGGTCACTTTCCCCTTCAGCCACAACAGGCTTTCATCAATTCTTAAACACGCAAACTCCGCCTCAGGGCCTTCACGCAGGCTGGTAGCTCTGCCCATGTTTTCCTCCCATTATTCACACAGCTAGTTCCACCTCATCCTTCAGCTCCTGACCTAAAAAGGTAACATCCTCAGGGAGGCCTTATCTGTATCTCAGACACATCAACCATCACCTTTTCATGATACCAAGTAGGGAAAGTACTAAAGGAACAAGCATCTTTTTATTGCCTGTGTCTGAAATTAGTCCCATGAGGGCAGGTCTCCTATCAGTCTTGTTCATCACTGAGACTCCAGCACCTAGCCCAGGGTTTGGCATAGAATGGGACTTCATAAACATTTGTTCAATGAATGAATGAGTGATGATCCTGGATTTTTATACAGTCTGGTGCTTTCCAAATTGCAGGTTCATTAGTGCACTAGGAATAGAGCATTTTTCCCCAAAATGAAATATGTTCAAGCATTTTTTCAAAAATGAAATACTTTATATTATTCTAGAAGAGACCAGGGGACACGATTATGAACAACTGAACGAGCTGCCAAGCTGTCTGTTTCTGTCCTTCCAGCCTTCATTCTCTCCAAGTCCCTCCGAGGGATTAACAATTAAAGGTACCCCACAGAAATAAAAGATACCGAATCTGCTAAGTAGGAGTCCGTGTGCTGAATCACAGACGAGGATCAATGGCACTCTCTGGGTGCCAACAGCTACCCTCTGGTATCCGACACGGTCAAAAACTCGGGCTGTAACTAACTTTCTATTCCAACCCCTCACGGAACTCCGCTGGACGCTTGGACCAGACGCCACCACCCCACCCCCGGCAGGTGCCCGGTGTGCGCCGGGTCAGGGGTCAGCTGGTGCCGAGGGCCCGAGCGAGCTCGGCATCCCAGGGGTGCCCCTTCCCCGGGCACCTGGAGGCCCGGGCCGCAGCCACGGGCCGTGAGGCAGGCTCACCTGTGTAATGCCCACCTTGCAAACTGCCGTGGTGGTTGCAGACCGCGTACAGGTCGTACAGGAAGTCTGGTGGGTAGCTGGTGGGCAGGCAGGCCGGCTGCTTCCAGGAAGGAGGCCAGGGGCCCGGGGAGGCCTTGGGGCCCGTGCTTCTCTGGGCCACATGGGGAGCCATGTCGAGGCCGGCGAGCGGGAACTTCACCAGCGTGGAGAGCTTGTTTCTCCTCTCGCCCACTTGGCAGAACCGTTTGAGGTGGATGATGAGGATGTCGGGCAGGGTCCACAGGCTCAGCTTCACCACGCCCTGCTGCAGGGCCTGGCAGTGGGGACACCGCCACGCATCGTCCTGGGCCAGCTGGAAGGGAAGCCACCAGGACCGTAAGCCACGCCCCCCCGGGGTCGTGACCCACCCACTGACAGGCCCCGGGCCGGAAGGGGCGTGGACTCCCAGGGCGGGACCTGCTCCTCCTTGGTGTAGAACTGGAAACACTCGTCCAGGGAGCAGCTCTGCTGCTGGTGGGCTTGCTGTTGCCGCCACACGCTGTCCGCGTCCTGGACCCGCTCCTCCTGGATGCTCCCGAACAGGCTGCAGGAGCAGACAGAGGCCACGCGGGGTCTCACCCCTGAGGGGGCCCTACTCCCAGCTAACGGGGTGCAAAGCATCCGCCCGGGAGGCAAAGGCCCCCTTCCCAGGGCTCCCAGGGCACCCACTCGCTTTTACTGGACTTCTCAGTGCCCCCACGGACCCAGATAGGGACCGAGCCCTTGGCTTACTCATTTTTGTTTCATGTCGTGGTGCAGGGCCTGGCACCTAGCAGGAGATTAATAAACACTCGCCGGACTGAACAGTGTCCTTTCCCGAAGTCGGGCAGATGCACTCGGTGTTAGAGAAGCAGCCACGCTGAGTGATTAAGAGCATGGACTTGAGGCGACAGTCTGGGTTCAAAGCCCGGCTCTGCCAGGCACGGGCTGTGTGACACTGAGCAACCGTTTAACCTCTCTGTGCCTCAGTTTCCACATCTGATGATGTGGATTCGGGTTGGACCTACCGCACAGGAACTGATGCATGAAATAAACTGCATGGATGTAAAGGGCTCGGAGGAGTGGCTGGCACGGGGTGAGTGGGTAAGTGTCACCTCACCATTTCCAACTGTGACTGTTACCACCACTCACACCACCCACAGCCATCGTTATTATTACTCCTGTCGCTGTTGTTTATATACAGACAATTGCCATCGGGGCTTCTCTGAGGAATGGGCCACACGGCATCCGGGGGGCATCATACACCCCACTGTCGCATCAGGGGAACTGGCGCAGGAAGGTCCGTTTGCACGGACAGGCCCTGTCTCCTCTGTCAGAGCTGGGCTCTGCTGGACTCACTGCTCCTTGGTGCCACTGTCCCACTCCACAGCCAGTTTGATGTGCGGGGGGCCTCCCGGCCTCCTGAGGTGCAGAGCCCTGATGAGAGAACAGGGAGCCCATCAAAGGCATGGAGCCTGCTTCCCACTCTCTCCTCCACCCCCAGGACTGATGTTCCCAACAGAAATGTCCAAAGCTGCATGGAAACTGAGGTCGGGGGTCTGGGGAGGTGCTGTCTGCAGAAGACTTGGTCCTCAATCCACCCCTGAAGGCTCTGTCCCAGCTCCCCTGGGAGCTGGTGAGCTCCGAGGATTTGGTGGCTGCAAGGCCACGACTCAGCCCTCCCACTGCAGCCCCAGCCATCTTCTCAGTGTCGAGGAGGCCGTTCTGCTTGAACGTCCTCAGCAAATACCCAGTTCTGATGATGCCTCAAATGAGCTGCTAGGTTTTCCTCCACTGCACAGTGAAAGGAGCACCTTCCAGTCCACCTCCACGACCTAAAAGGTCTTCCCCTTCCAGACCCTCCCATACCCAGAAAATCTCAGTGTGAATCAACCCATCGCTCTTTCCAGCTGCTTGGGCTCAGCCCATCTCAGAAGAGGTTGTCTGGCCTTAACGTGGAAGAGACAGGACAAGGAGAGAGTGGAAGATGTGAAATCAACAAGACACATATGGGGACTTCCCTGGCGGTCCAGTGGTTAGGGCTCCATGCTTCCACTGCATGGGGCATGGGTTCGATCCCTGGTCAGGGAACTAAGATCCTGCAAGCCGCGTGGTGTGGCCAAAAAAAAAAAACCAACAACCAAGAAGCATATATATGAGTGACAGGAGGGTCTGCACCTAAAAGAAGGTTTTGAATGTACTGCAAGAAAAAAGTGGAGATGTCACATGAGTCCCCAACTGTCACCAAGATGATTCAAAAACAGGTTTTGAGCTCACGGAAGTACACAGTCCTTAACCAGCCGCGTGAATGTGCGTAAATTCACTAATCATTGGGAACCTCAGTGTCTCCCTATCTCTGAAGTGGCCGTCAGTCCCGCTCTAGACATGAGGGTTGAAAGCACAGAATGTGTATAAGGACCTAACCCAGGCGCTGGTGCTGAAGACCAAAGGCAGCTAAGATTGTCATCAGTCTTATTGATACACAGCCTTGAAGGAGTCTAGTCAGGTAGGAACGTATGCATTCTCTTACCACGTCTGGAATATCCCCTTACCTGTCAACTGTCCAGTGATAGAGGGGCTGGCTGTCCTTTGGGGACAAGTAGCTGCAGGCCAGGGACAGCCCCACAACCCGGATGGAGAACAGTGACCCCAGGTTCTGCCAGGCCAAGAACAGGAAGCAGGTCATCCCACATGTTGGTGTGAATCAGACGGTTAAGTGCAAAGAAGTTACTCAAAAAATGTAACCTTTTACTTATAGTGTATTTTGAATATGCCCTTAATAATTATTCCAAATCCAGAGATATAAAGGCTTCAGTTTTTATAGAAGATACACCCTATACCTTTTAACATAGTGATCTAATACCGTGTAACACATTAAATTCTCCAAAACAATGAACACAGTGATTTAAAATAACACAGGTTTAATTGGGACAAATGTTGGCACAGTTAATAGGGAATTAAACCAATTCTGTTCATTAATTATTAGCAGCTAATTTACTTTATTAAGATGATGATTAACGTCACCAGATTACCAAAATGAGGCAATTATCTAAAAACAAGTTAGTGTGCATTTTACGTCTCAAATGCTAAATAAGTATTTATACATGTCGAAATAAGCTGCGTAAAAGAAATACCACCTATGTTGTTATTCTAAGATGGACACTTTTTTCATATTTTAACTTTTCTGAAATTGAAGTGAGCCTTAAACAGCCTTATTCACAATAGTCAACAGGTAGAAGCAACCCAAGTATCCATCAATAGATGGATGGATAAACAAAATGTGGTATATACGCACAATGGAATATTACTCAACCCTCAAAAGGAAGAAAATTCAGATGCATGATACAACATGGATGGACCTTGAAAATATTCTGCTTAGTGAAATAAGCCAGACACAGGAGGGCAAATATTGTATGATTCTGTTTATTTTTATTTTATTTTTTATTTTATTTTACTTTTTTTGTGGTACGCGGGCCTCTCACTGTTGTGGCCTCTCCCATTGCGGAGCACAGGCTCCGGACGCACAGGCTCAGCGGCCATGGCTCATGGGCCCAGCCGCTCCGTGGCATGTGGGATCTTCCCAGACCAGGGCACGAACCCGCGTCCCCTGCATCGGCAGGCGGACTCTCAACCACTGCGCCACCAGGGAAGCCCTATGATTCTGTTTATATGAGGTCCCTAGAGTAGCCAAATTCATAGAGACAGAAAGTAGAATGGAGGTTCTCACGGGCTAGGGGTTGGGGCAATGGGGAGTTGTTATTTAATGGGTATAATTTTTGTGGGTATGGTGAAAAATCTGGGGAGTATAGTGGTGATGGTTATGCAGCATGGTGAATATAATTAATGTACATTTGTGAACGGTTACAATACACATTACATACATTTTACCACAATATCTAAAAAAAAAAAAAAATCAATGGTCTCTTCAAGCAATGGAAATACAGTTCTTAAAATTGTCACTGATGACCTTGGCCACGACTAGAAAAAAATGAAATGTTCTTACAAAGTCTGACAAAGATAAGTGGCAGAAATCTCTACTTAAAAAACACTGATGGGGCTTCCCTGGTGGCGCAGTGGTTGGGAGTCCACCTGCCGATGCAGGGAACGCGGGTTCGTGCCCCGGTCCGGGAGGATCCCACATGCCGCGGAGCAGCTGGGCCCGTGAGCCATGGCCGCTGGGCCTGAGCATCCGGAGCCTGTGCTTCGCAACGGGAGAGGCCACAACAGTGAGAGGCCCACGTACCGCAAAAAAAAAAAAAAAAAAAAAAAAAACACTGATGAGGGCTTCCCTGGTGGTGCAGTGGTTGAGAGTCCGCCTGCCAATGCAGGGGACACGGGTTCGTGCCCCGGTCCGGGAGGATCCCACATGCCGCGGAGCGGCTGGGCCCGTGAGCCATGGCCGCTGAGCCTGCGTGTCCGGAGCCTGTGCTCCACAACGGGAGAGTCCACAACAGTGAGAGGCCCGCGTACCGCAAAAAACAAACAAACAAAAAAAACACTGATGAAATGTAGGTTGAATTCAGGCAGGAGAAGAGAAGGAAAACATTATAATTCAAAGAAACAGTAACAGGGCAAAGACCGTGTGACCCAAAACATAGTCAGGGAGCTCTAAGCCGACTCCTGGGCTGTGGTAGCTGATGGGGGAGGGGCAATAAGTGTGACATTTGGGGAGTGTGGACACCTCACTGGACTATACCTACACTCTAGCTGACCTGCCGCTTCAACAAACACAAAACTGATGGCTGGAAGCAAGCTGACTTCAGGGGCTTGGATTCAGGGCTGGCCATGGGAGGGTGTACTTCCCAAGGAGAAGTTAGTTAAATCTGGGGGGGAAAGCTCTTTTTCCTGGCACCCTAATGGAGCCTTGCTGTTTGCATGGCAACATAATAAGGCACCTACACTGCAGAGAAGCAGCTCGCCCTGCCTGCCCACGAACAAAATTTACAAAGGAACCAGAAAAATTCCTAGGCAGTGATCAATCTCTTTTCTTCATAATTCATTGCAAATTAATCCCATCGAGCTAACTGGTCATTTTCGTAAGAGACATTTTCCTGTCCTTCATTCTTGGCTAGGGAAATTCACTTTGGAACCTTCAATGTATGTTCACTGCTTTTAATCTCTTTGGTTCAATGTTGAGAAGGCTGACAGGATTCTTTCCAAATTACTACCAATTCTTTTCAAATTCTTTTCAAACTCTTCAAAATATAAAAGCCTTGGGAATTCCCTGGTGGTCAGGTGGTTAGGCCTCGGCGCTTTCACTGCTGGGACCAGGGTTCGATCCCTGGTCGGGGAACTAAGATGCCGCAAGCCACGCAGAGCGGCCAAAACAACAACAACAACAAAACCCAAAATATAAAAGCCTGTGGGTTAGATGGGTGAGCTAGCCTGGGAGCCTCACAACCACTTAGAACACATTATTCTTACATAAAACCATGGGCAGCCACACATGTGTCAATGTATCTATGGACAAGCGTCCGTAGCTGAGTTGGAGGTTGCCTGTATTCGAATTTTGCAGGCCCCACTGACTGCTTCATCGGTCTCTAAAATTGAAATGACCGGAGAGATGCAGAGGCAAGAGCACATGGGAGACCAGGGGGAGAATAAGAACAGCTGAGTTCAACGTTTGCATGAAAGCCGTTTCATCCACTCTCAACAGCCAGGAGCACAGGGTTTGGGGAAAGCTAAAGCTATTACTAGATATTCTGACCTACTTAGGGAGAAGTTCGAGTTTCTAATTTGGGCACCACGGCAGATATGCTGGGCAGTTCATGAAGCCTTTGGAGATAAAGATTTGGTGCAAATGTAGAAAAGGTCTTAAACAAACTGGTATTTCGTGTAAATCCCAAATCAGATGTACGGTTTTCCCTAAGCAGGAAGGAACATGAATTATGAAGAACGATACAGAAATCCCTCTGAAATGTTTGGTACATCCCCCAAATGAAAAGTTCTTACTTAGAGAGTAGCTGGGGGAAAACAAATTTCTGAGGCTACCGACATGTCCCTAAACATGTTAGAGTCTTCTATGCCAAGCAGCCCTCAGAACAGGTTCTGATTCTATCGGGGCTGAAAGGCATGGTTTTAGAATTTGTTGTTTTTATTTGGAAACTACCAGTCTGAGAATAAATAAATGAGCAAGGCAAAAAGGTGTTTCCCCTTGAGTTTTTAACCTGTTTTTCGAAAACTGGACAAAACTGTTTTAATACCTAGGTTTTCATATTTGGACATAAACATCGATTTTAATTTTCCACAGAAGCTATACCTCAAGTCCCTTGAAATTTTTGATCCAAATGTATAAGTTACAGTTTATTACAATAAGCTCCCCTCCAAGAAGAACTATGGGAAGCCATAAATATACGAAACTGAGATGAATGATGTAAATCCCACTCTTTCTTCCAATGATGTTTCGAAAGATTTAACGAGCAAAAGCTCCGTCCATGAAAGGTATTTTGTAATGCCACAAAGAGAGAAACAGCACGGACCATAAAACGGTGATTTTCTTGCATATAAATCAAAGTTGTTTGATACGACAGTGTGAACACTGTCACTGACAGCAAATGCTTGTCTCTCCTGAGCTACCACTAGATTCCTACATCCCTCTCTCCACACCCCACCCCCCGACAACACACACACACACACACACACACACACACACACACACACACACACACACACAGACACACTGACCTGTACAGAAGCCTCGCTCTTCATGAGATAGCGGACCTTACTGAGAATGCACTGATGGAGCTGGACCCATGAGATGGCTCTGTCTTCCCTAATCAGGAAAGGTGGCCCAAACCTGGAAATCCAAGGAAATGAGGTTATTTCAGCAAAAGAAAAACCAACAATACCCAACAGTCAAGAGGATTGGCTCTACTCATTGGCTTCTCTCAACTGGATAAGAGTTGAGCACAAAACACAATACAAAATTGCCCAACTGAGACCCTCGTTATGAATGGAGATGTGGCAGTGTAAAGAGGTGGCTGGGAAACCCTCTTCCCCAGAGAAAGAGCACAGGACCCAGAGGAAAGCCAGGCAGAGATAAGCCCAGTGGACACATCGATGGCTTTGTGTATCAGGAATATTCTCGCAACTGGGAATGTTTTCCATATCCCGATCCGATGAGCACGCAGCAGTGAGCTTGTGGTGCCTAGACTGCCTGCTGTCAATTCCAGCTCTGCCCTGGGTACCTCTGGACAAATCACTGACCTTTGACTGCTCTCTGGCCCCACCTGCAAGGCTGCGTGAAGATCCAGTGGGGAAAGAATGTGCTACTGTTGAATTAACTTTGCGAAAGTTAAGTACGAGCTGGTGCACTGGATGGGCAAGGGCACTGGGCGTCAATTGTTGAATCGACAGATGGGTGTATTTACCTTATCCTCTATTACTAGGCATTTGGGTTGTTTCCAATTTTTTATTTAAGCAATGCTTGCTCATGGCAGGAACTATACACGTTCTTTTGCCTACGCCTTTGGGTGCACATGACTCATTGTTTCTTTGGGATAAAGTTCCAGAAGTGGAAATAAGACCAAAGCTATTTATTTCCAACCTGCCCTCTAGAAGAGCCACACCAATTTACCCGTGAAGCATGTGCCCCATTCTCTTGACACTTGCCCAGAATGAGTATTATCAATTTTTTAAAGTTTTTTAATAGTCTGGAAGGTTAAGTATAGCACCTTGCTATTGCCATCAGAATTTCTTCTACTGCTAACGAAGCTGAATATTTTAACCTATGCCTGTATTTCTTCTGTGAATTAACGTTCATCTCTGTGGCTCATTTTACTAAAAGAATACTATTTCTGTCCCTAATCTGAGAGCTAGGTTTTATATGACGGATATGCATCCTTCAGCTGTCACATGATGTAAATACTTTTCTTCGTTTGTGCTTTGCCTTTCAAACGTGCTCTTAGCTTAGCATTTTAAATGTATTGAAAACATTAGACTTTTCCTTGATAGCCTCCTGCCTTAGGTGTTCAAATAGCCCCCAACTCAAAGATATAAATATTCCCCTATATTACCTTCAAGTTATTTTATGGTTTCCTTTTCTGTAATTACCTCTCCAATCAATATATACATGAGAATTTATGGCGGGAGTAAAAAAATTGATTATTTAAAATAAAAAGAAAGCGAAGTATCAGTCAGCCCAGGCTTAGTAGTAAATAATTCATTCACTCCTTACTAATATGAAATACACCATTTTTATCATCTAACAAATACTGAAGTACGCTTGACCTGTTCCGTGTCATTGATTTAAGTGTATACTCTTCCGCCTATATCACAATATTTTAATAATTAAAACTTTATTCTGTTTTACTAGAAAAATCCCTCTTCCTTCTTTCTCCTGTCCCCAATATTTTCTGGCTACTCTTACGAATTTGTTCTTCCAGGTAAATTTTACAAACATTTTATCCATCTAAAATTTTTTCATTGGAGTAATGTCTTTTACACATTTTATTTGCATTCTGTAAGAAAGCTATCTGGTTTTGTATATCTGTTATGCAACCAGTCACTTTCCTGAACTCTTTCATTAGTTCTAATTATTTTCAAGTTCTTGGTTTTCTGGATAGAAAATAATATAATTTGCAAATAGTGGTCATTTTACCTCCTCTGTCCAATAGCCAGTTTCTTTTTCCTTTGTCTTACTGCACTGCCTAGGCCTTGCAGCACATGGTGAGAGCAAAAATCATTGTTCCTAAAACCAATAGGGAAACCTCCGATGCTCAATTGTTAAGGACAATGTTAGCCATCTGCTGAAGGCCGTTATTTCTGATCCTCTCCATCAGGAAGTACCTTACTCCCCGCTCCTTGTTGATCAACTTTGAGAATGGATATATTTTTTTTCAAATTAGAATTATTCTAGCGCAAATTCCAAGTACATGTTGACACAACCCAGACATCATGTAAAAGAAGGATGAAGTTAAACATACCTGCTGGCCTGCTGGCCTGAGCCCACCAAATTACAGAAGAGGATTAGCACCGTGGTCTCACTGTGGACGGGCAGGGATAATCGCTGACCCTCGCAGACTGCCAAGCGTGGGGAGATGGGTAGACCAGATGGACGAGCTGAAGGGCGAGAATTACATTTGTGTTCTTAAAGGAGCTGCTGCGCTGGGTCAGAACCCTGGCTTCTAGCCCCTCGTCTCTTTGACCATCCATTAACCACCCTTGGGAGACACTGGAGGGCTTCAGGGGAAGTGCTATTAAGGTTCATGGCACTTGTTCCATCAGGCACCTGGCATAAGATGATATACATGGTAGTGAATTTGCTGTTGTGGTCAGCCAATTTTAAAGTATAGGCAGGGATTTTAATTAATACTTTTCAAAGCCAATCTGAAAAATACACCAAAATGATTTTCGTTGCTTGTATGCTTTGATCAGAGAGCTGTAGAGTATCCGCTCTCTTAGAACGCCAACGTAAGGGGTACAGAGAGAAGGTAAGAATCTTTATTGTTGAGGAAGTAGAGGAACTGGACCATCCTCAATTTCCAATCAGCTCTGAAATTTTCCTTTTAAGGCACAGATGTGTCCTGTGATTGAATTTGAAATGAGGGCTATTTCACTGAGTTCTCACATAATCAGGGCCTGTCGATGTCCTGTTCCAGGCCCAGAGTCTCTCTGATGACTCAGAGCCACGGCAGACACTTGGTTCCCACAGGCTGCCTGCCACCTAGGCTGGCCGAGGATATGGTCCAGGGCATAGGATTCATCTGGGGTGTGTGTGTAACCGTGGCACAAGGTCCCCTAAATATGAGCCTTACTGACTGGCTAATTGGACCGAAATGGATACTGACCTACAACGAAAGGCTGTCAGAAACTGACCATCTTTGCCTATCCAAAGTTTAGGAAAAGTTAACATAGGGAAGCGGGACTGTTAACAAAAAGTCATTTAATCATCTCTTTGGCCATCTATGCTCCAGTTTGTAACAGTTTTACTTCAAGCACTGACCTTGAACCATAAGAGTCCTGAAGACAAAGATTACCCCAGCACCTATTCTGAACAGTGGTTCTCAGAACGTGGTCCCAGGACCAGCAGCGTCAGCATCACCTGGGAACTTGCTAGACGTGTAATTTCTCAGGCCCCACCCCTGGCCTACGGAGTCAAAAACACCGTGGGCAGGGCTCAGAAATCTGTTTAAACAAGACCTCCAGGTGACTCTGATACTAAGGTTTCAGGAACCCCTGTCTTAGTTGATTAACTTTTATAATCAACCATCTGTACAACAAATATCGGAGAAGATAAGCCTGATATTTCCAAGTACTAAAATGAAGTGTCTTTTGCCTTAGCACCCAATGAGTATCCTCTCAAACCTATGACTCATAATATCCAAATAACATTATGCAAAGCACTCTTGTACCTGAGAGCATCTCCTGGCCAGGTGACGGAGGGGCTTGGAAGGCATACACATTATCTCCCTCTGCAATAGTATTCAAGTCCTCTTCATCAAAGAAAGACCGCTGGAGTCCAGTGGGATGAAGTTCAACCAAGATCACCTGGAATGAGGAGGATCACTTTCCCTCTAGTTTCTCAAAGGGAACTTAACAAACACATCATGCCTTTATTTATTTATTTATAAGTCTTTTTTTTAAATATTTATTTATTTATTTTTGGCTACGTTGGGTCTTCGTTGCTGCGCGCGGGCTTTCTCTAGTTGTGGCAAGCGGGGGCTGCTCTTCGTTGCGGTGCGCGGGCTTCTCATGGCGGTGGCTTCTCTTGTTGCGGAGCACGGGCTCTAGGTGCACGGGCTTCAGTAGTTGTGGCACGTGGGCTCAGTAGTTGTGGCTCGCAGGCTCTAGAGCGCACGCTCAGTAGTTGTGGTGCACAGGCTTAGTTGCTCTGCGGCATGTGGGATCTTCCCGGACCAGGGATCGAACCCGTGTCCCCTGCACTGGCAGGCGGATTCTTAACCACTGTGCCACCAGGGAAGTCCCCTATAAGTCTTCTTCTTTTTTTTAAATTTATTTTTGGCTGTGTTGGGTCTTCATTGCTGTGCGTGGGCTTTCTCTAGTTGCGGCGAGCGGGGGCTACTCTTTGTTGTGGTGCGCGGGCTTCTCATTGTGGTGGATTCTCTTATTGCAGAGCATGGGCTCTAGGCACACGGGCTTCAGTAGTTGTGGCACACAGGCTCAGCAGTTGTGGCTCGGGGGTTTTGAAGCACAGGCTCAGTAGTTGTGGCACCCGGGCTTAGCTGCTCCGTGGCATGTGGGATCTTCCTGGACCAGGGCTCAAACCCATGTCCCCTGCATTGGCAGGCAGATTCTTAACCACTGCGCCACCAGGGAAGTCCCCATCATGGCTTTTAAATTCCTGACAGTCCTTTTACTCTCTTAAAGTTTCAAACTCTACCTCTCTTAGACTTCTCCCCTTTTGATCTTTTATTACTGCTATTTTTTCCCCCAAGACTCTCTCACCCACTGTCCTACTCTCTCCCTCACTATAGATTCCCATATAGCACTTTGGGTTTACAAAGCAAGATACACACATTTTTTTTCCCCAGTTGAGATCCTCATTAAAATGGTGAGAGAGGTCAGAGGGATTGACTGGGTGGGGGCAGGAAGGAGTCCACTGGGGTGATGGAAAGCCTCAATAATCATGGTGGTTACATGTATGTACATGCATGCAAAAATTCAAGTTATAACCCTAAGACATGGACACTTTCTTGTACCTATGTTATTCCTTAACAAAATGGTTAAAAATACTCTTTAATTAGAAAACAATCCCACAAGGTCACCAGGGAAGTGTAAAATTTCCATTTTACAGTTAAAGAAACAGAGGACCAATTACTTTGTCCAAGGTCAGAAAACGAGAAGGGACTGAATCACAATTAGAACCCCACTGCGGGCCCTTCTCATCATACCGCATTGCTTTTCACCACCATCACTTCTACCCTGTCCTTTCATGGGGGTCCCTGTTAGGAGTCTGCCCTCCAAAGTCAAGTGAATCCAAACTCTTTACCAAGATGCTAAAAAAAAAAAAAAAATTGGAGCACGTCCATCCCACTCTCTTCCAAATTGCCTCTCTCATATATACACCACAAGTTCCTTCAGTAGTTCCTTATATTTCATTTATTGTCCCTTCAGTCTCCTGGCTTATATTCCCGGGAGTGAAAGTATAGAATAGTGGTTGTGAAATCAAACCATCTGCGTTTGATTTCAAATCCTGGCCCAGCCACTTACCAGCTGTGTGACCTTGGGTAAGTCACTCACCTTCTCGGTGCTTGCTGCTAAAATGAGGATAATTGTAATATCTACCTCACAGGATGGTGGTGAGGAGTAAATTAGCTATAAAGTTCATAGAATGGTACTCAGCACTTAGTAAGCCCTACTAAGAGTCAGCTATTGTTGAAATGATGATGATTGATTGTAAGATAAAGGTGGTATCCTTTTCTGGTTATTTTGTGAAAATGCAGGGAGAGGTCAAGGCCCCGTCAGCACAGACACCAGGGACTATTAATCAAACAGAAACTCAGGAGTCACTCAGGAATCACCGCGAGCCAGAAATTAACCTAAACACCCTAGACAGCCGGCCCAGTTAGCATCCATCAATCCCATCACCAGGTCCCATCACACCTCATCCACAGGGATGCCACCTTCCTCTGCAACCATCTTCCTCAGGGCTGCCACCGTGCTGAGGATTGGCACGGCCAGGCCAACCCGCAGGGACCGCTGGCTCTTAGAGGGGAAGACCAAGGTGACGCTCAAGAATCTGGAAAATAGGAAAGAGGCCACATCCTTAAAGGACTGACATGGATTGTTGCCACCATCACTGATAATGGATCAAGTTCAGCACTTAGGCAAAATCTCTGCTTCCTGGTCGGGTCATTGCCCTTTAAGTATGCTGCCACCAGGTGGCAGTGGAGAGCCAAATCTCCAAGGGTCTCCGCTGAGTGTACTTTTCCAGCAAGTTAAAAATAAAAGATATTTGATTAAGAATCACAATACAGACCTTCCTCAACTTATGATGGGATTACATCCCGACAAACCCATTCATTGTAAATTGAAAACATCTTAAATCGAAAATACATTTAATAAAACTAAACTACGGAACAGCACAGCTTAGCCCCGCCTACCTTGAACGTGCTCAGAACACTTACATTAGGCTACAGTTGGGCCAGATCATCTAACGCAAAGCTTCCGTGCTAATAAGGCGTTGAATCGCTCATGTAATTTATTGAATACTATATGGAAAGTGAAAAACAGTGATTTTAAGTGTATCGGTTGTTTACCCTCGTGATCACCAGGCTGGACTGGGAGCTGTGGTGCTCCCCTGCCCAGCCTCACAAGAGAGGACCACACCTCATACCGCTCATCTGGGAAAAGATCAAAATTCAAAATGTGAAGCACCGTCTCTACTGAATGCTCATCACTTTCGTACCATTGTAAAGTCAAAATATTGTATACCAAACCATCATAAGTCAGGGACCATCTGTACAGATCTATATAGTCTCCAGGTTCTGTTTGTTAAATAGATAAGCTTAAGCAAAAAGAAACTCAAAGTCTGAGAAGTAGAGCAGTCAAGCTTCTTCCAGGACAACTCAACCCTGTTGATGAGACTCTCCTGAAGTTCTCCCTTGGTGATTGGATACAGCCCTTCTGCCCCCCAACCTCTCTGGACTCTCTCTGGTTCTACTTCCTACTACCCCCAGCAGCATACCAGGGCTCACCCCTCCAGCTCCTGTTTCCCCTGCTCTATACTGCAGTAATTATCTAATTCATACAACTAGTTAGCCGAACTGGGACTTGAACCCAGGCAGTCTGGCCCCAGAGTCAGTGGTCCTAACCACTGTGCTATGCTGCCTCAGGCCAGGTATCACAGCTCATATCTATCAGTAGCCATCATCTGATGATAGGATAAGCCAGTGTTATATTTGTGGCATAGACAGTCAGCAGCACAGGAATTCAGAGCAGAAAGGGGGATTAAGTTGCCAGGAAAGGCTTTACAAAGCCGTCATGTCTTCACTGCATCCTAAAGATGGAGGATGCCAACAGACAGAGGGCAAGAGAAATGGTTTTTACAAAGGTGAGGAACCCAGGGAAGAAATGCCAGCTTCCATGACAGTGAAGGCGCCCCATATAGTTCGCTAAAATTCCATGAGACTGACACGGGCCATCGCCTTAACAGTCACTGCCAAGCCCTGGACTTCTGGGATGCTTGCACTATATGCTTCTTACTTTTGCAGTGACTACACCTCCTACCTAACCCTGCCTCCTCTTTTCTTTTTTTTCCTCATATCTCCCAACAACCCTTTTCCTTTTTCTTTGCTCCTTAAATAAACCTTTTCCTACACCTTCACTAAGAGGAAAAAGGATTTGGAAATAAAGCAGGGCAAAGCAGAGGGTGACAGATTTTCTGCAGTTCGCCCCTGTCTGATTGAGTGGTACCAACTGGCTGGTGCCGGCTTCTGAATGGGCTAAAGACGTAAGCCTGGCAACGGGGCTGATAAACAAAAGCATGTTTATAATTCCTTCTTCGGCTAAAGAAGGGACTCTGTAACCTTTCACGTTCATTATCCCATTCAATCCTTGAATGTCCCCAAGCTGCAAAGCTTGGCTGGGAAGCAAAGGAGAAAATGCAGCTGCAAGCCCAAAAGATTCCCAAGGATGGAAGTCAAGTTCACGGGCATGATGCTCACGTACCTCGTCTGTCGCAAGGGGATAGGCAGTGACACACACAGGAAAGGATCGAAGGTGTTGCTCTGTTTCAGGCAGTGGGGACAGGTCAAGGAAGATCTGTGAGGGTAGAGGATACACATGAAAGTTTAATCACACTGAACGGTTTGGCGGTTCCTCAAAAAGTTAATTAGAGAGCCACCACTGCGATTCCACTCCGAGATCTGTACCACAAAGAGCTGAAAACAGGTATTCAAACCCTTGTACACAGAGGTTCATGGCAGCATTCTTCACAATAGTCAAAGGGTGGATACAACTCAAGTGTCCGTCAATGGGTAAACGGGTAAACAAAATGTTACAGACACGATGATTATTATTCAGCCACGAGGTCCTGACACTTGTTACACGAATGAACCTCGAAAACATCGTGTGAGGAAAAGAAGCCGGGCACCGAAGCCACACATTTTTGATTCCAATTATGTGAAAAATCCAGAGTGGGAAAAGCCATAGGGACGGAAAGCAGATTGGCGGTTGCCAGGTGCTGAGAAGAGGAGGCCTGGGGAGTGACTGCTTCATGGGTACCAGGTTTTCTTCTGGGGGTGACGAAAATGGTTAGGAACCAGAAAAAACTGGTGGTTGCACACCATGGTGGGTGTACATTCTGCTGAATTGCACACTTAAAAGGGTTAATTTTATGTTATGTGACTCATCTCAATTTCTTAAAAAGGATATAGTCACATGTAGGAGTGCACTGAGTATGGGAAGGGAGGCTGTAACCCCTCCAAATAGAAAGATACTGTGACAGCTTTCAAGCTCAAAGGTCTCAGTCTCACTGGGCCCCAGAATCACATAGGATGCTTTTTTCAAATGCAGAGGTCCAGGCCCCACGCCTTGAGATTCTGTTTCAAGGGAAGCAGGGAGAGAGAGGCACAGTCATCAGAATGTTAAAAGCTCCCCAGGTGACTCTAGTGTTCAACCAGGCGGAGAACCACTGATGCAATCCACCTGCCTCATTGGACGGCTAAAGGAAACAAAGTTCAGAAAATAGCAGCTAGTAGTAACAGCTAACGGTGAAAGAATTTACTAAAAACTGGGCATTGTGCATGGATTAACCCGTGTGCTAGCCATAAGAACCAGGATGATCCCCATTTTACAGAAGAAAAAACGGCAACACAGAGAGGTTAAGTCACTTGCCCAAGGACACACAGCTCTTAAGTGGCAGAGCTGGCTCAGGTTCCAGAGCCCATGCCCATCATCATGTCGTGAGTACAAGTAGATCCACATAGTTTATTTATATTCTTTAAGCTCTTTGAAATTTAACACTCCCGTATTTAGCATGCATCTCTGAGAGGGAAAGGCGAGTTTTATATTCCACCCGGGTGCTCTTATTTTATTTCCTTCATCATATAATGCTCCATATTCTTCCAAGATATAAGGGGTTTCTGGATGCTACATTCCTTCTCCTAAAATCTACATGAATTTCCTTGGGAATAGGGAAGCATACTCCGCCACAGGTCCTGCTCTCAGCACTGGACAGCCCTAGGGTAAGCCAGCAAGAAAACCGGAGCTGGGATCAGAATCAGGTTTCCTGAATCTCGACAGAAAGCACCAGTCCTGCTGGATTGGTTTTCCGTTGAGCAGACAAAATAGAAAAAGCCAGGGCCCAGCAAGAACCCCTGAGGTTTTCAGGGTGTTGTCCCAGGCAATCCTAAGTGCTCTGCTCATAGCAAGTAGGCTTTCCTGGATACAAGTTCATAGAATGCCAACCATGATTTTAGAAAACAGAACCGAGTACAGACCGGAGTATTTAATGTTCAATCACTCTCTGGTGAATTTCCCTCTGGGAAAACCATCACGATATTTTGGTAAAAAGAAGGCATCAGACATCAAGCTCCAACCAGCACGGGGACCTGCCATTTGTGGGGGCCCCTCTGCCACCGCAGCTTCTCTCCCTCCCCTCTCCTCCCCTCACCCGTCACGTACCGTGGCGTAACATAGGCCTGAAACATGTATTTTTGTCCCTGGGAAATTTCCAAATCCCTGTTTTATATTTAAGTGAACAAATGAGAAGGAATATTTTTCTTTGACTTATTCATTTTTTCTTTAAAGCTACTAAAACTAAGCGAGGCTGCATCTTTCTTGCAGATACATCATAGTCAACTGATTCAGGGATATGGCCTTTAGATTCAGCCATGAATCTCTGGCAGGGAGCAAGAGATGTGTAGTTTGGCGAAATCACAGAACGGTCTAATTTTGTATTTAAAGGATGGGGAAAATGTATTGTTTTCATAATAAACCACACAGAGGACATGAAATGCACCTGTTCCTCAAAGGATGAGAAATGAGGAAAGTGAGTGCGACCAACAGATCAGGGGGAAGGACAGTGTCACTTTCACAGAAAACTCCAGATGTTACCAGGCTCCACCTACACCTCAAATGTGGCCTGGGGGTCCTTTCGTCCTTGCCATCTCCCCCAGAGTTTCACGGTCCTGTCCTACTATCTCTCAGGTACTCACAGAGGAAAGAGACAGAAAATCACCCCAATGCCTTTCAATGTTCACTTGCCCATCTCCCTAAGCTATTTCATCCTCCTTGTCAAATTGTTTCTGTTCCAAAGCCAGCCTCTCACCTGCTGCTGAAACTCAGAACTGCTCTTTGCTCTCCACTGGTTACAAATGTCCCCAAATGGCACTGCTCGTTTCACATTCTGGCCTCTCACTGCTGCTGAATATACGTCTGACACCTCCAACCTGGCCAGCTTCACCTGCTCCCTGGCTGGCGAGACGGATGTCCAAGTCGGCAAGGTAATTATGATGACGCATAAGCAAGATGTCACCTCTCCAAGATCTGGTCTGAGGAAGCCTCCCAAAACATACTCTGCCTAAAAGGGAATGCTGCCTGTAACGGGGACCAGATTAGGCTTTCTGTGAATAAAAGCTATGAATGCTGTGAAGAGATGAACACACACACACACACACGCACACGCACACGCACACGCACAATCCCACCTGTAGCCCAAACTCCAACGTTGCAACAATCCTTGGCTATTAAACTTGCAGATGTTTTCAGGCTGTGGTAATAATCATATAGAATAACGAATTATTTGTCCTCTAGTTTATAACCTCCAGCACTCCAGTACTATTCTTCCTTCTCTCCTCCAGCCAAAGGCAAAAACTCAGCCCCCTGAAAAGGAGGACAAGGGAGATGGAGGGAGAATCTTGGTGAACAGGGATCTCTGAATTAACCCATAATAACATTTCCAGCTTTCAGTTTCATAAAGGCCGATGCCAGGGCGGTCCTCCATCCCAGGCAACCTCCCCCCGAGGAAAAGAGGCTGAAGAGGGTCCAGGACAGCAAGTATCACCCTCAGGGGCTCCAGTGTGGAGCTGATGCCCACCGACGGCTACAGAAAATCACTTTTCAGACCTCAAAAGTCCTAGCCTAGGTGGACGTCTCTAACTACATTTTTTCTTAACTCTGCTGCAGGCAGAAAGCAGCTATTTTTAGCTGTCACCAGTCTTTTTTTCCAGCATGAATATCTTGCTTCTTACTCATCATTCTATAGTAATCGACAAAGGGTCCTTGTGGTCTTTAGTCTCAGATCAGCTCAAAAGTCACTTCTTCACGAATCCTCCCCTGACTCACGCCTTATGATACTGTGATTTATAATAAGAAATATATAATTGGTCTCCAACAGTTGTTCCAGACACAGAGCTCCTACAGCTTTTGGAATTTCCTAAGTGATAAGAGCAAGAATGAAGGTAAAAGGAACATCTTTTGCTATTCATAACCAACCCCATCCCATTACACCTGAGTTTATGCTAATGAGGTGATACCTGGAAAGCCCCCAGAGAAAACCACAGGAGCGGGGCTGGTCGCCAGAGGGACCAAGCATGGGATTAGAGGGCTCCACCCCTACCTCCTGGGAAAAAAAGAAGGGGGTCAGAGGTTGAGTTAACCACGTATGGCCAATAATTGGATCAATCATGCCTACATAATGTTGCTTCCATAAAAACCCCGGCAGAAGGGGCTGGGAGAGCTTCCAGGTTGGTGACCGTGGGGAGGTGCTGGGAGGGCGGTGCCCCCAGCGAGGGGTGCGGAACCTCGCCCCTTCCCACAGACCTTGCTCTATGAATCTCCCATCTGGCTGTTCCTGAGTTATAGCCTTTCCAAATCAACTGGTAACCCGGTAAGTAAACGGTTTTCCTGAGTTCTGTGAGCCACTCTAGCAAATCACTGAACCTGAGGAGGGGGCCGTGGAAACCTCCAATTTATAGCCAGTTGGTCAGCAGAGCAGGTGACGACCCGGGACTTGCAATTGGTGTCCGGCGGGCAGGCAGTCCGGTGGGACTGAGCCCTTAACCTGCGGGGTCCGTGCCCGCTCTAAGTAGGTAGTGCCGAATTGAGTTAAATTGTAGGACACTCAGTTGGCGTCCAGAGAGAATCGCAGAATTGCTTAGTGTGGGAAAAACACCCACACATCTGGGGTCAGAAGGATTGTGAGTGTGGAAGTAGTCAAGAGTAATGCAAAGGGAAACAAGAGTTTTTTTCCGCTTTCACATCCATAACGTGCCCTT
This sequence comes from Globicephala melas, assembly GCF_963455315.2. Taxonomy (NCBI): domain Eukaryota; kingdom Metazoa; phylum Chordata; class Mammalia; order Artiodactyla; family Delphinidae; genus Globicephala; species Globicephala melas. The sequence goes on along the minus strand of NC_083333.1, from coordinate 13,394,317 downwards.
CAAAGCTCCCTCCATTTTTCCATCAAAGCACGTGCCAGTTATACAACTATGTAAAAACCCGGGAGTCACCCTAGATGCTCATTGTTTCCTTGGTCCCTCTGCCCCTGACCCTTAAACCCGCTGGCAAGTCCTGTTGACTCTGTTCCCCACCAGCCCACATCCCTCCATCTCCATCACTACCTCATGGTCCAGCCACCACCATTCTCCCACTGAGAGAACAGCACATCACCTGCTGCTCCAGCTCCCAGCCCTGCCTCCCTTCATCACCAAAACAACCAGCCAATTTCTTTCTTTTTTCTTCTTTTTTGTTTTGGCCACACCGCAGGGCACGTGGGATCAGATCCCCGACCAGGGATCGGCCCTGTGCCACCTGCAGTGGAAGTGCGGAGTCTTAACCACTGGACTGCCAGGGAAGTCCCCACCAGCCAATTGCTTGAATGGAAAATTAGACCACACCCTGCCTTAAACTTTGCAGTGGTTCCCTTTGCCCCTGAGGCTACAACCCACACGACCAGGTGCGCGCCCACCTGTCCAGCCTCACCTCCCACCCCTCACTACTCGATGGCCCTCTGTTCCTTGAACTTGCCTGGATCACTCCCACCCCAGACCCTTTGCTGCTTTTCCTGCCTGGAATACCCTGTCCCCAAGTATTTCAACGGCTGGCTCCTTGTCACTCAGTTCTCAGCTCAAATGTCCCCTCTGCAAAGAAGCCCGGCCTGAACACCTTATCTAAGGTTAGCGGCCTACCCCGCCTCCCAGGTGACATTCATCATCATCGCAAATTGTTGCGTGTGTATTATGTGTGTATTATCTAACACCTCCCCCAGTAGAATGTGAGCTCCTTGAGAACAGGGGCTGACTCCTTTCACAGCTCAATTCCCAGCACCTAGAAGAGGACCTGGCACGTAGTAGGCATGGATTAAACACCCAGAGAATAAAGGGATCTGCTTGGTTAGTATTTCCTCTTGTGGGCAAGGAGTTACACCCTTCGTTGTAGCCACTGGACCAAGCGCAGTATCAGATGCTCAAGGATGTGCAAGAAGGAAAAGAGGATGTGTGGACAAGAAGGGAAGAAGGTAGAGAGAATGAGTGAGTGGAGAAAGGAGGCAGATCTATGGTACGGGGACACAGAGGAGGGGCACCTGAAGCCAATCACGCTGACCCTTCCCCAAGATCTAACCCGCCCTTGCCTTATGCCTCCCCCTCCCTCCTTCTAGATTTTCTTCTCCCTCCTCCTCTATTGTTTTCCTCTGTCTCCTTATTTTGCTTTCAAGCAGCCTCTGCTTTGAGTACCTGGAGATAAGACAGATGCCCTGCAAGCAGCTTTCATGGCTAAAAGGTGAGTTAGTAGACACGAAATCTAGGTTTCCTGCATGTAAATCTCGTAGTACATCACCACTTCTCTTAGGAAATCAGTGGGCATTTCTTTTTTTTGGGGGGGGGGGGGGATTTTATTTTATTTTATTTTATTTATTTATTTTTAACATCTTTATTGGAGTATAATTGCTTTACAATGGTGTGTTAGTTTCTGCTTTACAACAAAGTGAATCAGTTATACATATGTTCCCGTATCTCTTTCCTCTTGTGTCTCCCTCCCTCCCACCCTCCCTATCCCACCCCTCTAGGTGGTCACAAAGCACCGAGCTGATCTCCCTGTGCTATGCAGCTGCTTCCAGTGGGCATTTCTTCATGGACAACGATGAGACAGGGGCTCATCCAGAAGAGATCTGAATTACCCAATGTAAGCAAGCCAGGGCAGGAGGGGAGTGTCCCAGGGTCACTGTGGCTGTCATTCAAGGTCTTTTGAGGTCCTTCTCCCCGGTGGGGCAGGGTGAGGGAACTTCTCAAGTGCTATGGATTTTCCGTTCCAGTGGGAAAGCAGCTTTGGCATTCTTCCAAAGGGTTTCCGAAACTAGTTGCTCTTCCTAAATAAATAATCACCTCAAAGACAGTGATCACGTCCAAATTATATTATGGGCGATCCATGAATATAACATAAATCCTAAATTAGCACAACTGCTGGGCAATTTTAAGTCATCTTCTCCTTTCTAAATACAAAGAATACAAATCTCCCAAAAGTATGGAAGTAAACGGCTGTGAGTGAATTCTAGAAGGCTGAATAATCGTTACTTTGTTTGAAGTAAATAAGAGATAAAAAACCAACAGGAAGCTTATGAAAAAGACAACAGGGCAAAGGAAAGAGAAGAGCATGCAGAAGACTCAGAGAAAAGCCCACCTTTGAAAGTGATTTAATGCAACATCCAAAAGAAAAATCTAAAAAAATGTTTTGGGGCTTCCCTGGTGGCGCAGTGGTTGAGAGTCCGCCTGCCGATGCAGGGGATGCAGGTTCGTGCCCCGGTCCGGGAAGATCCCACATGCCGCGGAGCGGCTGCGCCCGTGAGCCATGGCCGCTGAGCCTGCGCGGTCGGAGCCTGTGCTTGGCAACGGGAGAGGCCACAACAGTGAGAGGCCCGCGTACCGCAAAAAAAAAAAAAAGTTTTGGTATCCATAATGGAGAACAGGAAGGCAAAGCTTTTGTGCATGAAGTAACAGCAGAACCTCACAGGAAAAGAACAAGGTCAGATGGAAGAGCCACCCAAGAGGAAGAATTACAAAGAAGCAGAAACAGGACTTGTGCTTCAGAGGTCAAATCCTGCTTCTGCCATTTACTATGTGTCCTCGCGAAATGCCTGACCCCAGATTGTACCTCATCTCCTTGGGCTCTTCTAAGTTAAATCAAAAACTATCTGGGCGAACATATATGTAACCAGTGGCTTCCCCTCAATCTTGATCACTGCGCTCATTCCCACCTCGAAGCGGATGTCACTCTCATTGACTATGTTCCCACCCTTTTCAACCCTATTCATCCTGCAGAGCCCGTGGAAAGGCATACCTCCTTCGAGAAGCCCCGGGGGTTAGTGCTTTCACTACAACATTGTCATTCTTGAAAATATTCTGCCTTATGTGAATCTCTGAACTGTCATATATAAAAGCCCAAAGAGAACATATACTTTCTGAAGTCAGAGTCTACATAATTATATATCTTTTATATCCTCCATTATGCTGGGAAATCTTGAACTCGAAATAATGTGTGAAACTTGGCTCTCTGGCAATAAAGAACAAACCAGAAAGATCTCATCCACTTCTCAATGATGGCCTGCTGGGGAGATCCTGGCCTCCACATTCATACTCTGGAGAACCATGCTTGCATCACCTCTCCTTCAAGGGGGGGATGGAAGGCCCAGGAGACAGCAAGAAAGAAAAGAAATACTGAGGGGGCTTCCCTGGTGGCACAGTGGTTAAGAATCCACCTGCCAACGCAGGGGACACGGGTTCAAGCCACGGTCCGGGAAGATCCCACATGCCGTGGAGCAACTAAGCCCGTGCATCACAACTACTGAGCCTGCGCTCTAGAGCCCGCGAGCCACAAGTACTGAAGCCCGCGTGCCTAGAGCCCGTGCTCCGCAACAAGAGAAGCCGCCGCAATGAGAAGCCCGCGCACAGCAACGAAGAGTAGCCCCCGCTCACCGCAACTAGAGAAAGCCTGTGCGCAGCAACGAAGACCCAACGCAGCCAAAAATAAAATAAAAAACACAAAAAAATGAAATACTGACGGTCAGAGACAATAGAAGTTAGTGGTTAATTGGGATTTATAATGGGAGAGAGAAGGGTGTTTATGGTTTCTGTTGTTTTGTAATCTCGGGGTAAACCTGGCAAAGGGAGGTTAGTTACCAGCATAGGAGTTTGCTGAGCCCTTAAGGCCAGATTCTAAACACACCCCATTCTTACCTGTACTGTGCTTGAAAGTGGCTTTGCACAAAGCTTTGGCCTAGAGGAAGCTGAGCTGATGGCGACGGGAGGTCCTCGGAGGTCTTCCTGGCTTCAGGCTGAAGCTGCAAAGAAATGAGGAGAGGAAGCAAGATCAGATGTGCCTCTCATCACTCCACTGCGTTCAGACCAGCGAACCTACACCTCCTCCTGGGTCCTCAGCACCATTCTATGGACCTAAACCTGCAGAACCAGGACCTTCCATGTTGTCTTACCGTAATCCGCCTCCCCTTCGATCCCTGGACCTCCCCAATTCCAAGAGAGACAGAGACAGAGACAGAGACAGACAGAGAGGAGAGAGAGACAGCGGGAGAGAGACTATGAGAGTGTGTGTGTGTGCGTGTGTGCGCTGAAAGAGCATGAACCTTGGTGGAGAACCCCGTTCTTTACCTCCATCCTTCTAGGCCCCCTGTGTCTAGATGCCTTCTGTACATTTCACTTGGGTGAGCTGCCATCACTTCAAATACATCCACACCAAATCTGCCCATCTTCCGCCTGCTAAGCTGTTTCTGTCCACGTTTTCCAGTCTAACACGAGCATTCTCTTTCTCAGACAGACCAGGTTTGCACCTTAGAATAATGGACGCCTGAGCCTCCTCCCTCCACAATCTGTCCTATTGTATCCTTCTCTACATTCCCTTACATATAAGTGTCCTGTTGCTGCTGTAACAAACGACCACAAACTAGTGGCTTGAAACAACAGAAATGTGTCCCCTCACAGGTCTCGAGACTGGACATCCAAAATCAGCATCACGGAGCCGAAACCAAGGTGTCAGCAAGGCCGCACTCCCTCTGGAGGTTCTGGGGGAAAGTACGTTCCTTGCCTCTTCTACCTTCTGGTAGCTGCGGGAATTCCACGGCTTATGGCCACATCACTCCCGTCTTTAAGGCCGGCAAAGAGCCAGGAGAAAGGACCACAGGGGAAGTGTTTGGGGAGAAATGTACTGATGTCTGAAATTTAATTTTAAATGCATCCAAAAAAAAAAGATGAGAAAAAGATGGAGTGATGAGTGGACAGACAGATGGATAGGTAGATAAATACATGATAAAGCAATTTTAGTAAAATGTAAATTATAGAATCTAGGTGGTGGGTAGGAGATATTCGCTGTATAAGGAATCCAACTTTTCCATGTTTGAAATTTTTCATAATAAAATTTTGGTACAAATAAGAGTGACAAATACTAAGAAGAGTCAGTCCCACTATTTCATTAAACCCAATTTGACCAGAATACGGGATGTACAAAGGGGAGTAGAAAACAGAGCTAGAGAGGGCGTCTGGTACCATGTTGGATGGGGCCTTAAATGTCCTAAAGAAGATTCCTGGTTCAGTAAACAGCATAGTACCAGGGTTAAGGGTTAGACGCTGGAGTCAGACTGCTGGGGTTCAAATCCCTGCACTGGTACTTAGCTGTGAGAGTTTCTCAACCTCTGATCCAGCTAAATCAATTACTTAAACTCTTTGTTCCATGGTTTTCCAATTTCATAAAGGGGTAATGAACGATAGTACCAATGTGCTAGGGATATTTTGAGATTAAAAGAGTTAATGTATATAAAACACTTAGAATAGGGCCTGGCACACAGCAAGCACTGTGTAAGTGTTTGCTGTTGTTACATGAAGGGGAGTGTCTAGTGGGTTTTGAACCTAAGCGGTGGCTACACGCACAGAGACACGCTATAACCTGACAGGCGTGGGCACGATGAAGGAGGGGGCGTCTGGAGTTAGGACACAAATCATGAGGCTCAAGGGTCCGGGTGCCAACAGGGTGAACTAGAGTAGGAGCCATGAAAATAAAAAGGAGGTAGGAACTCAATCAAGACACCCTGTGCGCACAGCTCCTAACTGAGCACCTGCTGGGGAAGGAAACGGAGACAGAGGAGGGATACACAGGGCCAGCTCCAAGCTTCCAGTCTGATGCCTGGAGAACCACTTTCCATTAACAGAAGAGGGAAAGGCAAAAGGAGAAGTGGGTCAGGGGAGGAGGGGAGGGCAAGCCAAGTTCGAGGCAGAGACACCTACGGCAGGTAACTGAAGGGCTCGGAGGAGAGAGAGAACTTGGGTACAGAGTGGACACTGGCATCTGGGCCTGCTCAGGATTGACCCTTCTTCTTTGGGAGTAGCCTCAGTCCACGGGGAGGTGGGGGAGGCTCTTTCCTCGGGGGTCCTGTCCTCCCTTACCAAGAGACAGGCAGGCACATGACCCAAGCTAGACGGATGAGATGTTCCTGCCCTGCGTGTCAACCATGGGCGGAGTGACCCAAAGCCTGCAAACACCGACTCTAGTGTCCAGGCTGGAGGACTGAGCTGTTCCTGCCACTGAGACACCCTCACCCCAGAGCTGTCTGGTTCTTGATGGTTCCAAGCCTGGTCTTCAGCCTCCCCTTCGATTCTGCACACTCCCCCTTGGCCTTCCAACTAATCCCCTTCTTGTTTGAGGCATCTGGTTGGCTGCCGTTCCTCGCAACCAAAGACCTCACAATGATCCGGGCTGCGTCTGCACCCAGACGATAAGGCAGCACGCGTTGAGAGAGGCTGTGGACGTGACCATCCAAGGATGGGTATGGAAAGTGAAAATCCCAGACAAGGCTGGGGTAAGAGGCAGCAGAGGGTCACTCACAAAGCATGGTCTATCAGGTGAGACCCGGCTGGCGCTACCCTGCTAACCAAGTGACCCTAAAACCCTCCCTGAGCCTCATTCCGCATCTAAAAGGAATCGGACTATTACATCCACCTCACGGAGCCATCATTTGAACCAAAAAAGATGTGGGTATCCTGCCTGGCACATAGTAGATGCTTAATAAATGTTAGCTTCCTGGTCCTCTCCCCACCCTCATCCCTTTCTTAATTCTGCAAAAGTGGCATTTCCTGTATGATAAACTACCCAAAAGGTTGCTAGTGTCACAGTGTCTACCGGATAGTAAAAAGATGCCCTATTCACCAGACAAAAACATTTGTCGTTGCATTAACAGAGAAGAAAGCGGTCCTTATGTTTTCTATTCTAGTTTCAAATAAATCGAACTACATGGCTTTCATATGTTTTGAAACAGAAATAACCTCAGAAAGAAAAATTGTTCAGAGTTACACAGGGGACAGTCCCTTTCCTTCTTGGAAACAGAAAATCAAGTTTGTGCCAAATAGTCCAATAGCTCTGCTCTTTCACCTTCAAGCGTTCACAGCCAGGCCTCCGCAGGCAGCCCGATTTTCTAAGAGTGAATTTCAGGAGAGGTTTTGACCCCAGACAGAGAAAAAGATCTTTTCTGGTTTCAGTCAGATCAAATGAAGAGTGGGCCAAGCTCCTCTCTTCGACCAACAAGCACCCCTGGTCTTGCTGGGTTGTGGTGCCCTCCTGACACCCTTAGCCATTAAAGGAACAGAAAGCAGCCAGCGTGGCTGAGAACGATGAGCAAGGGGCAGAGGGGGCTGAAACCAGGTGGAGTGATTGGTGGGCCCGTCAGGTAGGGCCCCGTCAGCCGCATAGGAGTCCGGATTCTGTTGTAAGTGCAACAGGAAGCCACCAGGGGAATTTAAGCAGGACAGTGACGTGATCTTATTTCCTCTCTGAAAAGATCACTCTGGCTGCAGCGTGGAGAACATATACATATAGTAGCGGGGCACATTGGAAATTGGAAGACCAATTCGGGCTGCTTTTATGTGGGTTTTGAAGTTGTTATGGATTATTGGCTTAAATAAACTCAAAGGCGTCTTAAAGAAAGGTTTGGGGGTGGTGAACTGTGGTTGGGAGCAAAGGCTCCAGAGCAGAGGCTCTCAATGTGGAAACGCTTTTCCCTCCCCCGACCAGGGGACATTTGGCCATGTCTGGAGACATTTTTGCTTATCAATCACAGTTAGGGGTACCACTGGCGTCTGGTAGGTAGAAGGGCGCTACAAATGCTACAACGCACAGGACAACACCCCTCCCAGTAAAGAATTACCCAGCTCCAATGTCAAACGTGCTGAGGCTAAGAAGCCCTGTTCTAGAGTTGAATTTTCTAGATCTGGATCCTTGCTCTCCCACTGACTTGCTGTGTGACTTAGGGCAAGTTACTTAACCTCTCTGTGCTTTTCCTCATCCTTAAGTCCAAAGCCTTTTCCTGCCACAAAGGCACAAAAGAGGAAGACTGAAAGGTAATTGGGAAGGCTGTTTATCCCTCCTACTTTCCAGGTAGGAAGCACTGCCTGGCACAGGACAGAAAGCTTGCTGTTGTTGGTTTTTTTTTTTTTTTTGGCCATGCCACACGGCTTACGGGATCTCAGTTCCCTGACCAGGGATTGAACCCGGGCCATGGCAGTGAAAGACTGGAATGCTAACCACTAGGCCACCAGGAAACTCCCAAGAAGACTTTTCTAGATGCAGCCAGAAGGAAGAGGCACCCAGGTCTCCTCCCTCCCTCTGGTGGGAAACAGAAAGCACAAGAAACTCGGGATAAGGAAAGGGATCCAGCACACTGGCTTTGAAATAGACAGACTCAGGTTTGATTCTCTTTCCACAGGTAGAAGTTGAAGAACCTTGCACAATTTAACCTAAATTTCCATTAACTGTAATATATGAATTAACCTTATTATGAGTTACTTACTATTATCCTTATTATGAGTTATCAAATATTAAAGCATGATAACTACTTAATTTATTCAACCATTCAGGGGTTTTATTGAGTGTCTCCTATGCATCAGTGAAATAAGTCATGAAAAGCATCATATGAAATGTCTGGCATGTAACACACTTCAATAAACAGTGTCTCTTTTTTTCTTTTTTTGCGGTACGCGGGCCTCTCAGTGTTGTGGCCTCTCCCGTTGCGGAGCACAGGCTCAGCGGCCATGGCTCACGGGCCCAGCCGCTCCGCGGCATGTGGGATCTTCCCGGACCGGGGCACAAACCCGTGTTCCCTGCATCGGCAGGCGGACTCCCAACCACTGCGCCACCAGGGAAGCCACATCTCTCTCTTTTTAATACATCATTCTGATTTCAAAATGTGTTCATGCTAAGATTATGGAATACAGTGTAGTGACACGTTTGTCATCTCAGCATTCCTTTCCAACGTGCCCCAGCTCTACAGAAACCTTCCTTACCCATGCGATTTGGGTGGAGTTCACCCCACAGGCATGGGACCCATGTGCCCAATCAGAATATTCCATCCTGCTGGTCACCTGCCCAGGAGTGGACATGTGAGCCACGCTAAGACAATCGGACTCTTGCCTGGGCTTTTTCTGGAATCCCAAGTGAAAAAGGCTCTGTGAGCACTGCAGGGGCCCCTCCTGCCACTAGATGGGCAGAGTCAGTCTGAGAATGAAGAGAAAGACAAGAGATAAGGAGACCTTGGATCCAGCCTTACCTGAAGCTGGATCAACCCTTGGACTCACAAGTTCTAAAAGACAATAAATGCCCTCTCCTTAAGTTGGACCAAGTTGCAACTAAAAGGGTCTGAATTAGATAAACAGAAAATCATCGTACGTATAAGAAAAATCACCCACAATCCCACAACCCAGAGAAACCACCATAACCTTTAAGTGTCTGGTCCTCCCAGGTTCTGTTTGGTGAAGTTTTTGCTTTGTTTCGTTTGTGTGTTTTGGGGGTGAATGGAGTGGTTCTTTTTATTTTTCTATCTTTTTGGCATGCGGGATCTTAGTTCCCCAACCAGGGATTGAACCTGTGCCCCTTGCAGTGGAAGGTGAAGTCTTAACCACTGGACTACTAGGGAAGTCCTGGGATGGTTCCTTTTAAGATAAGGAAACAGGCTTTCAAGCCAGACCTCCCTTGGATTTGAATCCTGACTCTACCTCTTCTTAAGCTGTGCTGCTTCAGGAAGGTTACACAGCCTCTCTGATTCTTGGTTTACCCATATATAAAATGGGGATAATAACTCTAACAACACCCCGCAAATGATAGTAGCTACTCATACCGTGTATAACACTCCAAGATGTGCTCTGAGGAGTACAGAACACTGTACAATCATTATCTTCCCTGTTCCATGCATTGGGCAACCTGCTGTCTCAGACATGAGTACTCTTTCTGCAGCTCTGTCAAGCTCTTAGCTTCTACATTATATTGTTGTTTAAAAGAGGTCTATTCTTTATTCAAGACATATACGGCTATGCCCTCCTTTTCTTAAAGTTGCCGCTTGTCATTTTTAAAAGGGAAAGAAACAAAGACAACAGCTGGCTGTGTGGACAAGTTAAGAAAAAAAAATGACTCAGCTTCTTGAGCCATTTTATCTTTAAATAAACATCGTATGTATTTAAGGAGTGCAACATGACGATTTGATACACATCTACATGGTGAAATGATTACTTCAGTCAAGCCAATCAACATATCCACCTCCTCATGTAGTTACCTTTTATTATGTGTGGTGAGAGGGCCTGAAATCGACTCCCTTAGCAAATTTCCAGCACTCGGTATGGTATTATTAACTACAGTCCTCATGCTGCACATTACGTATCTCGATTCATTCATCCTACAAACTGTGACTGCCATTCAATCTCCCCCCCATTTATTTATTCTTTTATTTTTAAAATTTATTTTATTGAATATAGTTGATTTACAATGCTGTGTTAATTTCTGCTGTACAGCAAAGTGATTCAGTTATACATATATGTCCATTCTTTTTCATATTCCTTTCCATTATGATTTTTCTCAGGATATAGAATATAGTTCCCTGTGCTCTACAGTAGGACCTTGTTGTTTATCCATCCTGTATAAACTAGTTTGCATCTGCTAATCCCAAACGCCCAATACTTCCCTCCCCCAACCCCCTCCCCCAACCCCCTCCCCCTTGGCAACCACACGTCTGTTCTCTACGTCTGGGAGTCTGTTTCTGTTTCGTAGATAGGTCCATTTGTGTCACATTTTTCCATTCAAACTTTATTACTCTAGAATAATGGTCTCTGAGCAGATAATGTAAGGATGGGAAGGTAACGGGTGAAAGATTGAAACACTTCCAAAGGGCTTTTTAATTGATTCACGAGGGGGATGGGAATAAAATGTCCAGAATTCAAACAAACAAACAAAAAAAAACAAGTACAGCAGTTCTTATAGCTGCATCTGGATCAGTTTTGAGACACATAAAAAGTAATATGCGACTGATTAATTACCAAAGCTTGTGAAACATTTTTTAAATTATAGCAGATTATTCATGGATATTGTTGTAATAATTCTGCTCACTCATGGAATCATAACTTCACTCGTTTTTACTTTCTTAAGAGAGAGATAAAAGGATAGGATTAGAGTAGAACCCATCACTGGGTTAGCAAAGCCCATAGAGAACACAGCTGATTTATCAACTAGCGGTGGCTACGACGAATGATCGTAGGGCTTTCTTACTCCCAAAGGTTTGAGGTTTCATCCAAATCTGGGACTGATGTGTGCCCACATGTCAAGATCATCCATCCTGTGTCTTGAAAAAAAAGATTGGGAATCGCTTGCTCTGTAGGATAAGTAACTGAAAAAGCAAGGGTGGAGTTAAAATGGAAGCATCTAAAAATAATAAGCAATGGCACCCATGGCCTCAGATGACCAAACTTTTTTGACAAAAAGGAGATTTTTTTTTTCAAACTTTAAACCAAACAGAAACCCTATTCACCCTGTCACTGGGATTAAAGAGGATGAGGAACTGCAATGGGAGGAAACGTCTGGTCTAAAACAAAAGGGGCAAAGAGGAAGAAGCAGGGAACGGTACTGTGTGAACAGCGGCCAGAATACGCAAACATCTACGGATCTGAATTTCAAGATTGAGTTTTGAAGAGCTGAGTAAACGCGCAAGGGGAAAAAAGAAAATCAAACACCACGTGTTGTTTCGAGGGCGACTGACCTTGTCGGACCCCAGCCCCCGGGCCGCGCCCTCCAAGTCCTCGTGCACACGATCCAGCAACCAGAGCAGGAACTCCAGGGCGTCGTGCTGGGAATTGCCTTGGAACTGAGAGCCATACTTGGAGACAGCGTTCTGAAAGGAACAGAAGAATGTTTACATTAGCCAAGACATGGAAGCAAACTAGGTGCCCATCAACGGACAACTGGGGACTTCCCCGGTGGCGCAGTGGTTAAGAATCCGCCTGCCAATGCAGGGGACACGGGTTCGAGCCCTGGTCAGGGAAGATCCCACATGCCGCGGAGCAAGTAAGCCCGTGCGCTGCAACTACTGAGCCTGAGCTCTAGAGCCCGCGAGCCACAACTACTGAGCGCACGTGCCGCAACTACTGAGACCACCTGCCACAACTACTGAAGCCCACACGCCTAGAGCCCATGCAGCAAGAGAAGCCACTGCAGTGAGAAGCCCGCACTTTGAGGGGCAATTTGGCCCTTCAAACATCCAAAGAAGGGCCTGGAAGCACCAAGCCTACCCATGGTCGTGCTTCAGCCTTGACCAGGATGACAAGTCAGAAACGTGGGGCGAGAAATGGTCTTTCCTGCTAAAGCCTGTCATTTGGGGGGCAGTGTCCCCAAATGCTGTGAGGGTTCTCTGTATAGGAGGAGGCATCGTTTTTTCCAGAAAGACTACCATTGTGTATCCTGTCCTTTGAAAACCCACAGGGTTGTCTGTTGAATATATGTATATATATATTTTTTTTTTTAACTGAAGTATAGTTGATTTGCAATATTGTGTTAGTCTCAGGTGTACAGCGTAGTGATTCAGTATTTTTGCAGATTCTATTCCATTATAGGTTGTTACAACATAATGGGTATAATCCCCTGTGCTATACAGTAAATCCTTGTTGCTTATCTATTTCATGTATGGTAGTTTGTATCTGTTAATCCCATACCCCTAATTTGTCCCTTTCCCCTTTGGTAACCACAAGTTTGTTTTCTATGTCTGTGAGTCTGTTTCCGTTTTGTTTTGTTTCTTTTTTATTTTATTTTATTTTAATTTTTATTGAAGTATAGTTGATTTACAATGTTGTTAGTTTCTGCTGTATGGCAAAGTAAATCGGTTATACATATATCCACTCTTTTTTAGATTCTTTTGAGTAGAGTTCCCTGTGCTATATGTTTCTGTTTGAATATAGATTCATTTGTATTATTTTTTAGATTCCACATGTAAGTGATATCATATAGTATTTGCCTTTGACTTACTTCACTAAGCATAATATTCTCCAGGTCCATCCACGTTGCTGCAAATGGCAGTATTTCATTCTTTTTTATGGCTGAGAAATGTTCCATTGGACGTTTATACCACATCTTCTTAATCCAATTTTTTTTTTAATGATTAAGATTTTTTTTAACATTTAATTTTATTTATTTTTGGCTGTGTTGGGTCTTCGTTGCTGCGTGCAGGCTTTCTCTGGTTGCAGCAAGCGGGGGTTACTCTTCGTTGCAGTGCGTGGGCTTCTCATTGTGGTGGCTTCGCTTGTTGTGGAGCACAGGCTCTAGCCGTGTGGGCTTCAGTAGTTGTGGCAGGTGGTCTCAGTAGTTGTGGCACGTGGGCTCAGTAGTTGTGGCTCACGGGCTCTAGAGCACAGGCTCCGTAGTTGTGGCACACGGGCTCAGTTGCTCCGCGGCATGTGGGATCTTCCCTGACCAAGGCTCGAACCCGTGTCCCCTGCATTGGCAGGCGGATTCTTAACCACTGTGCCACCAGGGAAGCCCCCAATTGTCCGTTGATGGGCACTTAGTTTGCTTCCATGTCTTGACTAATGTAAATAGTGCTGCTATGAACATTGGGGGGCGTGTATCTTTTCAAACTAGCGTTTTCATTTTTTTCTAGAAATATACCCAGGAGTGGGATTGCTGGATCACATGGTAGACTGTTTTGATAGAGTGATCATCTCTCCTCCCTGAAGCTCTGGTCCTTGGATTGCTGAGGGGCACGCTCACCTGGCCCCCCACCCACACCCTCTGTCTATTTCCACGCTGTCTCTCTCTGTTCACCCCAAAGGTGGACAGCTTCTTGTCCTTCTCTCTCCACGGTGGTTTCCTTCATTCCCACGGCGTCAACTCTCCTCTTTGAGAATGACCACATGGCCCAGCGAAGTGGGCTTCCTTAAATACCACGCCTGTGGTTCCCTCACTGCCTCTTCCTAAAATGAATGAAACTTGAGAAGTGCAAACATCCTTCTGTGGTTAGATCACAAAATATTTGGGCCAGTCCTTAATCCCTTTAATAAATACTTATTGGTTGAGTGCCTACTAGGGGCCAGGCACTAGTCTAGGGCCTGGGGCTACGACACCCACATTCCTGTGCCCTTCATGCTGTCCTGTTAGACAAGGTGACCGCTTTGTCATTTTCTGGGTAAATGCATGTTCCAGCTTTCAAAAAGTTTATTTCAAAGGGTAATATATGCACCTACTTAAAAAAAAATAATTCAAAATATAAAAAGAACAGTAACGAAAAGTCTTCCCAGGCCTGGGTGCCCCTCCCCTCCCCAGAGGGAGGACACTTTGAACATTTTCTTACGTAGCATCCTTCCAGGGTCTTTTTTGTGCAAGCACGAGCATCTGAATGTAAGCAAACCCCCTTTTCTGTGTGAGTGCACAGGGCAGGCCTTGTCCCCTGTAGGTCTGTCCTCTGTTCATGCCCACCCAAGGTAGCTGTGTGAGCAAAGCTGTGAACCCAGCAGATCTCACCAAGGCCAATCTCATCAAAGGCCCTGGGCTTTTTTTCTTTTCCTTTTTTTTCGTCTTTCCTTGAGACTTAAAGGAAACTTTAGGATGAGCCGAAGCGAAATCCAAGATTTAATTAACTGAAATGCTGGTTCTGAGTCTTTAGTTGAAACACACTAGCCTGGGTGCACTGGAGGGTCTAGGCTTCTCTGCACTTTGACCCCCAAGCAGGGCTGCCCAATTAGCAAATAAAATGAACCTTGAATAAGCAGTAAATAATGGTAATGTTTGTGGTATAAGTATGTCCCAGGCCATATTGGGAATATATTTCTACTAACAAGTTATTGTTTATCTGAAATTCAAATGGAGCTGGGCATCATGTATTTTACCTGGCAACCCTACCTCCCAGCCTCCCTCACACCTACATCCTTAGTACCAACATTCAAGCCCCTCCGGCTTGAAATCTCTAAAATCAGCTCTTCCTCTTAGTGTCAGGGTCCTCTTGCAGGTTCCATCTCACACCCACGTCAATCAAGCATTCTGAGTCTGCCTTCCCAACTGTTTCCATCCCACCCCTTCACCAGAGTCCCATTCCCACTGCTGAGTCCTAACTCCCGCTGACCCAGACTGCGATGCCTACCTCGAGGGGAGCCCGTCCCCCAGCACCTCCCCCTGACCACCCACTGCCTGCAGGACAGGACAGACCCTTCTTCCCACAGCCCAGCTGGTAATGTCACGTCCCCACCCAAACCCTTCCCGACTCGCTGACTCACCACCTAATAATCCAGATTCCTCCAGTCTGGCCCCATCCATCACTCACCACTCCATCTCATGTTTCAAAGCTCCAGGTAAGTGAGCCACTCGGGTGCCCCAAACATACTTTCCCACTTCTATGGGCTATACCTTTACTTATTCTTTCTTCCATGTGAGATCCATTCCTCTCCTGCTAATCAGGCTGATCCTTTAAGACTGACACTCTTGTCTTCTTAGTCTGGCCATAAAGCCACACAACCTTTCCAGAAAGAATTTGACAACTTCAAGAAGACAGACAAGATAAGGCCTTAATAATGTCCCTCTTTATAAACACAGTGATTCCACCTTAAGAGGTTTAGCCTAAGGAAATGAGAGATCCAAGCAAAGATATCTCAAAGTTATCTGGGGAGAACTTAACTGCACACTTATTTCAGATGGCCTTAAAAATTATGCTTCAGGAAATACTAATGAGAAAAGAAGATAAATAATCCTGTCGTTAAAAAAAAAACAACAAAAATGTATATTTGAGATTTTAAAAATATATTTATAGATAGAAAGGTAAAAGACCAGAAAATGTCTGGCAAAACATTAACAAATGGTTATAGAAAGATGGGACCACAGGTAATTTTCTTTTTCATTTTAACTTGTACATTGTGAATTTTTTTAACAGTGAACACTGTTCTTTATTGGTCTTTTCCCAATTATAACAGTATCTGTCAGGTATTTTACAGAGTTTTTTAAGATAACTTTACCTACTGATTCTACAGAAAACATTCCCATAGAAAGTCTATTGAAATGTAACTAGAACTGCATAAAAGCTAAGTCCTTGGGATTTAACTTGGGAGAGATGAACGGCAATATTTGGTATTTCTACCCTGCAATATGGCATAGCTCTATCCGCGCGTGTGTGCGCGCGTGTGTGCGTGTGTGTGTGTGTGTGTGTGTGTGTGTGTGTGTGTGTTTCTTCCTCTCACCACTGATAATTTATAACATATTTGTTTTAAGAAGTATTCCTACTTATTTCATACATTGGGTTGGTTTTAGGTATGAAATCTCATTTTTATATGTTTCTAAATGGGTCTTGCTTTGGACTGTCTATGTTGTACCTGAACCCATTAGCGACAGCAAGCATTCTAAAATACGGATTTCTAGAACGACTTAGTAATTTTCCTTCTGTTCCACATATTGTTTTTTCCATTTCCACTTCATGTCTTACTGGGTTTGTCCAGCACTTCCAAAACATACAAGTGATGAAGGTATCCTTGTTTTTAAAAAGCAATGCCTCCGCCGTATCGCTTGAGGCCTACTGTACGTCTAAAATTGTTAGTCTAAAATTGATCCTTAAGCACGTGAGCTACGATAAATTCCAGATGGCTGAAATCCTTAATATAGCCATAGAAAACCTAGAAGTACATAACATAGAATGTTTATCAAAAGGTATGAGATAAATAAATCTAAAACTTTCCGTAGGGAGAAGGAGAGAGTTGGGAGAGAATATGTGTAGCAAATATGACTAGAGTTAAGGAATTTACAGAAACAAGAAAAAAGAACATTAAGACCGAGGCAGAACGGACAAACGACATGAGCAGACAATTCCAAGAGCAGTCTTACAACTAGTAAAAAAAAAGCACAGAAAAATCCAACACCTCACTCCTAATCAAAAAAACACATGTAAAAACAAGATGCTATTTCTTTTTGTTCAATAAATTAATAAGAGAGAATAACCACTACTTAGGAAAATACGCATTGCTGATGTATCTACAACTTGATATAATCATTTGCAAAGAAATTTGTCAGTGTGGGTACTAAAAATAATCAAGCCCAACAAAATTGAACTAAAAACTAAAAAACAATAAATACTTAAAATTGGGATGGTGATTATACAGGTACATACATGTCAAAACTCAGCAGATTCTACACTTAAAATTTTTACTCAGCCCCGAGAAAAGAAATTCTGCCACTTGCAACAATGTGGATGGACCTTGAGGGCATTATGCTGAAATAAGTCAGACAGAGAAAGACAGATAGTGTATGATACCTCTTACATGTGGAATCTAAAAAACAATTGAAATTGGAAAAGCAGAAAATAAAACAGTGGTTATCAGGGGCTGAGGGTGGAGAGATGGGACAGATGGTGTGTAAGGGTACATAGTTGTAACTAGTAGATAAATAAGTCCTGGAGACTGATACATGGTACAGGCAGACCTCAGAGTTATTGTAGGTTCAGTTCCTGACCACCATAATAAAGCAAATATCTCAATAAAGCGAGTCACGTGAATTTTTTGGTTTCCCAGGGCATATAAAATTATATTCACACTATTCTGTAGTCTCTTAACACTACAGTAGGACAATGTACAATAGCATTGTCTAAAAAAAACAACCTACAGACCTTAATTAAAAAACAATTGATTATAAAATAAAATTCAAAAAAAATAAAATGGCAAAAATAAATAACTATAACAATTTATTGCTAAAAAAATGCTGACCATCATCTGAGCCTTCAGCGAGTCTAATCTGTTGCTGGTGGAGGGTCTGGCCTCCATGTTGGTGGCTGCTGACTGGTCAGGGTAACTGGGGCAATTTCCGAAAATAAGACCACTATGACATTTGCCGCATGGATTGACCTCTCCTTTCACTTGAACTCTAGAGGTCACTGTGGGGTTATTAATTGGCCTAATTACAATATTGTGTGTCTCAGGGAAGAGGGAGGCCCAAGAACAGGGAGAGAGGTGGGGGAACAGCCGGTTGGTGGAGCAGTCAGAACACACACATTTAAGTTCACTATCTTATATAGGCGCAGTTCACGGCAGCCCAAAACAATTATAATAGTAACATCAAAGATCACTGATCACAGATCACCATAACAAATATAATAACAATGAAAAAGTTGTAGATACTGTGAGAATGACCAAAATGTGACAGAGACACAAAGTGAGCAAAGGCTCTTGGAAAAAGGGCGCTGATAGACTTGACTGACGCAGGGTTGTCACAAACCTTCAATTTGTAAAGAACGCAATATCTGCACAGTACAATGAAATGAAGTGTACCCGTCCAGTGATTATAGACAACAAAACTGTACTATAAACGATAAACTTCCTAAGACACTAGATCTTAATTGTTCCCAGAGCTAAAAGAAATGATAATTACATGACGAGATAAGGGTGTTAACCAATGCTACTATTGGCAGTCATACTGCAATACAAATGTATCAAACCAATGTACTATATACCCTACACAGTGTTATATCTCACATATAACTCAATTTTTAAAAATGGGTGCCTTTCACTGCACATAATTTATACCTCATAAAAATTGATTTAAAAAGAAAGAAACAGGGCTTCCCTGGTGGCGCAGTGGTTGTGAGTCCACCTGCCGATGCAGGGGACACGGGTTCGTGCCCCGGTCCGGGAAGATCCCACATGCCGCGGAGCGGCTGGGCCCGTGAGCCATGGCCGCGGAGCCGGCGCGTCCGGAGCCTGTGCTCCGCAACGGGAGAGGCCACAACAGGAGAAGCCCGCGGACAGCAAAAAAAAAAAAAAAAAGCAAGAAACATAAAAAGGACAAAACAGTCATCTTTGTTTTGACCATGTCGTTTCACTTCAAGGAATTAAGCTTATGGAAATGATCAGAGCTGAGGACGACGATTTAAATACAAGAATTTTCAATGTAGCATGATAGCTGGAAAATTGTACAGTACATAAACCTCTCCCTAGGGATTGGTTCATTTAATGAGATATTACACAATCATTAAAAATTAAGTTTTATAAAACATTTTAATGACCAGGAGAAAGTCTTATGATAATACTTAACTGAAAACAGCAGGATACAAAACTAGAATTTCCAATTGTTTGTACATGATCTGAAGCACATCAACACAGCAGTGATGGTTACCTCCAGGGGGTGCAGTTCCAGATCTTTTTTTTTTTTTTTTACATTTTAGCATTTTCCAATTTTTTATAGTTATATACATTGAATTACATCATTAGAAATCAAAGTATTATGGATAATACCATGGACAGGATTTTTAAAATGTATTTATTCATTTGCTCTTAAGTCCTACTATCACTGGGAAGCTGGGTGACTCAGGGCCCAGGGAGGGGGAACACCACAGACCCATCCTTTTTGGGTGGCTGCGCTGGAGTAACTCACTCCAGCCTGCTGGCTGCTTCTCAACTTCCTCCCTTCCTCGGTGTGAAGCTAATAATCCCTCTTAAAGACCAAACTCCTCTACACAATCTTCTGTGGCTTCTCCCAAACCCATTCTCCAGCCCCTCCCCCCAGCCACATAGGCTTTCATCAATTCATTTTATCAGGCATTTATCCTGCCCAGCCCCACCCCCTCAGGGACTGGCAGTTTCAGTCTCAGGAACTATAATGCACTTTCCCACCCTCCCATGTCCTTAGCTGACCCTTCATCCGTCAAAACTCAACTCAATGGTTCCCTCTCCTGGGAAGACTTCCTAGCCCACCTTCTCACACCACCTTCCCCAAACAATCACGTCCTCCTGCCAGAATTGCCGTAGAGCATCTTTATTTTTTATTTTTATTTTTTTAACATCTTTATTGGAGTATAATTGCTTTACAATGGTGTGTTAGTTTCTGCTTTATAACAAAGTGAATCAGCTATATGCATACATACAACCCCATATCCCCTCCCTCTTGCGTCTCCCTCCCACCCTCCTTATCCCACCCCTCTAGGTGGTCACAAAGCACAGAGCTGATCTCCCTGTGCCATGCAGCTGCTTCCCACTAGCTGTCTATTTTACATTTGGTAGTATATATATGTCCATGCCACTCTCTCACTTCGTCCCAGCCTACCCTTCCCCCTCCCCTTGTCCTCAAGTCCATTCTCTACGTCTGTGTCTTTATTCCTGTCCTGCCCCTAGGTTCATCAGAACCTTTTTTTTTTTTTACATTCCATATATATGTGTTAGCATACGGTATTTGTTTTTCTCTTTCTGACTTACTTCACTCTGTATGACAGACTCTAGGTCCATCCACCTCACTATAAATAACTCAATTTTGTTTCCTTTTATGGCTGAGTAATATTCCATTGTATATATGTGTCACATCTTCTTTATCCATTCATCTGTCGATGGACACTTAGGTTGCTTCCATGTCCTGGCTACTGTAAATAGAGCATCTTTATTTTGTAGCACTTGTCACCAGTTCTAATCGTGGGCCTGTGGTATTACTTCACTCACATCCATCTCTCCCACTGGACCGTAAGCTCCAGGAGAGGAGCCCCAGGATCAGGTTTTGCACTCATCACCCCACATGTGTTCCATGCTCCCTGTATAGTATCTAGACACTCAATATTTGTTGAATGAATAAATGTTTCCTCATCTGTAAAATAAAAGGTGCCCACCTAGATTTCAATCCCCAAGGTTTAAAAGCACAGATTCTGGAATCCTTCCCCACTGTCTCCAAGGCTGCCTACCAGGAAAGTTCCAGGAACCCCTGGCTTATAACACCCTTACTAACATATTAACAGTTTGATTATCCTTCAGCTCCCCGAGGCTCACAGGGAGATTCTTGGCTCTAGGGGTTTGAGAGCAGGATTTGAGAGAGACAGGAAACGCTGGTGAGTCATGGAAGGTGATTACTAATCTGGAAGACTTTTCAAGCTACTCCCGTCTCTCCCATTCCTGCAGTAACTGGATGAGAATGCATGGAGCAATAGAAAAGGTACACAGGATTACCTCCCTCCCTCCAGGTCTCTGCAAGTGAGGAATTATAATTAGCTCATTTTACCCTCAGAACAACCCTATAAGAAGGTAGGTACCTCTAGAGTCCCATTTTACAGATAAGGAAAGTTGAGGCACAGTTGAGATTTTAGTAACTTGCTCAAGGTAACCAAGACCTTGCTCTGAACCACTAAAGGATACTGCCTCTCACATTTAAAAAGCAAATGATGCCAAAAGGAGATATTACTGACACCCATTTGACCCACTGACGCCGGCAGAACAGTGCTTCACTAGTGGAAGCAGGAGGGAGGACGGTAGGGGTTGGCATCCTCGTGGGTCACATGGCAAGGATTGCTTTCTCAGGCTGAAACTCAAGAGCGGTGATGCTTGTGGAATGAACACTGACAAGTTCCCTCTCCCCCAAGAACAACAATCCCTAGTCTTTGGGGAGCTTCAGCTCTCTGCCCAGAACTGTGGTTTTTTAGCAGGAAGCCAGCCATGCGCGTCAATTATCAGCACTCTTTAATCCAACTGGGACCCCAAACAAATGCCCCGCTTTAATCCTGGGTGAAGTGATACACATAACTTCCAAAGCCTCATGACCCTGCAGCATACCCAGTAAGTAGACCGTGACCCCAGGAACAAAGGATACAAACCCACGCTAACGCATCCTAGGGGATTTCATTCACACTAAGCAAAAGCATGCCACCTCCAATATAGCACACCCACTGCCTCTCCCAGGCCCTCGGCACAGTACCTGGCACACAGATTCTCAGCTTTCGATGGGCTTAGAATAAAAGCCAAACTCCTTACCGTTGCCTCCCAAACCTTACATGATCTGGCCAACCTCATCTCCTCCCCACTCTACTCTTCTGGGCAAGAGCCACCCGAGTTTTCTTCATGCCTCCAGTTCTCAGCTCCTTCAGGCCTCTGGTCTTTGCAACTGCTGTTCCCTCCCCCTGTGGGGATTACTCCTAGATCTTGGCCTGGCTGCGTCCTTCTCATCATTCACCTCCTTCCTCCTAGACCTTGGCCTTCGAAGTTCGACTCCCCGCACCGCACTGGAAACTAGAGTGGAAACCCTCTATCCCTGGCGTTAGAACAGTCCTCCGATACTTCAACTAATGTTTGCTGAGTGCAGAAATGCTGAATTCGCTCAAATCCACCAGCTCCCTGCACTCACCCGCCTCAAGCGCTGACACACTAATCAACTCAAAACAAAGGCTGTGGGCTTCCCTGGTGGCGCAGTGGTAGTGAGAGAGAGGCATGGGCATATATACGCTACCAAACGTAAGGTAGATAGCTAGTGGGAAGCAGCTGCATAGCACAGGGAGATCAGCTCGGTGCTTTGTGACCGCCTGGAGGGGTGGGATAGGGAGGGTGGGAGGGAGACGTAAGAGGGAAGAGATATGGGAACATATGTATAACTGATTCATTTTGTTATAAAGCAGAAACTAACACACCGTTGTAAAGCAATTATAGCCCAATAAAGATGTTAAAAAAAAAAACAAAACATGAGACTATTTCCAATAGCATAATACATATGAAACCAGATTGCTTTGAATAAATTTGAATAAACTTAAACGTGTAAAAAAAAAAAAAAAAAAAGAATCCGCCTGCCAATGCAGGGGACGGGGGCCCCAGTCCTGGTCGAGGAAGATCCCACATGCTGAGGAGCAGCTAAGCCCGTGCACCACAACTAATGAGCCTGCGCTCTAGAGCCCGCGTGCCACAACTGCTGAAGCCCGCACACCTAGAGCCCGTGCTCCGCAACAAGAGAAGCCACAGCAATGAGAAGCCCGCGCACCGCAACGAAGACCCAACGCAGACAAAACTAAATAAAAATGTAAAAATAAATTTAATTTTAAAAAGAAGCGATAATCCGAGGCTTAACCGGCAAATGCCATCTAGAGAAGTCCCCAAGAAACCCCTTTCCTGATGGAGCACCCAACGGTCCAGAAGGGAAACCCTAAAGGCCGGAACGTGGCTGCCGCCGAGCGGCCAAGGCTGGAGGCAGCCCGGCGCTGCCTACCTTGAACTCGGCGGAAAGTTGGGGCGTGTATTCGCGCGTCCAGAGCGCGCGCACCAGCGCCGCCAGCTGCTCGGTGACCTCGGCGCGGCCCGGCGCCGCCCGATAGCGCCCCAGCGCCAGGAACTCGGCCAGCAGGTCGGTGTTGCTGAGACACTGCACCACGGCGTTCATGAAACAGGTGTTGCCGTGGTTCTTCAAGCCCTGAGCTCCCGGGATCCGCGCCCCGTCGCCGGCGGAGAGCTGGGGCTGGGGTCGGGGCGGGCGCTCCTCCCCGGGGCTTCCGGGAGCAGCTGGATCCGGGCCCGGGGGGCCAGCAAAGCCTCCCTCCCCGTCGCCATTGCCGTGTCCCGGCTGGGGCTGGGGCCGGGGCGGCGAGTCCCCGGGGCGGAAGCGGCTGCCCAGCGCCAGCAGGAAGCGGCCAAACAGGCGGCGCAGGGAGCGGCGGCGGCGGGGCCGGGGCGCGGGCGGCCCCTCTCCGGTCGCGGCCCCCACGCCCGGGTCCATGGCTCCCGCCGGCGCCCCTCCCGGAGCGGAGCTCCCAGCCTCCAGGCGCCGGACAGACGAGCAGCCAACAGGCCCTTCCAGGCTCGGAAAGGCACCCGGGAGCCGGCTACCTGCGGGCCAGGTGTGCGGGAATCGGGCGGAGGCGGAGCCAAGGGCGGGGCCGCCCCGCCCCGCCCCGCCCCGCCCCGCCCCGCGCGGGCATCAGGCCGTAGGGCCCGCCCCGGGCAGCGCCCCGCCGCCCCCACCCCCGTCGGGTCCCGCCCCCGCCGCTCGGACCAGGAATAAAAGCACTGGAGCTCAGAGCTCAGGTTCCCTCCCATTTCCTAACCTCTCCTAAACCTACCGACCTGAATTTAACCTCTGCTCCTAGTCCGCTCCCAGCCTTCAAGCTGTGAAAGTAATAGAGGAATGATAAATGTGAACGCCCTAGTAAATTGCAAAGCCGTGGCTGTTGCTAAATTTCTTGTAATTACCTCCAGGCGAAGGTGAAAAGAAGGGAAAGGAAGGTTCCCCAGAGGGCAGCCTCCGGCGTAGCGAGAGACGCGCCCTGGGGGCGGTGAACGGGTGGAGAGTACCTTGGTACCGCTGGTTCCGCCGCAGGCTCAGGTGTGTGCGGACAGATGGCGCCACCTCCTTCCAGCCCGTCTGCCCCGCAGGGGAGGCAGAGCCTTTGCGGGACCCACCATCCTGGGACCCGAACTGGAAGGCGCGTGTACAAACACCCGGGATTGGTTGTGGTTTGCTTGTTTAAATTACAGACTAGGTTAGGGCGTTTATCAAAACTTGCAAGCGAGGCTTGACCGTCCTCGGTTTATTTGGTGGAGAAACGGGCTCAGAGAAGTTAACGCAATGGGCTGAGGCCACACGACCCGTAAGCAGAGAAGCCGGAACTCGAGCAGGGTCTGTGGACTGACAACCCCGCAGCTTAGATCTTTCCAGCCTCAGTATTTGCTCACTAGGAAGTTTTCCAGCTCCCGGGCGCGCCTCCTAGGAGGTCTCACGTTCACTCCTTAACGCAAAATCCCAGCTGAATTGTTGCCCAATAAGAGTTGACTTGGCATTGCCTTGCCCTTGATTCCCTGGGGACCTCCCTCACTTTATCTTGTAACTGTCACGTTAATCCGGCAGTCTCGCAAAGTGAATTTCTCATCAATTTCTAGCTCAACAAGAGATTAGCAGGAGGCTTATCACATGAATGCCCTGAAATGTTACTTATTATCTGATGAATAAAGTGGTCATCATTTATTAAATATCCACCTTGATATGTCAAATAGGGCAGCAGCAGGTTGGTTACCTGATGCAGGGGGGGAAAAAAAAGCATTAGGTAAAGGATAAAGAATATGCACAGAACAAAAGACTGTCCTGTGAATTAGAGACTTGAAGTGTTTCTGGGAAATACCGTTATTTATGCTCCCTGGAAAAGGACACCGTCCCTGGTTGGACGGTCAATACACAAGGTCCATTCCATCGCTCTTCTAATGGTAAGCAGAGGAGAAAGATTTTATGGTTAACTCCAGAAAAACATCTATGAAATTTCACCTTTGATAATTACCCCCAAGATCCCCGACACACATTTTCTTTGAGAAAGCACCATAATTCGTATTGAAGTTTCTACTCTGTGTCATGAACGCTGCCGACGCTTTAATACATTATTTCACTTAATTCTCACAATCACTTTTTGAGCAGGTATTCCTGCTTTACAAAACGGAGTATCAGAGAGTTCAAACAAAACAAAAACCCTACCCAAGATCTGGATCCAAACCCACGTCTTGCCGCAGGCAGCTTGACCAATGAAATGCTGATTAAGAAGGTAAATTCGGGGCTTCCCTGGTGGCGCAGTGGTTGAGAGTCCGCCTGTCGATGCAGGGGACATGGGTTCGCGCCCCGGTCCGGGAAGATCCCACATGCCACGGAGCGGCTGGGCTCGTGAGCCATGGCCGCAGAGCCTGTGCTCCGCAACTGGAGAGGCCACAAGAGTGAGAGGCCTGCGTACCGCAAAAAAAAAAAAAAAAAGAAGGTAAATTCACCTTCCTTATTTTTAGAGACTAACAGCAATGGTTATCTGTGGACAAATTATGAGGAAGGGCTGTGGGTTTTGCAGAGTCATAGAAGGGAGATTATGACAGGAAACCAACAACTGGGAACTTACTCATAATAAAAAAACTTTACAGTCTGGACGAATTATTCTTGAACACGTCTCAGTTTTAATATACAATTCAAGAATGTAAAATGCATTCTATAAAGGAGAGGAGAAACTTGTAGATAAAGTATTTTGACCAAAGCACAGACACACAGGTGTGAGAAAGCAAGACTAGTCGTGGAGTTATCTAAGCTCAGCCTCCAACAGGACGGTATTCAATGCTGTGAATCCAGGAGGTCTCCAACGTTTCATGAGGGAAATGGGTACTTCCATCTCAAAATGGCCCCATCGGCACTCACGCTAATGATGTACTGATTTCCTGGACTTATCCGGACGCGGGTGATGTTGCCACTGTGTCCCACCCCAACGTGAGTCACTTCACCCTCATTGTAATCCCAAACTTTGACAAGACGGTCATTTCCACCTGAAAATGACAAAGCAGTTACATGGCACTGCTGCAACAGAACAGAGAGAAACAGTCCTGATTTTAAATTACTGGATCGTTTTCAATACATTCCCCATGTGCCGATTTAAAGGAAGAAAAACCTATCTTTATAAACACTCTTTTCCTTGATTATAAAAATCTAGATCTGTTGTAGTTAATTTGGGGGGAAAAAATGTAAAGAGGTGACATCACCCCTGATCCCACCATCCAGAAAGAACCACTAGTAACATCTTGGTTTAGTTCCTTCCGGTCTTTTCTCTGTAAGTTACACAGATATACATCTGAATATGTGATTAGGATCATACCATGTCTAATTTTATATCATGCTTTACATAAATGTGTTTGTGAAACTTTTATTGATTTGGAACATGAACTGGTTACTGTCCGGAAGAATCAAAGAGGCTGCAAGAAATGGGACTGATGCTGTTGCAATGGGCACATTGTGTGGCAAATGCCCCCTGGAAATGCTGACCGAAAAGCCTGGCATTTAAGACTTCAGTAGGAAATAGCAGAGCAAGGCAGGCTGGACAGCCCAGCCCATGTAAAGGCCCATTTCTTTCTTTCTTTCTTTTTTAATTAATTAATTTGTTTAAATTGAAGTATAATTGGTTTACAAGATCGTGTAAAGGCCCATTTCTTTCATCGCTGCCCACCACAGAAAAACCACGCAGTGGAAGCTTAGGTTTATATTTGTGTCCCTAAGGCTCGTGAGCAAATGTTTCCTCTCATTGGAATGCGGCTTCTGGATTTTTCTTTCCCAGCCACACCGGCTGCCGTGTTCAGGCCTGAATCTAACCACGTTGCCCTTTAGACCCTTTCGTGGTCACTTCCAGTTGCCTCCCGCCTGGGAGTTCCACTTTCCCATTTAAATAAGCTGGGCTTGGCTCTCCTCTCTTATCCCAGGACTGACCTGTGACAAAATGCACTCCTTCCACGGTGATATCCATGCCATTGACGGCCCCGGACAAGGAACCTTCCAACTCTCTGATTACTGACCCATCAAACACTTCCCAGTAAGCAATCTGGAATTCAAGAAAGAAGCATGAGGCGGGGTTCAGCTCAGTGAAATCATCCACACGCATGCTAACAAAAGAAGGTTCTACTTGATATAGCAGACGGCAAAAATACACCCGGGATGATACACCAGCTGAAATTATAAATAGGCTGAAGCAGGGGGTGGAGAAATCATTTTAATATTTTTAGTAGTGTAGTGGCTTTAAAATTTGCATTCAGTTTAAAGAGGTGTTGATATGCCGGTAAACTGGATTGAGACAGAGAGTACTTCTGGTCAGATGGCGCAGGCTGAGCCTGAAGGGAGCTATAAAGGAGAGAAGGAAGCGGCCACTGCATCCACTTTCCCAATTCTGCTCTTAAGAGGAGGAAAGTGAAGCTTTCTTTAGGCCTGGCGGGAGGGGAAAGCATTTCCTTCCTCCAGCTTGGGGAATGAGCAGTTCTGGAAAGTTCTGGAGACTGGGCCTTAAAAAGTGAGCTCTCACCGCGCGGCTGGCCCTCCCTCTTCCTCACCCCACCCTTATTCCAAACCTTCTCTTCTGCCTCAAAGCAACAGAACATTCCGCAGGGCTGGGTTTAAACAGAGACTGATCATATATTCCACCCGCATCCTCACACACACCCCCGCCCCCTCCTGGGCCAAGGAACTGGGTTAGGGGTGGAAAGGAGACAGGGGCTCAAGGAAGGAAGATTTTTCTCTGAATATACTGGTTTTATGCTTTTTTTTTTTTTTTTAACTTTGTAAATGTACAACCAATTCACAAATAAAATTTCTTTCTAAGGCTTCCCTGGTGGCGCAGTGGTTGAGAGTCCGCCTGCCGATGCAGGGGACGCGGGTTCGTGCCCCGGTCCGGGAGGATCCCACGTGCTGCGGAGCGGCTGGGCCCGTGAGCCATGGCTGCTGAGCCTGCGCGTCCGGAGCCTGTGCTCCGCAACGGGAGAGACCACAACGGTGAGAGGCCCGCGTACCGCAAAAAAAAAAAAAAAAAAAAAATTTCTTTCTAAACATAGAGCCCTTGACCAGGAATCAGGAGTGGGAACTTGGGTATTTCGCCCAGAACTTTCTCTCTGTTTCATGTTGGTGGCAACTTCCTGTGTTCCCGTCATTACGCCAGGAATCTGTATTCCTCTGAATTTAGCTAGAAATGGTGTATGCTATTTAAAATTTTTCTTTTCTTTTTATTTATTTATTTTGCTTTATAATTTCTATCGATGCTCGGTCACTTTAACAATAAAGTTCTGATTTCATAGTAAAAACATAAAGGAGTATGAAAGCATGCCAAAATCCTAGTTTCTCAGGAATCCCATCGATGTAAGTCACTGGTGCTTGATGACCAGCTTCCTTGACCAGGGAAGTCAAAGTGAGCCTCCCCTGGGCTTTCCCAAGTGTCCTCTGCCGGGGATGGTCTTCCCTGAGATCAAAGCATGGCTAGGTCCTCCTGGCACTCAGGCCTCAGCTCAAGTGCCACCTCCTTAAGGAGGCCTCGCTGACCATCCTTGCTAAAACAGCTTCCTTCTCCCAGCCATTATCCTGTAGCCTGTTCTATATATTTTTTTAGCTCTTTCACCATCTCGTATCATCTTGTTCACTTATTACTCATTGCTCTTTCATGGACTCATTTACATGTGTACTATCCCATTCCATCCCCTCCCACCCAAAATTAATACAGAAGGTAGGTAAGCTCCATGACAGCAGGGACACTGTCATGTCCCCAGCACTTAGAGTAGTTGGACAGATTTATGATTTATGGTTGGAATATTCTGGTCAAGATTCAAATAAGAGGGAAATAGATTGTTTCCAGCCTCAAAAGCTGAAACCTAGAATATGGCAGATATCACACTAATTTAGAAACAATATGAACCGTCCATCAAAGCATTTATAGTGACGTGGTGATTAACTCCCTAATATCCATCCCACCCCAGTGCCAAGAGGAAGCCCGCTTAGACCACAGGTCAAGCACAGGTTGGGGGATGGGCAGGCATAGGCCAGTTTGGGCAGATGAGACACAAAGAAACCTAACAATCTACAGAGACTGGAACACAGAGGCAGTTCTTCACGCCCTCCCAGAACATTCTGTCTGTGTCGGGCAGATCCCGGTTGGATCAGGCAGCATTCCTTGGGTTTTTATGACAAAGTGTCTCAGGCAGTCGTTCCCAATCACCTGGGAAGCTTAAACAGGAAAAAACCCCACTCCTAGATTCTAATTTGGGGGGTGGAGGTGGGGAGGGAAGGTACCTTTTGTATTTTTCCCTCAATACTTTTAACTCCATGAACTTAGCCTGTATCTGGCAAAACAATAAATATGCAAACTCTTCTTCAATTATCTCAAAGTCTACATTAGGGGTATTCAAACCCAGTAATTGGATGTGCAGGTAATCAGGCCAAGATCTGGCTGATCCGATGTGGCTGGCGGGGTGGGAGACACCCCAGCTTCCTTGCCCTTCCATGTGTCTCTCTCCTGAAGCCTCCTGCTTGCTCCAAGGGGGAAATGTGCCCCCCCAAATAATGGCCAATTTTCACTGAAGGACATGGACTCCCTAGCTTAAGAGATTTTTAATATATTGACGAAGTAGGGTGATGAGAGATGAGCTCTATTGTCATTCAATTTGAATTTAATCAAAGTGGCAGCTCCTTTGAGCACAACACTTCCAGCCTTAGAAATGTCCTCATAATCAAAACCAGTACTTACTGAGGGCCCGCGATGTGCCAGGCCCCCTGCTTTTAGCATCATATTCAATCATGACTTTAATCGCCACAGCAACTGCATGAGGTCAGTGGTGTCAGCACTTCCATTTTGCAGAAAAGGAAGCAAAGGCACCCCAAAACGTTATGTAGCATTTCCAAACTGACACGGCGGATCACCAGCAAACCTATGGTTTGAACTGGCATGGCCTGACTCCAGAGCCTGTACCCTCAGCCACGAGACGTCACTGCTCTTCTCTTGTACCAGAAAGATCTTGACTCTTACCTTTCTGTCTGTCCCGCTGGTGATGATCTGGAACTCTTCAGGGTGGTAACAAACACACTGGAATAAGGTGTTAGCCAGGATCATCTGATTCCTCCTAAGACGTCTGAAAAATAGATTCCAGAGCTGTGAGACATGACTTTCTCTTCCTGAGAAAGCTTATTTACTATTTTTAATATATTTATTTATTTATTTATTTATTTATTTATTTATTTATTTTTGGCTGCATTGGGTCTTCGTTGCTGCACGCGGGCTTTTCTCTAGTTGCAGTGAGTGGGGTCTACTCTTCTTTGTGGTGCATGGGCTTCTCATTGTGGCAGCTCCTCTTTTTGCGGAGCACGGGCTCTAGGCGCACAGGCTTCAGTAGCTGTGGCTCACGGGCTCTAGAGCGCAGGCTCAGTAGTTGTGGCTCACGGGCTTAGTTGCTCCGCAACATGTGGGATCTTCCCGGGCCAGGGCTCGAACCCGTGTCCTGTGCGTCTGCAGGCGGACTCTCAACCACTGCGCCACCAGGGAAGCCCTCTATCCTTTGTTTGAGTCTTCCCTTGAGTTCAATAAAATGCTGGGATTGAGTTCTGCATCACTTGGTCCTCCCCATCACTGGTACCTACACGAGGTCCCATATGATGCAGGTGCCGTCCGTGCTGGCCGTGACGCACTCCTCGTTGCTCTTCTTCACCCTGATACAGGACACGGAGGACTTGTGCTCCTTCAGGGCCTCCTCCAGCTTCTGGGTCTGGTGGCCTATCTGCCACACCCTCACCTGCAAGCCACAAAGCACAGGCTCTCAATTCCACCTTGGGAATTTTTGAAGGGGGTTAAAAAAAAGTAAAAAATAAAAAGATTCCAAGAGCTTTCTCACCTCCTGGGCTGACTTGCTTTTTCTAATTCCCTGTCCTCATCTCAATTGAGTGAGGTAGGGATGCCAAGTTGCAGGCTGGGAATATTCTTCCACGGAGCCAGGGAGATGCCTACCAGGGAGCCTACACCTGTTTTTACTTTAGGACTGAGAAATATATCAGACACCCGCTGCTAAAACCAGTAATGCTGAGGGTGCTGCTAAACCGAGTGAAACAACATGTCTGCTCGTTTC
The DNA here is from genome assembly GCF_963455315.2 of Globicephala melas. NCBI lineage: Eukaryota > Metazoa > Chordata > Mammalia > Artiodactyla > Delphinidae > Globicephala > Globicephala melas. The sequence continues at coordinate 13,363,333 of NC_083333.1, read as the reverse complement.
TGCTGAGCACTGCTCTCAAAGTCCTGCCTCCATCAGGGAATCTCTTGGGTACCCGGAGCCATATTTAAACTTTCACATCAGCTGCTGTCTCAATCATTTAAAATCAGTGGTTCTCAACTCCACGGAAGCCAACACCCAACTTGCAGTGACAAATATTGTCTAATATCCCTTTGCTATCTTGAAATGAAATGCAGAGGTGATACAACTACCTACACACAAAATTTCAAAACTGGCAGTATGATGCCCTAACTGTAATACAAAGGGTAAGTAAAAAGGAAAGTTATTTGGTTATAACAGTAGGTCCTGTAATGGATAAACGGCTCCGTCACAACTATACCAGAGAACATAGTAATGTAGTCAGATGCTTCTTATAATGAACGTGTTGGACTTCTAAAACATAAGAAGAGCAGAAATTATTTTGTATAAGTGATATAAGACAACAGAGGAGCCACGGTCTAGTTGAACACTAAACTGAAAACTAGTGTTGGGATCAGTAATAACAGACTAACTTATTTGCACCTGACAAGAGGAAAATAACCTTAAATGAAGTAAGAAAAACATTCAAAGACACTTTCTTAGTGAAGAAGATGAGGAAGCGTGAGGTTATCCCAAATGAGCCAGGCCATCTTCCTTGCTATGGTGTTCAAATAACTCAGTATGTTTTTTTGTTTTTGTTTTTGTTTTTTTTGCGATACGTGGGCCTCTCACTGTTGTGGCCTCTCCTGTTGCGGAGCACAGGCTCCAGACGCGCAGGCTCAGCGGCCATGGCTCACGGGCCCAGCCGCTCCGCGGCCTGTGGGATCTTCCCGGACCAGGGCACGAACCCGTGTCCCCTGCGTCGGCAGGCGGACTCTCAACCACTGCGCCACCAGGGAAGCCCACTCAGTATGTCTTGACATGGGACAGGGTGATGACTATTGCCAGAGAAAACAAACAGTTCCAGAATCTTGAATGTATGGAGGCAGGCAGTGGCTCTCTAGCCAGGGTGAGATGCAGATGTTCTAGCCAGTGTGGTGTGGGCACCAACCAAACAGCACAGGACTGGAGCCTTGGATGTGCCGGCCATTAGCTGGGGGATGGCAGGGAGGTTTGGGTATAAACTCAGGTAACGGCCAATGAAAGTGGAAATAAAATACTTAAGAGTACCTTAGCAACCCCAGGATTCAGACCGGTGCACCCCTGCGGACCAGCAGCCCTGGTCTCTAGTACTTACAAAGACCTTGAAGACTATGTTCTTGGAAGAAAAGGTCTGGAGTAGCTGTGGGGAATGGGAGCGGGCATTGTGAAAAGACTGCCGATCAGGGCTGGGGGCGACGAATCTGTTTTGTGCGATTCCCTCCTGTAACCCTCCTCAGCAAGGTCGATGCCCCCAAAGGCTGAGGGAGCAAGCAAAGATGCTGTGGGTGTTAGCAACAGCGTGGCTGAAGGGATGAGGGAAGGGAACAGAGCCGCGAGGGTGATAATGGGCAGAGAGCAGGGGGATGGTCTAGGACTAGGTGTGTCTGTGGAGCATCTGCAGGGTTTAGTCCACATGAAGATGTGCTCTGAACCTGAAATGCACACCAGATTCTGAAGACTTCGTACAAAATAAAGAGTGTAAAAAAAATCTCACTAATTGGAGTGTTGCTATCTTCACTTTATACTTTACTTTTACAGGAAACTGAAGCACAGAGAGGTTAAAGCACACACCCTAGGTCACACAGCTGGGAAGTGACAGAAGTGAAATCGGAGCCCAGGCAGTGTGGCCCCAGAACCCGAACATTCAGCCACTAACGGGTTCGATCCAAACTCTGCCAAAGGCTACGTGAAGATGCTGTATCTTTCTTCTCCCTAAAAAGATGTTTTAGGCTCCTTGAAATGATGGAACGAAAAGGTCGAGTGTAATAATTTTGAAGTGATGGTCGAAGCATCTGGGTAGATGAAAGAATCAATTCTAAAAATAGCATCTCCTTTACAAGATAAGATAAAGACAATTGATATAACTGGTTTTTGAAGGAGAAAAAAAAAGTATTCTAGAACTCTGGCAAAACACCAACTTGGATTCCTAGCTCAATTCCCTGTAGAATGATTTCATGTCTGTATCCTAAATGTCCTTTCTGGGAACAAAAATATTGATATGTGTATTTATATTATTAGAACTTTAATTTATGAGGTATTTCAGAGTTTCATCAAAAATCTTAATTTGGTCCTGCCTGATTCCTAGTACAGGTGAAAAAATCAAATTAGTGGCCTGCTATGAGGCAGTTGCTCTAAACCAAGGGCTATTTTAAAAAGATTCTGCCTTCGAGAATAATACCTCCCCTTCCCCACCGCCGCTGATGACCCTTTTACAGTCACTGGTGGTGGCGATGGCCGTCACTCCAATCCTGTGGGCGTTGTTAATGACGTACATCAGCCGGCCTGTCTCTGGGGCAAAGGCTCGGATCTTACCGTCGTCCCACGCTGGCACGAAAGGGAAACAAAGGCAGGCAGGATGAGTATACTTGTGGTCTCTGCAGACTGCGGCTCTCTTAAATCTTAAGTGAGAGACAGGACTGGGGGCAGTGGTGGTGATGGAGGGAAGAGGCCGATCTCCCACCAGCTGCCAGGAATCATAGCCCCCTTTTCCCTGATTCCCCAAACTGGCCACACCTCCTGAGGGAAATGAGCGACTTGCCTTAGTTGAACCTGCCTCCAGGTGAGCCCCATCCCAGGAGAGAGAAGCGGGAGGCCAGGTCCCACCTCTCCCATGAGCCGCACAACTTGCACATTCAAGCGGCTGGTCGATCATGCCTCTGGGAGGCAGAACTTAACACCTGCAAATAAATGTTGCCTTCCCATCCCTCGCCCCCACTTTAAACCTGATGCTTCTTCTCCCACTCCCATCATCTTCCCCGTCTCAATAAAACTCGCCACCACCCAAACAGCTGCTCAAGCCAAGAACTTCAGAGCCATCCTTGATTCCTCTCTATGCCATCCACCCAACCCAACCCAACCTCCGATCCATCACAAGTCCCATCAGCATTACAGTCTGAACACAGTAAATCTGGCCACGTCTCAACCCTTCCCCTGGGACCACCTTTGTCCAAGCCACCAGCATCTCTCTCCTGTATTATTATAACAGCTTTCTCCCTAGCCTGAGACTCTTGCCCTCCTGCAATCAATTATTTATGCAGGGGCCAGGGTGAACTTCTTAAAATCATTTCACCTCCTTGAGGAAGAACTTTCAAAAAGCTTTTCCCCACTGCACTTACAATGAAAACCAGCTCCTTAATTCTCTAGAGTAACTAGTCTCTGCTCCCTCCCTACCCCTTCAATTTCTTCTACTACTACTCTCCCTCAACCCTGACCCCAACCTTACCCTCTAAGCTTCAGACACACTGGTCCTCTTTCTATCCCTCAAACACACCAAGTAATTTCCCACCTCAGGGCCTTTGCACTTGCCGTTCCCTCTTCCTGCTGTGCTCTTTACCCAGCTCTTCACCTGGCTGGCTGCCCCTCATCACCTCCAGCATCAGCTCTGGACCTTAGCAATTTTAAATAGGATGCTCAAGGTGGATCCCATTTCAGCCAAGATTCGAGGCGGTGAGGTGGTGAGGAAATGAGTCATGGGGCTCTCTGGGGAAAGAACATTCCAGGCAGACTGAACAGCTATAGCAAAGGCCCTATGTGTAACATAGGAAGAGCAAAGAAGCACGTATGGCTCGGGGGGGCTGAGCAGTAAGAGACAAAGTCAGAGGTAAGAAGGTGGGGCTTGGGGGGAGAGAAGTCAGGGGGGACCTTGCAGGCAATTGCAGGGACTTTGTCTTTTTTTAAAAATTAATTAATTAATTTATTATTTTTGGCTGTGTTGGGTCTTCGTTTCTGTGCGAGGGCTTTCTCTAGTTGCAGCGAGCGGGGCCACTCTTCATCGCGGTGCACGGGCCTCTCACTGTCGCAGCCTCTCTTGCTGCAGAGCACAGGCTCCAGACGCGCAGGCTCAGTAGTTGTGGCTCACGGGCCTAGTTGTTCCGCGGTATGTGGGATCTTCCCAGACCAGGGCTCGAACCCGTGTCTCCTGCCTTGGCAGGCAGACTCTCAACCACTGCGCCACCAGGGAAGCCCTTTTATTTTTAAAAAGGAAAGGACCGTTGAGCCCTAGAAATGGCACGATCTGACTTACACTTTAAAGAGTTTTCTGGCATCTGTGTTGAGAGCAGATCGGGGGAGAAGAGTAATGGGCAAGAGCAGAGCAGGGAGTCCTGGTAGGAAGCTTCTAGAATAATCTAGGAGAGAGAAGGTGGTGGCTGAGACGAGGGTGGAGATGATGAGATGGATGGGATCTTGGATATACTCTGAAGGGGGAGCCATTGGGGGGAAAAGGGGGTGGGGTATTAGAGGAAAAGAGCAGGTGATGGGGACTCCAAGATTCTTGACCCCGGGGTTTGTTAGTTCTAAGTGTAATGTAAGTCAAGAGCTTCCGGTGACCGCTCTGTGGAGAAGACACGCCCCAGGGGAGAATCCAACACGAGGAGACAGAACCAAGGAAAGAGGGGATGAGATGGGTTTTATTTTATTTATTATTATTATTATTTTTTTTTTTGGTGGTGTCGCAGCATGTGGGATCTTAGTTCCCCAGCCAGGGATCCAACCCCTGCCCCCTGCAGTAGAAGTGCAGAGTCCTAACCACTGGCCTGCTGGGGAAGTCTCCTGATATCACTGTTTAAATAGCTGCCCCTAAAGACCCACTTGACTTTTCATTCATGTGAACCAGTGAAGTCACTTTTGACCATTGGGGAAATCTGCATATGGATTGAACATAAACAATATTAAGAAATTAGGATTTTATAGGAAAACATTTTTAGAGATGCATACTGAGGTAGTTAGAGGTAGAATATCATGGTGTCTACAATTTATGTTAAAATATTTTGGCATCACATAATCAACGGAATTAAAAATAAATTACCTTGGAGCTATAACTTAGTTTAAGTAGTTTTTAATCTCTTGAACAACAAAAAGGGTTCTCACTCAAGTGCCCTGGACTCGCTAAGGCCTCAAATCCACTTTCTAAATGATTCGCTGAATTTCCTTGCTAGAGAGAAAGCAACACGCTCTATGCAGCAACGTGGGGGAGGAGAGACTGCGGCTTGGTAATTCCTAGCTCAGAAGGAATCCCAGATGGACGGGAATTCCAAAGAGAGGCTAGATGAGAAGCAAGTGGACAGCGGGAGTCTGTTCCAGGTCATCCCCGTGTCGCGCCTGGTAGGATAAGAATGACGAGAACCAAAGCCACAGCCGGAGCCCGAAGCCAAACCCCGGCACGCCGACCTTACCGGAAATGATGCTCTTGCCGTCCCTCATGAAATCGATGCCACGGCAGGTCATGTTGGGCACAGTGATCCGCAGCAGCTCCCTGTTGGACAGCGTGTGCCACACCCGGATGTCCTTCTTGGCACAGGTGGCAAAGAGCTCAGCGGTGCCACTGCAAAGAAGCCACCAAGAGGATAAGGGATGCAGCCATACGAGATGCACAGTGTTTCTCAGGTGCCAGTCTGACACTAAAATGGCCTTCACGAGGATGGAGGGAAGGATGCCTTTAGACACCTATTATCTCAAGCTTGATGGCCTTACAGATTTTTTGTGTAAAATGGCATGTGATGCCCTCAAACCACCTGTGGACAATCGTTCATAGTCTTGGGACTTCCCTGGCAGTCCAGCAGTTAGGACTCTGCAATTCCATTGCAGGGGGCATGGGTTCAACCCCCATTCGGGGAACTAAGATCCTGCAAACCACGCGGTGCGGCCAAAAAAAAAAAAAAAAAATCTTTCATAGTCTTTTTTCTTACGAAGCGTTGGGACAAAGTTGCTCAAAAGGAAAATGCCAATTTAAAAGTCTTTCAGTGTCCTGTTGATCGCAAGTAACACATGAGAAGAAATACATCTGTGGAATATTTATATTAAAAGAGACTAAACAAACCTTTTCCTGTAAAGGAGACAATCTTGTTAAAATTTCAAAGAAGAAAACGACAAGGGTTCTAGAATTCATGTTTGCAGACAACCCAAAATACTTCTTTGCTTAGTTATGAGAAAATATGAGATTGTGAACAAGGAAGAAAAACCCACAGTAATTGGTCTGTTGGGTTTTTTCCCCCCAATGGACAACTCGTAAATATAATGAAAAACGTCCAAAAAATTACAGATTATTCCAATTTGAGAAAAAGGAGTCATACCACGGTACAATAAAGACCATCTGCTTTATAAGTATGCATTTCTAGGGACTTCCCTGGTGGTCCAGTGGTTAAGACTCCCCGCTTCCACTGCAGGGGGCACGGTTCCATCCCTGGCTGGGGGAACTAAATTCCCACATGCCACAGGGCGTGTCCAGAAAAATAAAGTATGCATTTCTAGCTAAAGTCCTTGTGGAGACTGGGCTTTTAGATTTAAATACCTCTCAAGAAATTCCTACCTATCAGCATAAGCACATCCATAAAAAGAGAGTCCCTCTCTCTGAGGTTAAAATCTACTCACTTTGGAATGAATGGAAAAATAAGTGGATCATTTCCACATACTTAGCTTTGGGACTCAGAGGTAAAATTATGATGCTGGACTACCACCTAGAAACAGCAAGCTCTGGGACTCTCCTGGTGGTCCAGAGGTTAAGACTCCACGCTCCCAATGCAGGGGGCCCGGCTGGGTTCGATCCTTGGTCAGGGAACTTGATCCTGCATGCATGCCACAACTAAGACCCGGCACAGCCAAATAAAATAAATAAATAAGTATTTTTTTAAAAAAAGAAACAGCAAGTGCTGGAACAGGAAAGCAGGAGCTCCTTGCTCCTGGCAATTCTGATTAACAGAGATCAAATCAAACCAACGTTGGAGTGGTAATATTTATTGAAATAAGAAATGTTTTATGTCAGACACTGCCTTCAGTGAATGAGCTCCTCCTTGGGGGAACATGAGCTCTTTTTTTTTTCTTTTTAATTCATTTATTTATTTTTGGCTGTGTTGGGTCTTCGTTGCTGCTCGTGGGCTTTCTCTAGTTGCGGCGAGCGGGGGCTACTCTTCGTTGCGGTGTGTGGGCTTCTCATTGCTGTGGCTTCTCTTGTTGCAGAACACGGGCTCTAGGTGCGAGGGCTTCAGTAGTTGTGGCACGTGGGCTCTAGAGTGCAGGCTCGGTAGTTGTGGTGCACAGGCTTAGTTGCTCCGCGGCATGTGGGATCTTTCCGGACCAGGGCTCGAACCCGTGTCCCCTGCATTGGCAGGCGGATTCTTAACCACTGTACCACCAGGGAAGTCCCAACATGAGCTCTTAAAGAAGCATATGGACTCCTATGAAAATCAAGTATCATGGAATGAATCTACCTAGAGAACTTACCAAATTCTCCCTCCCCGAGATGGACAGTCCACTTCCTCAGGAATTAAGCCTAGTCCAAAAACCTCCTGAGTTTAGGATCTGAGAGATTAAGTTCCAAATTGATTGGATCAAGATGGTACACTAAGTATGTGTGCTCCTTCCCACCCAGCTAAAATCCCACTCCTGGGGAGTTCCCTGGCAGTCCAGTGGTAAGGACTCAGAGCTTTCACTGCCGTGGCCCAGCTTCAATCCCTGGTCGTGGAACTAAGATTCCACAAGCTGCGTGGCACAGTCAAAAAAATAAAATAAAATAAAATCCTACTCCTGGGCATATATCCAGAAACATATGCTTGTGATGTTGGAGCAGTGAAGTGGTCACACAAACTTCCCACAGATAACGTTTATAAAAGCCAGATAAAATGAACAACAATAAGAACCAAAAATCCTGAAGACAGGGCTTCCCTGGTGACGCAGTGGTTAAGAATCCGCCTGCCAATGCAGGGGACACGGGCCCAAGCCCTCGTCCGGGAAGATCCCACATGAGGCGGAGCAACTAAGCCCGTGCGCCACAACAGCTGAGCCTGCACTCTAGAGCCCACGAGCCACAGTTACTGAAACCCGCGAACCTAGAGCCCGTGCTCCGCAACAACAGAAACCACCGCAAGAGAAGCCCGTGCACCGCAACGAAGAGTAGCTCTCCGCAACTAGAGAAAGCCCGAGAGCGGCAACGAAGACCCAACGCAGCCATAAATCCATAAATAAATAAATGTATTTATTAAAAAAGAAATGCAGGGACTTCCCTGGCGGTCCAGTGGTTGAGACCCTGCGCTTCCACCACAGAGGGTGTGGGTTCGATTCCTGGCTGGGGAACTAAGATCTTACATGCCGTGTGGTGCAACAAAAAATTAATTAATTAAAATTTAAAAACTGCCCAAATTACTGTGTGCCAGCTGCATTCTACATGTAGGGGGGAAACCTCAAAAGGAAGAAAAAGCAGGCAGAGACCAGAGAGGATATACTATTTTTCTTTTTAAAAATTCTACTGTTTTTTTTCTTTCTTTTTTTAATTTTAAGGTTCTGTTTTTGAGGACAGAGCTCAGGGGATCAATTTGAGCGTTTTTTTTTTTACCTTTTTAAGAGAGTTTTTTACCTTTAGCTGAGCACAGTACATTCATCAACTGTGCTCAGTTTGGGTGGCTGAAAGCTGAACCTTATAGGCTTAAAGTGACTGCTAGTGTGTTTCTCTGGGGGATATAAAATGTTCTAAAATTAGATTATGGTGATGGTTGCAGAACTCTGTAAATATGCCCCTAGAAAAACCACTGAACTGTACACTCTAATGGGTGAACTTTATGATACGTAAATTATATTTCAATAGAGCTGTTAAAAAAAAAAGAAAAAAGTACAAAACCTAAATAAAGACTCCATAAGAAATTGAAAAGGTATTTAAAAACTTACCCTTACAAAAGGCACCAGGACCAAATAATTTTACAGATTGATTCTACCAAGCTCCTTAGAAAAAGAGAGGAAAAGTGATACAGAAAGGAAATGACCAGTTTTCAAATAAAGATTCACCTAATGGGAGGCACCAGCTATTTTCACTAATAGAAATATTTGGGAGAACCTAATCACAAAGACTCATGGAGGGCTTCCCTGGTGGCGCAGTGGTTGAGAGTCCGCCTGCCGATGCAGGGGATGCGGGTTCGTGCCCCGGTCCGGGAGGATCCCACATGCCGCGGAGCGGCTGGGCCCGTGAGCCATGGCCGCTGAGCCTGCGCGTCCGGAGCCTGTGCTCCACAACGGGAGAGGCCACAGCAGTGAGAGGCCCGCGTACTGCAAAAAAAAAAGAAAAAAAAAAAAAAAAACTTGGAAAGACTCATGGAACCAAAACTACATTTTGTGATCTTAAGGATCAAGTTTTCAAAGAGAGTCTTGCTACCTATAGAACAATGACTTTGAGTTTTGTAAATTCAAGTGAAACACTGAGGAAGTTCAGAGCAAAAACTGTGACCAACCTCATGGAACAAATCTCACCAAAGACAAAAGAGGTTTCAAATTCAAATAATGCCAAACTCTGACTGTAGCTCTTTTTGATATTAAAACTGCTGATGGTTATTTGTTTCACTGGGTTTATGAGGGATTCACCAAGATATACAGCAACGAGATCCAGAAGAACTCAATCTTATGACCACTGCCGTCGAGCATGCCAAATCTGGAAGACCCAAGAGGTGCAAACAAATGACTCGAAAGATGTTTGAAAAAAGACACTACTAAGCTTTTCTCCAGACAGCAGTGGGAAAACATAGAAAAGTTTTGCCAGTCTGTTCACCATTTCCATGATGGATTTACTAGAAAAGCCAACATTCTAAAGAGGCCCAAATTTGAATTATGAAACGAAGGTAGCTGCTTGGTAAAGGCAATAGAAAGCCTATTAAAATAATTCGCTACAATAGAAACAGTTCAGGAGAAAAAATAATTTATTATGACTTATCATGATCGATTATGTTAGCTGGTATTGAAAGTATATTAATAAAATTACATGTCCTTACACACAGCACCAAATCTCCACGTTCTTATCATTTTTACTGTCTTCTACTTACGATGGAAAGACGATGTCCTCAACAGCTTCAAAGTGACAAGTTGTAATGAGAGTCTCTTTGAAATCTGTGAAGGTGAGACGATAAATGTGTGATTCTTCTGTTCCAACAAAGAACTGGTGTCCTTCCCCTCGAAGTGTGATAGAAGTGATGCCACCTTGTAACTGGATTTTCCTTTAAGGAGAAGCAAGAGGAGAAGCAGATTTCCTCAATCGATGTGTATTTATTAACTGTCCGAAGCATTACAGAGGACACATATCAGGTGTGTGACCTGGGACATACCTTTGAGGAGGCGGCATAGTTGGAAAGGCAGGGGTTACAATATTAAGTGCCCATGGTCAGCAAAGGGAGAGGCCCACATGGCCTACTATAGTCAGGGGACCTTATCTGTGAAATGTGGTCTGAAATGGGTCATGTAACACAGGTAGGATTTAGATAGAGGGAACATTCTAGGCAAGCAAATGGGCACAAATGACCATGCCAATTAATTAAACACTTTATTAATTCCGTTTCTGGGAAATAATCCTAAAATCAGGGGAAAAACCCTTTATGTCAAAGAATGTCAGTATAACCTTATTTAAAAGAGTAAAAAGTTGGAAACAACCTAAGTATCCAATTGTGTTGGAATGGTTAAATGATCTATGGAGCAGTGACTTCAAAAAGTATTTGCCTGGCCACTAAAACCATGTTTAAAAGGTTATGGAGGGCTTCCCTGGTGGCGCAGTGGGTGAGAGTCCGCCTGCCGATGTAGGGGACACGGGTTCGTGCCCCGGTCCGGGAGGATCCCACATGCTGCGGAGCGGCTGGGCCCATGAGCCATGGCCGCTGAGCCTGCACATCCGGAGCCTGTGCTCCGCAACGGGAGAGGCCACAATAGTGAGAGGCCCGCGTACGGCAAAAAAAAAAAAAAAAGGTTATGGAGTATACATGTTTTACCACCATAAAAGATCATGTAGTAATACTGAAACTATTTATGATGTTTGCATTAAGTAAAAGACAAGAATACAAAAGTTTATATATTAAAAAAGTACAATTCTTTTAAAATGTATATGAATAACACGGGCAAGAAGAAATAACAAAGTGTTAATAGTGGCTATGTTTGCCAGAACTTTCAGGGGTCATTTTTTCTTCTTCCACCTTTCAGGTATTTCAGATTCCCCTGCTCCCCAAATGTTTACTGAGTATGAGCTTTTCTTAAAAAAAGAATATATAAATGAACGAGGCCCTCGAAACCCAACCTTGCTCTGCAACTAACTTAGTTTTGACAATGAAAATACAGTGAGGGTTCTTGTGCAGGGAACGAGCATGGGAAATGCAGTATTTTACAGAGTCATCTGTTGTTGGGACACAGAACAGTTAAGGGGGAAGGGACAGAACCCAAGTCATATCCCAGCTCCTTCACTAACTAGAGCTCTGTGACTCTTGGATAAGTTAGAAACCTCTGGGCCTCAGTTTACTCAACCACGGAATAATTCCTCCTTTACAGGATTGCAGCTGGAGATAACGGAGGTAACCCTACATGAGCCCATACAGGGCAGCTGAGAAACACTGACCCTTGGCATCTGGGCTGCAAAGAATACAAGGTGCTAGTGTTCCCAGGGCTACAGGGGCAAGGCCAGGACCTCTGACCCCCAGCCGTCTGTACAAGCATCCGAGTTCCCTTTCTAACCTCCATGACCTCTCCTGGTGGCTGCTTCCTCAACCTACAAACACAAGGAGAAGGAAATCACAGTATCCAATTTGAGCCTTGCTGGTACACAGGGTTATCCTGCAGACATTTATAGCACCGACCCTGTAATCATTACTCTGAGTCTAATTATCTTCATTACAATGGGTCCATTTGTGTATTAAAAACAAGGGGTTAAAAAATGAAAGGGTTAATTTCCTATACTCACTTCATGGGTCCAGAGTCTACCCAACACTGCTCTGAAGCTGCCTCCCCCTTTTTTTATTCCCCTTCATACAAACACAAAACTGGTCCCAATATATTCTCCATAAGACCTACACTGAGCAACCTGTCCCGTCTGCTTCAAAACCTAACCCCGTTTAAGGTTGCAACCTTAAAGTTGCAACCTGTCCCGTCTGCTTCAAAACCTAACCCCCCTCCTCCACAAGCTACTCATTTATCCCCATGGTACTCATCGCTCTCTAATACCGTGTACTTTACTTGTTTATTTTGTTTATTATTTATTGTCGTCTCCCTCCTGCTGGAGCGTAGACTCCATGAGGGTAGGGATGGTTTTTTTCCTTCTTTTTTCTCTGCTTTATTCATTGATTTCCCAAGCACCTAAAATAATGCCTGGTACATAGCAAGCGCTCAATACAGATTCATCTGCATGAAAACAGGTGATACTCGTTTCTCCAATGTCTATCCATATACATAGAGCTAGAGGCCACGTGGAGCGTGTCTAGGGATATCTGGCTTCTGCTGAAGCTAAGTTCAGGAGCTGCCTCTGCTCCTCTGGGACGTGTCTTTCCATCCCAACAAGATCACTCCCTTCTGTAATCTTCTCTGCAACATTCATTATATATTTTACTTTGTTGGGACCATGAGATTGTGTTTATATATCATCTCATATTATAGTGACATTTTCATGTTTGTCTACCTTATCCCCAAACCAGACTGTAAGTTCTGGAAGGGCAAAGACACATCTTATTCTTTCTTTCTTTCTTTTCTTTCTTTCTTTTTTTTTTTTAACATCTTCACTGGAGTATAATTGCTTTACAATGGCGTGTTCGTTTCTGCTTTATAACAAAGTGAATCAGCTATACATATACATATATCCCCATCTCTCCTCCCTCTAAGATGAGATTCTTTAACCAAATATCACTTTGCCAATATCACTTAGTTCCCGGCTTTAAGCAAACCTCCCTCTAGAGGGTCTCTCCCCCTCCAAACCCTGTGGAGTCTGGAACTTACTTGATGGGTTTGTAGCTGGGGCTTTTACAGAAGACCAGCAATCCGGCTCCGGAGCCCACCAATAAACCCCCCATCTTCAGGCACCTGATAGCTGACACTCCCTAGGGGGAGAAAGAGCATTAAGAAAAAGGCCAAACGGTTTCAGCATTAAGAATCTATGCGTGATGGGCTTCCCTGGTGGCGCAGTGGTTGGGAGTCCGCCTGCCGACGCAGGGGACACGAGTTCGTGTCCTGGTCTGGGAAGATCCCACATGCCGCGGAGCAGCTAGGCCCGTGAGCCATGGCTGCTGAGCCTGCGCGTCCGGGGCCTGTGCTCCGCAACGGGAGAGGCCACAGCGGTGAGCGGCCCGCGTACCGCAAAAAAAAAAAAAAAAAGAATCTATGTGTGACCTGACACAATGGGCATGGCCAGGGCCACGCTGTTGCTGCCCTGGATGAAGCTAAGCAAGGTGTGGCCTGTGATGTACCCCCAGGCTGGCTAAGACGCCTCGGTGCCAACAACAAGCTCGTGTGCCAGGAAGCAGCAAACACGCTGCACCAAGCTTCTTGCCTTTAAATCCACCTGTGCATTCTGAATATATTAAAAATTAACACTTTACATCCACCCAAATGCAGTTAGCGCAGAGACATAAGCACGACCCCAGCAACGTCAGTTCCTCAGGTGCCACCGTTTTCACCAGAACTTAACCCTTAGAATGCAAAGAGACTGTATTTGAAATCCAAAGAAAGCACAGGAGACCCCTTATGGTTTGGTGACTGTATTTTCTGAACTAAAGCATTCCGTCTGTGATCTTACCTGTAATAGGAAACATATTTAAAGTCAAAGCCATCTTCAAAGTCTGGGGACGTATGATGGTCATTTTGTATCACCTTCTATGAAGTTCTAATCTGAAAATGTGCGCGACCAATATCTTCTTTTAAAAAAAATTTTTTTTTTGGCCAAGCCACGCAGCATGCAGGATCTTAGTTCCCCGACCAGGGATCGAACCCATGCCCCCTGCAGTGGAAGCGTGGAGTGCTAATCACTGGACCGTCAGGGAAGTCCCCCAATATTTTATTTTAAAACACTCAATAATAATATAGCTAGTGACTTGAGAGGTTTGTGTCTTAATGAAGTTTGGATATTACAAAACAAATATTATGTCCCTTCAAGTTACTTTAAATTGAATTTTGCCTGTTCTGGCTCAAAAGACATTCCATGATGCTTGAGAAGGGAAACCAAGGCTCAGGAATATGAAGGCATGAACCAGAATTGCATGCTGCCCTCTCCTGCATCCCACCCCCAGCTCCAAAAGTGCTGGAGCAGGACCATGGGATGAATGCCTGGCCCATGAGGAGACAAACCTGAATGCTAAATATTTTTAGCATTTGTTTAGGGACTTAGGGAAGCGAGGGATAGAGTTTCACAGAGCTTCGAAGTTACATACGTGTAATTTCTAAATAAACTTTTTTGCAACTATAGATGATACTGTTCAAGTGCACAGGTTCTGGAGCCAGTCTGCTGGGCTTCCAGTAGCAGTTCTACTACTTGTTAGCCATGAGATCTCACATGGCATGTGCTTTAGTTTTCCTCATCTGTAAAGCACAGTTGCAGTGGTACCTATATCTCATCAGATACCCTCTCCAATGAGAGTACAAGAAAGGTGCTATGCTCCATGTCTGACCCCTCAACATTCACTGAGTATGTACTGTTGTTTAAATTATTATTATAATCATCTTCTTCATTTCAGTGCTGTATGCCTACCAGTGCTGTCTGTCCATTTGAAACCATTCCAATTCTTTATCTCTCTAACCACAGAGCAAACGTTTTTTTGTTTGTTTGTGTTTAGTCTTTTGTTTTTTATTGAAGTATAATTGACTTACAACACATAGAGCAAACATTTCGGTAGAGTTTCAAAATGGGTAACTGCCCGAGATTACTTGATATTCAAACCAAATGTCTTCAGTGATACCTCCTATCCCTTTGTCCTAAAAGAATTCTTTTCTTTCCGCTTGTGTAAAAGGCATCTTGGAAACATTGCTTTATGGAATTTACCATTGGACCTGAATTAGGTATTACAGCATCCATAGGAGACTTAAGTGCCACAGGTTTGAGGAACACTAAGACAGTCAGCATCTTTTCTGGAGAGGCACTTACATCCCAGGTCGTGGGGAGGCAAAAATGTCCAGATCAGAATTTTCACATAGTGTTTTTTTGCGGTACGCGGGCCTCTCACTGTTGTGGCCTCTCCTGTTGCGGAGCACAGGCTCCGGACGCGCAGGCCCAGCGACCATGGCTCAAGGGCCTAGTTGCTCCACGGCATGTGGGATCTTCCCAGACTGGGGCACGAACCCGTATCTGCTGTATCGGCAGGCGGAACTCTCAACCACTGCGCCACCAGGGAAGCCCCTCCCATAGTGTTTCATGGAGCCCTTTGGAGGTATCTCAGGAGTCAGAACTGGCAGGGCTCTGAGCCTTTCACTCCTTTAACCTGATCTGCTTTGCTTTCATCTGTTGAATATATTGGAATCCCTCTCCTAAAAATAATTTGAAAAACACTGGCTTGGACTATACCTTGATCTCCTGTGGGGTTATTTCTAGACTCTTCTCTACCTATACTAGAGCTTTCTCTCATTCTTATGCACCTCCTTAAAAGCTGGAATAGTAAACAGTTATGTGATTAAGAAAACTCTAACGTCTTCCCGGGAACATGATGCAATATTTCAAAGCTTCTTGGGACTATTGGCTAAGTGGAAATGCATCTAAGCTTAGTTAGAACCTTCTGTTCTATTACCAGACATGAGATAGGCAGGTGCAGAACCTGGCAGCTTTCAAATTCAAAGTTTAGTAGAAACAGCCCTTGTAACTTTCCGGGACACTGGAAATAACAGCACTTATTCTGTCCAATTACCCTTTGATTGTAGGCTTTTTATTTTGGTTTAAATATCAAAATCTCTCACTGGACTTTTAATCTGAATTGTTAGGAATTCTGCAAATATAAACAATGAACAATTTCTACGTCTTGCTCATGACTTAAAATGTCAGCTGAGGCTAAAATCTAAGATCTGGTTATTCGATTAGAAAATAAAATGATATATAGTCTTGTAAATGAAAGAGCACATGTCTCTTACACATGGCAACTAGGCTGCCCAAATGCTGGAACCAACGTGGTTACAAAGCCACAGGCCCTGAGCTTTGAAGATGAGGGAAAGAAAGGTGTGATTCTGATCCCTAATTGAGGACACGTAGGAATACCTCTGCCCTGAATATAAACCAAGGAGGAGGGCTTGAGCGAACTAATCAACTTAACCTTGCAAATTTAGGTGTGGCCTTGGGTCCATCACAGACTCGTCATTTTTTCTCCACAGACACTTAACGGAAGTCTGTGCTCACAGTGGCAGGAAGAAATCACTAGAAAATGTCAGGGCAGAGCAGACTTTGATGGTCTCTACTCACCAGACTGAATCTGTCCTTGGCAGGCCCAGTGTCTGCCAGCAGCTTGGTCCTAGGGTTCATCTTTAGAATATCTCCAGTGGTGGTGCCGAGGTAGAAAAAGCTATCATCATGGGCCATCTGGGGATCAGAGGGAAAACGAAATCTGAAGACCTGGTTTTCCCCGGTGATGTGCACGAGCCCCTGATCAGGGAGGGGATGAGCCTTCTCTGAACCCCACTGTGACCTCCAAAGGGCACAGGGAACTCTGCTCAATATTATGTAACAACCTAAATGGGAAAATGTATAACTGAATCACTTTGCTGTACACCTGAAACTATCACAACATTGTTAATCAACTATACTCCGATATAAAATAAAAAGTTAAAAAAAAAAAAAGACCTACAAAGGTCCTTATGGCGACTCCTGTTTCCTCAGACTCAAAGATGGGTAAGAACAGCTTCGAGGGGAGCACAATAGGGCCAAACTCAGAACTGGAGGAAACATTAGACTCCAAGCAGCCTGTGCATTTCACCGGAAGTTGACCTGTGTCTGTTGTTAGCCTGCACATCCCGAGACACCTCCGAAGGGCTCCTAGGGAGAAACAGTGCTCCTCCAGAGAGAATGTGCATTTGCTTTATCTCCTATTTCAAAGTCTACATTCATAAAATGAGTATGCATTAAAAAAGAGGAAGTGGAGAATGGGGTTATATGCATGAATATTTGAATCCACCTTAAAAACATACGAATAATTCCTCCTTATGGAGGAAACTGCATTTCAACAAGGAGTTTCATTGTCAGAAACTTTATTTCCGGTGCAGAAATAACATAGGTGGCAAAGGGAGGTGCTGGGGGCTCTGAGTACCTCCTGGCTACGTTGCTTCCCTCCAGGTGAGGCAGGTTCCTGGGGTCTGATGGCAGTTCAGGTCCCACTGAAACAGATTTCCCCATAGCTGCGTCTAGGCAGCCTCTCCAGTGTCTCACGGGAGCTCCCTCACCTGTGCCTCCTCAGTCAATGTCCCCCATGTCCAGACCTCACCTCCCCACCCCTAAGCCTAGGTACGTGTACCTACACACACGTACACACACATGCATACACGCACAGACACCTATCTTGGTCGGTACTGTTAATAGGAACTTGTACTAACAGCTACCTAAAATAACACTTAGAGTAATACTCACTGAGATACTCATGACTATTCTTTTCATTTGTCCTGTATGACACTCGGTTGGCCAGATCTTTCTGTTTGGGAGATCCAGTTCCCATACTCGAATTGTCCCACTGGAGAAAAGAAACCCGCAATCAAATGGATACCCATTTAATAGACACTTCGTCTCTTCTCTGTTTCCTGCAGTGCCTTGAAGGAGAAGCTGAAAGGAAGAGAACTAGGTATTTCGGGGGATTTGTTACAGCCTGGTGATCTACCCAAGATACAGTCGTCCCTTGGTATCCACGGGGGATTGGTCCCAGGACCCGCCAGCGGACACCAAAATTCGCGCATGCTCATAGCCCACAGGTGGTCCTCCTCGGTATCCGCGGGTTCTGCATTCGTTATTCCGCACTCGCAGATTCTACCAACTGCAGATCTAAACATGGTACGTGATCCACAGTTGGTTGAATCTGCGGATGCATAACCCAGGGATACCGAGGGATGATTGTATTCCATTCAATGCTCACAACCACCCTGCGAAGTAGGTTTTATGATCCCCCACTCTCCAAATGAGGAAACGCAGAGCCTACACACAGCAGAGCAAGGATTCACACCCAGCTCTCTCTCACTTTGAAGCAAATACTCTATCCACTGGTGAAAACAGAGACATAGGAATAAACAAGCAAAGCAAACCAAAATTCATCAAGTGATGTTTCTTTCAAGGTATGGAGTTGTGAGGAAAAAAAATTTTTTTTTGTTTGCGGTACACGGGCCTCTCACTGCCGTGGCCTCTCCCATTGCAGAGCACAGGCTCCAGAAGCTTAGGCCCAGCGGCCACGGCTCACGGGCCCAGCCGCTCCGCGGCATGTGGGATCTTCCCGGACCGGGGCACGAACCTGTGTCCCCTGCATCGGCAGGCGGACTCTCAACCACTGCGCCACTAGGGAGGCCTGTGAGGAAAAATTTTAAAGGGAAGGACTACCTTATGGAGAGTCCTGTCTACAAGGAAGGAGAAATGAGACAGGGCAACTAAATGCCAAACAGCATCAGCACCTCAGATGAGACTCGGCACATACTCGCTACTTAATCATTGTATGTTAAGTTACTCTGAACACCTGTTTAAAAATATCATGGTTAACATCACAAAGACTTCAGCTAATATCTTAAAGCAGAAAAGATTAATGCTAAAATACAGTTCATCAAGTTTAGTTTTCCCTTTTTTTTTTTTTTTTAGCACCCAGAGTCACACACATATTAGTAAGTGCTCAATAGTATTGATATTTTGAATGTACTTTGCAAACTAAGAAAAAAATCAGCTTTTCCATGGCCTCTCTGGTAGACGTCATTTGGATGCTGAAATACTGGAATTTGCAGGACATCTCATGGGGGTCAGTATAATGGAATACCTGAAATTGGGACCATCACGGAGAATCCAGTGTATATGGGTACATACCAGAAATATTATTTAAGAGTGCTAACTTTTTCTCAGGTGCCAATGTCACGAGAAATTAAAGCAGACCTATAATAAAGATTGTCCTAAAAAAAATTTTTTTTTTTTTTTGGTTTAAATTCAGGTTTTGACTCCTGGAGAAACATTATCAGCAGACATCAGAATTAGCTGATACCTGCTGCTCAATCACCTGTGGAAGAGCAGATAGACCCCCCCCCCGCCATAAAAGTTTTAGGCAAATGACTCTGCAAACCTGAAGGGAGTTGAGCTTCACGGCCACCAGTGACCCCCTGAAGTCAGGGTAGGACGTGGTCAGCCTCTTTAGGATCAGAGAACTGTCCTGATAAGATTCTCTCCTTAGGGGTGGCTTTCATGCCAGCCAGTTAGTTTCATGGCCTCTGAATAAATCCTTCCTCGTAATTAGCCACGGAACAGATGCATGCCGGATGTCACAAGGTGGGGGCAGGAAACAGCACAGGTTCTTTATTCTGGCTGGAAAAGTAACGAATGACATGCGCCTTTCACAGATGGGAGACCACAGGTGGGCTGAAAAGGATCATTCCAACCAACATATGCTTCAACCCTACCTTCAGATTTCTGACCTGCGAATTGGTATGTGACATGAAAGGGGATGCTTTTATGTAGGTTTAACCTTCATGTCAAACTCCAAACAGGGCTCTGATAGGTGAACCTGTAAATTAAGTTCTTCTGTTAGACAGATGCAGGCCTCTGTTCAGACCTTCAGCTTGGTACCCCACCCGCTTAGCTGCTCGATGCTGACCCTACCAGAAATGATCGCATATGGCTGATAGTCAAATGTTTGAAACTTGCTGGTGCAGTTCTTTCGCAAACTCTCATTTCACGAGATCTAAATTAAGCGCAGGTGGTAAGAAACATCAACCAGTAAGTGAATCGGTGCAACTGGGCAAATGACCCTGCGAGCACTGATTGAGGGCAATGTGTTATCTGTCACAAACAGACCAGAGCCTGAAATGGGTTTAGCAGATCAGCAGAACCTTTTCGGTAGGAAGCCCAGAATGGTCAAATAACCATATTTAAAAAGACTTTCAGCTAAAAGGATTTTTAATGATTCCCAAATCATGAAAATTAAGATGGAAGTTCTTTTTCCAGGACGAAAGCCACGTTCACCCTAATTGCAATGACCATGTTTTCTGTGCAAGCAAATGGAGTGATTTACAAATTCTGGACACCTTGACGGCGGATGCGTACTTTCCAGCAGTGACAAACATCTCATCGCAGCAATTGGAGAAGATGACCGTGGTGGCATTCCCGACGTTGGGGCCGGCAGCAGGGCTGCCACAGATGGCGTCTCCCTTGGCTATGCTCCACACCACCACACTGCCCAGACGAAAGGACAAAGAGAGTCAGGGGAAAACAGGCTTTCAAAATAAGAAACGGCTCTTTTAGCGGTTCTAGAAGGAAAAAAATGAAAAGGTTACTTACAGAGGAACAAAAGAATTACACCGCCCCCCTGCCCCCCAGACGTCTCCTCAATCGCACTGGGTTCGAAGATAAATGGGTGACATTTTAAAAGTTTTGAAGGAAAATGATTATGAGGCTGGAAAACCATCAGCCTATCAATCAAGTTTGATGCTAAATCTAAAGAGATTTTCAGACAGGCAGGGCGTAAAAGTTTACCACTCATTTATCTCTTGTAAAAAAATTTCCTTGGGGAAGTACTCCAGCAAAAAGAAAAAAAAAAAATTCATTAATTAGAAGCAATAAAGGGGATGACATAGGCGTGTTTTCAAACTTGAACATGTAGCTGATTCACTTGGAGGGCTTAGTAAAACAGAGAGTGCTAGGACCTACCCCCAGACTTTCTGATTCAGTAGGTCTGGGGTGGAGGCTGAGAGTCTCAGGTGACACTGATGCTGGTGGTCTGGGGACCACACTTTGAGAAGTGCGGTTGTAGGTTACCTTTCCATCTTTCTGAGTACAGTCATACAATTTAGTCCTAAACTGAGTAGTGTTTGCTTAATGATATCAAAAATGTGTGTGGGGGGTGTTACATTAAACACTGGGGTCAGAGTATTAAAGAAAAAGAATGCAGATGGTACAAACCTGGTTAATGTAAAAACATGCCTCCCTATGTTCCCCAAATTTTCTACATGTGGAATGAATTATCACAGGTGGTCTAAATAAAGGTATAACCAAGATCGCCAGGCAGGGGGAAGGAGATAGTATAAGAGCTATGAATTCTTTTTCTTAGTAGGAAGTTGATAGATACCACCTAACGTGGAAAAATTGAGATGCATGTCACTTAAAAGTTGTAAAAAACTAGAGGAACCAATATCAAAAAAGACTGTTAAAACCTCATACCCAAGAGAAATAGAAATGTACATCCACACAAAATCTTGTACGCAAATGTTGCTAACGGCATTATTAATAGTAGCCTAAAAGTGGAAATGACCCAAAAGTCTATACATTAATGAATGGGTAAGGAAAATGTGGTATATCCACACAATGTGAAAACAGTCACAAAAGGCCGCATATTGTATTATTTCATTTACGTGAAACATACAGAGCAGGCAGATCTATACACACAGAAAGTAGGTTAGTGGTTGCCTGAGGCTGGGGCAGGGGCAGTGGTGGAGCAGGAATTGGGAGTGATGGCTGATGGGCACTGGGTTTCTTTTTGAGGTGTTGAAAATGGTCTAAAACCTTTGTGGCAAAGGTTGTACAATATAACACGTAAAAAATGTCCTTGGGGAAGTATTCTGGCAACAAACAAACAAACAAACCCACTCAACTAACCACTATACTAAAAACCACCTGACTGTACATCTTGAATGGGTGGATTTCATGGTATGTGAAATGTATCTCAATAGGGCTGTAAAAAAAAAAAAGAATCCAAGTGCCTCTGGACAGTAGAACTCTTCATGGTGGAGGGGATACAAATTTTGAATCCTTCTGCATAGTAGGACAACACACTTGCTTTATAAACCATGAACAGGTATAGCTTTAATTTTTCAAAAACAATTTTAAGATTTAAAAATAAATAAAAGGCACCAACATAGATAGCTGGCCAAATAAATTCCAGCAGATCCATACAATTGAATAGCATACAGTTGCTGCAAAGAGCGATAGGTATTGTCTACATATATACACATAGAAGATACCCTTGGTATAAAGTTAGTCAAAAGCAGGTTGTAGTACAACACTGATAGGACAATAACATTAATGCAAAAGCTTCGCAGATAGGTTACAAAATATTCAAAATGTATGCATATGCAAATTCTAGAGTGTCCACTCTAGTTCCCAGCATCCCTTCTGTTTCTCCCCCTCTGTGGAGACGCCAGGTGGTTTGGGTAGAATGGACCCTCCCACACGGTCAGGGTTGACCCATGACTATACAGAAGCAATCAACAGGACCCCACGCTCTTCACCACCGTGACTATTCAGGGATGGGCATGTTGCATTTTCCTAGTACAGCAAAATTTGTTTTTCTTTCGAGAAGAAACTTTCTTGAGAATGTTTTTCTCAACATCTCCAGTTTTCCGTAGGCAAATCTTCGAGAGCCTAAAATCAAGCTTAAACTTACAGAGGAGATGACAGTTTTGCAGATTAGTCTTGGTTAAGGAGCCGTTTTATTCTCCCCCCAAGGCCTAGCCTTAGCAACTCTTCAGCAGGGTCTGGGGGTGGGGGGTGATAATTGCCAGGCTTGAAAAGCCTCTGGGGCTGGGACCCAGGCATCAGGGGTCTTATTTCCTCAGGTGATTTCAATGTGCACGCAAGATTGAGAACAACTGCCTTAAGTTGAGCTAAGAATGTTAATAGCTGATTTCTGGATGCATTTCTTACAAAAAAAAAACCCCAAAACAGTCAAATGGGGATAAGCCAGGGAAGTCTGATTATTTACACAGCAAGAGAATGACCGTGAAAGGAGGAAATCTCGTGATGATTTTGTTGATTTGCTATATATTAAGAGAACGGTCAATATACAAGTACACACAGATGTAAATTTCCATTGTAATTAACCTGTGGATCTCAAACAAGAAAATATCTGTGAAAGTGCACCAAAGTATTAAATCCTACACAAACCTCAGGTGTTATTTTTCTTCTATAAATGATGTTCCTTTAGCATTAACACAGGAATAGGTACTACATTGATTTTTATTCCTAATATAAGGCTTTGAAATATTTTTCCCCCCACAATTTCATTTGTATGTATTCTCTCCCTACTAAACTTGACTGTGAGATCCTTGAGCGCCAAGATCATGTCTTGGTGAGGCAAGTTAAAAAATTTAAAATGCCACCTCTGGAGTCACACTGCCAGGGTTTGTCCCCCAGCTCTGCTACTTAGCAGCTGGTGAGTTTAGTTCCTCATCAGTCATATGGTCCCAATAGCTCCCACCTCATGGAGTTGTCATGAGGCTTAAATGAGATAATGAAGTCAAGTGACTCAGCACACACCTGTCCCATAGTAAGTGCTCAATAAAAAAAATCAGCTGTTGTCTATGATGAGAATTATGGTGACAAGATGATGTCATCTTTTACAGCAATGGTTCTCGATTTAGTTGCACATTAGAATCACCTGGGAAGTCTTTCTAACTCTTAAGGCCGAGTGGTCAAAGTCTCTGAAGGTGGAGCCAACCCTCAGTAATTTTCTAAAACTCCCAGTTGATTTCAATGCACTGCCAGGCTTGAGAATCAGCATCCCATAATATTTTCGTCATAGCGTTTTCACACCACACACGCTCTATAGATGGGCAAACAGAGAATGTTAGAAAGGAGAGGGTACTTAACACATCTAGAAATATGCAGGGCGGAAAATAGGTAAGTATGCTTAGTTCATTACCTTCCATCATCTGGGCCTCCTAGTGATACCAAGTACAGATCATTTGGTGAAAAGGCCAGAGCTTCAATTTTGCCCTTGTGAAGCGATAGCCGAGCAATCAGCTCCCTTTTCTTATAATGCCACAAAATGATATCCGCCTGGGAGCAAGAATACACTGTCAGATCACAGACAGGCTTTGAAAGAACTGCAAGAGATAGCTACCCCTCTCGGTGAGAAATAATCATTCGTCACTCTTCTAGAAATTAGAGCAGGTCTTACAAACACGACAGCAACAAGATGGACACAGCTGTAATCAGGGACGTTTGTTTCTGAGCATTACCGGTCACAAGTTGCACCATGGGGTATAAAACCACCAGGTTCCTCCGCTCTCAGCCTGATAGGATGAAAATGAGTTCCGAGAGGGTTCAAAGGAAGAGGAGGAAGGGTGTAAACAGGGTAGCACAGAGCTATTCTGAAGTGAGCAGTTTTTCTTGGGAGGCACTGCTAAATCTATTGAGAATGAATGATTTTTTACTTTATTCACCTTGAAGCCCATGAATGTGACTTGTCCGGAAGCAAGGTAAACTCCGCTCTTGGAGATGGTCACACAGGAGACATTGTTGCCATGACCGTGTAGGAAATTCTGTTCCTGAGTATTTAGTGCCTGAATGAGGATGGTGCAACCCAGAGGATAAACCAGATGCTCCTGGTCGGGATGGCATTTTAGACCAGCGGGGACATGTCCTAAAAGAGAGATTAAAAATAAGAGTAAAAAATTAAAAAATAAGTCAGGGGCAGAAGTGGCTGGTGGTTTTTATTTAAATTGAGCACAAAAGAACGCTTTTGAAATAAGCCTTAGTTCAACTAAAATGTGTGTGTGCTGTGTGTGTGTGTGTGTGTGTGTGTGTGTGTCAGGGAGGGGTGATAGGTAATTTTATTCCACTGACAAGAAGGTTGGTCTAATAATATATGTTTCTCAAACTTTAAGGTGCATAAAAGTCCCCAGGGGCTCCGGTTAAAATGCAGATTCTGATTTTAGGTCTGGGGAGGGGCCGAGATACTGCATTTCCGACAAGCTCCCAAGTGATGCTGGTGTTGCTGTTGCTGGTCCAGGAACCCCACTTCAGACCTAGGTCCAGTGTTTGTAATTCTGATAAGCACAGAGCACATGAAGCAGGAGAAGCCCGTCTGGGTGAGCACATAGCCATAGGGAGAACGTGAATTCACTACCTTGGGCAGAAGTTTGGTAAAGATAAAAATTGGGGTTTCGTCCTAAGTCTCTGGCAGGCTGAAGAATCCCAGGACTTCTCATAGTGAGACCCCAATCCTCCAGATATTTGCCAAGAACCACCTCAACAATTATAAATCTTAGTAATATGTTCTAATATGAAATAGACATGAGTCCTCCCTTGTTACTCATCTTTGGTCAGAATTGTTTTGGTTATTTTTCATATCTATTTTACAATATACACTTTAAAGTCAGCTTGAGTACTTGAAAAACTCATGTTTGTATTTAGGGGAGTGGCATTAAATGTATAGATTAATTTAAGGAAAAACAATTTTTATAATAATACATTATATTTCCTTTCTAAAAGCAGGATATGTTTTTCCATGAAGTCTCCTTTTATGCTCCTGGCGACATTTCTAATATTTCTTCATAAAGATCTCACACATTTATTTTGTTTACTTCTTGGTAGTTTAACATCTTTTTTTAATTGCTATTTCCTTCCCCATCAAAAGAGTCACAGATATTTATTAATATAGTTTTCTGGTCCTTAATGAACTCAGCTTTTATATTTAACTCCCTCTGGAATTTAGTTTGATGCATAATGTGATTCCAGTAGCTAGACAGATTTTTTTTCTTCAAACAGCCAAATATATTAATTGAATAAATGATTTCTTTCACTTTCATTGTGATCATCGTTCCTTTTTTCTGCAGTCAGTTCTCATAGTACTAAGGTTTGTG
This sequence comes from Globicephala melas, assembly GCF_963455315.2. Lineage (NCBI taxonomy): Eukaryota > Metazoa > Chordata > Mammalia > Artiodactyla > Delphinidae > Globicephala > Globicephala melas. The sequence continues at coordinate 13,337,722 of NC_083333.1, read as the reverse complement.
TCTGGGGGTGATCTTGTCCTTGTGAAATGTATACTTAGTTTTTCTCATTGCAGCCTCCTTATAGACAATCATATGGCTATCCATAGGGTAAAAGTAAACTTAGATCCCTACTTCACACCATCCACAAACAATACATTCCAGATAGATCACGGACCTAAATGTGAAAAACAAGACTTAATGTACATACAAGTCGTATGAAATGACTAGAACGTGACACAAAAGAGCAAATCCTAACAGCGGAGGCCAATATGTGCATCCAGTTATGTTAAAAATCACAAACTTCCTGGGAGTTCCCTGGTGGCCTAGTGGTTAGAATTCTGGGCTTTCACTGCCGTGGCCCGAGTTCAATCCCTGGTCAGGGAACTGAGATCCTGAAAACCACGTGGCACAGCCAAAAAAAAAAAAAAAAAAAATTAAAAACTAATGACAAAAGACAAAATGAAAAGAAAACCCAAACCAGGAGAAGATATTTGCAATGTCCGTAATAACAGACAGAGAATCATACCCAGCAGAATATATAAAGAACTACCATGAAGCAATAAGAAAAATACAAACTGCCTGACAGAAAAATGAGCAAAGGCTATGAAGAAGCAATTTATGATGGAGGAAATTCAAAAGCCAGAAAACACATAGAAAGATATGCAGCTGCACAAGTGACCAGGGAAATGCAAATTATATCCAAAACGAGATACCATTTCATTTCCATCCTAATGGCTAAAATTAAGTAGGCGGACAGTGCCAGGCATTAGTGATGTGCAGCAAAGGCAACACTCACAGACTGCTTAATGGGAGGGTAAATTGGTAGAATTGCTTTGGAAAATGTGTCCGTATTGAGCATCATTGAATACATGTACGTATCCTAGGACCGAGATCTACTCTTCAGTATATAACCTAGAGAAATACTTGCAGTTGTGCTTATGGGCCATGTACAAAGGTGTTCACTGTGCCGTTGTTTATATTAGTAAAAAGTGGTAAATGAATAAAAGCCCATCAACAGGGAAATAGATATTTAAAGCAAATTAAATCATCACCCAAGTAATGTTGGGTGAAAAAAAGCAGGTTTCAAATGTGCAATAAAAGAGAAGATTAATCTTTTTAAAAGATTATAAAATATAAGAACATGTAAACATATACAATTTATACATAGTATATCACATATAGTATATTTAATATTTTACATATATAGTGAAATTTTAAAACATAGCTGGGAAGGGTACACTAACTCCAGGATAATGGTTGTCTCTCTAGAGGGAGAAAGAATCAGACAGTGTTATAGGAGAGAGAACTGAAAATGTACAGTGCCTGGAAGATTCAAGTACACTTACATATTTACACCCTCAAGTTAAAACCCATAAACTATCATGTAACTCTACAATGAGTGCTAGTGTCACCATGATAAAAGGGGCTTTGCTTTTGCTTCTGATTTGTTTCCATGTGAGAGCTACTAAACTCCATTACCTGGTGTTTAAGGCCTCCAAAATAGAATCCCAGGCTCTCTTTACTGTACTATCCTGCCAGTCCATGACACTGAAGCCAGCCAAGTGTTTGCCATTCCCCAACTGACCCCACACTCTCCCCCTTCCTCCTTGGCTCACCCTATATGTGTTCCCTGGGATATTTATTCACCGACTCCTACCCAACTTTAAAGACTACTTGAGGGCTTCCCTGGTGGTGCAGTGGTTAAGAATCTGCCTGCCAATGCAGGGGACACGGGCTCCAGCCCTGGTCCAGGAAGATCCCACATGCCGCGGAGCAACTAAGTCTGGGCAACACAACTACTGAGCCTGCACTCTAGAGCCCTCAAGCCACAGCTACTGAGCCCACGTGCCACAACTACTGAAGCCCGCACGCCTAGAGCCCGGCTCCGCAACCCGCAACAAGAGAAGCCAGGGCAGTGAGAAGCCCACACGCACCGCGATGAAAAGTAGGCCCCGCTGGCCACAGCTAGAGAAAGGTGGCGCGCAGCAAGGAAGACCCAATGCAGCCAAAAAAAACAAAAACAAAAAAAAGAGACTACTTGAATTAACCTTTGACCCCATTCAAACCTAGAATAGAAGCTTTCTCCCACACTTTCATAAAACTTTGGTTATTTTCCGACAAGTAGTATAGCCTTTTTACGTAAACGTGTTGCGTTGAAGGCAAAATTACGGGAAACTCAGTCACTTTTTACCAACAAACCCATATAACTACAGCCCGGATCAAGAAGCCGATTATAACCACACCCCAGACATTTCCCATCTGCCTTCTCCCAGGCTACATCTCCCCAAAGGTAATTGCTGCTTTGACTTCTATTCCTGTAAATTAATTTTCCTCATCTTAGAACTTTATATGAATGGAATTATACTGTACAGTACGTATTCTGTCACATCTGGCTTTTTTCATTCAACATTATGTTTGTGAAATCTATCCACATTGTTGCGTGTAGCACTACAGCGGTCCCTCTGCATCGGTGGAGGATTGGCTCCAGGAACCCCGCAGATACCAAAACACGCGGATACCAAAACACGCGGATGCGCGAGTTCCTTACATAGAAGTGTGTACTACTGTCGGCCCTCGGCATCCGTGAGTTCTGCCAACCGCGGACAGATTTTTCTGCCCTCTGTATGTAGTTCATTCTTTTTCATTGCTTCAGAGTAATCCATTCTATGAATATACCAATTTATTAGTCCTTTCTACTTTTGATGGACATTTTGGTTGTAGTTTTTAGCTATTTGAAATAATGCTACTATAACCATTCGCATATATGTCTTTTTGGTATACATTTTGTATGGCATTTGGAGGATACATCAAAATTCTTTAAGATGTACTCAGAATTTATCCCAAGGAAAAAGTTAAAGAGTTGAAAGATTTAGCTATGCAGATGTTCTTTGTAGCATTTAAAAATAAATGCAAAAAAATGTAAGGTATACTAAATTTTTAACAGGACATTGGTTAAATAAATTGGGGCATATCTATGCAACAGAATATTATATTAAAATTATGGCATAGAGTATATTTACTGCTAAGGAAAGATTTGCATGGCACCCTAGGTGGAAAAAAAATCTGATTATAAGAGAATATATCAGCATGAGACCACTTTTGTGGAAAAAATTTATATGTCAATGTATATTTCAAAGGATCATACCAAAAGTTTAACAGTGATATCTTTAGGAAATGCAATGATGGCTGATTTTTTTTCCGTTTCGCTGTATTTTTCCAATTTTCTAAATTCTTGTTCTTAAGTATGGCCATGGATTTACCCCCGTATTACACTGTATTCTCAGTGCACAGCATACTATTTGGCATAGAGTAGTTCTAGATAAATGCATATTTGACTCTGAAAAAATATAAATTGTCACAAAATCAAGAAGGTAGAAACAATTCAATTAATTTTATTCAATTTTGAAAGGCCGAGATAATTGCCATGGGAGACACTGAGGTATAATTGACCATATATTTGGTCTTTGAGTGCCACAAAACAGCACAAATTCAGTAGCAGGGCTCTCTGCTGGTCACCATCGTGACCCTTTGCCCTCATAGCAGGTCATCCACATCCTTTACCAATGACCTGGTGATCAGCTCTAAAGAGGGCCAGTATCTGGATGCACTAAATGCCCACTTTCTATCAGAGACTGTTAACCTAAAACGAAGACTCAAGAGCCAAGTCCTAGAATGTGCTAACACTTTAGCCTTTGATTGTTCTGTGTCTACATTACCACAATTTTAAAGATTTCAGGCATCACAATGCACTTTTTTAAAAGTTTGCTTTTTTTAAAAAAATAGATCTTTATTGCTTCACAATACTGTGTTAGTTTCTGTTGTACAACGAAGTCAATCAGCCGTATGCATACATATATCCCCTCCCTCTTGAGCCTCTATCCCACGACTCTAAGTCATTGCAAAGCACCGAGCTGATCTCCATGTGCTATGCTGCTGCCTCCCACTAGCTATTTTACATTTGGTAGTGTATATATGTCAATGCTACTCTCACTTTGCCCCAGCTTCCCCTCCCCACTGTGTCCTCAAATCCATTCTCTATGTCTACTTCTTTATTCCTGCCCTGCTACTAGGTTCATCAGTACCATTTTTTATTTTTAGATTCCATATATGTGCGTTAGCATACGGTATTTGTTTCTCTCTTTCTGACTTACCTCACTCTGTATGACAGACTCTAGGTCCATCCACCTCAGTACAAATAATTCAATTTCGTTTCTTTTTATGGCTGAGTAGTAGTCCATCGACAGATGAATGGATAAAGAAGATGTGGCACATATATACAATGGAATATTATTCAGCCATAAAAAGTTTGCTTTTTAAAAAATGCAACCCATTGCTTGTTTTCATCCTTCTCAGAAAACCAAACAGCATTTCCCCCCTTCATGTTGCAAATAGGAGGGGGTCATAAGTCAGATTTAGGCAGAACAACCAGGCCTCCTCTGACCAAAGCATCTCTCCTCTCCAGCTCCCCCTGGCGTCCTCTTCGCCTTCTGTCGTGGACTGAAATCCTCACCATTAGAATCCCCCCTCCCCCCCAGCCCCTTCTCATTAGTACATCAGAAGGTGGTCCCAGGGGCCTACACGGATTCTGTAGGTGGTTACCGAGGGGCAGGCAGTATTGCGGGTTGTGTGGGGCTTAGAGCCAGGGGAGAGCTGACTATTGGGAGAAGGCTTTCAAGTCACACTTACTTATCCTTAAGGAGGAGGAGGCATTTCGTTCCTTTTAGGCAAAACCCATCCCTTTCTTTGAGGCTTGGAAGGAGGATGTGACTCTCTAAGACTTTTGGGGAGGAGGAGCTCTCTGGGTCCCCAGTGCTTCGCCCATGCCAGCGTCCCAAGCTGCCTTCCAGGTGCTACCTGGGGTTTCACTCTCCCTGTTTGCACTACGTGTCCCTGGGGTTCCTAAACCGCCCAACCCAGACGTGCTCTAGGTCTCACCATTGAATCCGATCACGGCCTCAAGCTCCAGCTCGGCCACCTCAGCCACCTCATCCTTGGGCGAAGTTTGGGTCTCCATCACCCGGAGACTCCGCTTACGTTACTCTCAGCCTCCAGAGGTGCAGCGTCTTCCGGTCGTTATGGTAACGGACTTGCGCATGCGCGCCAGATCAACGCCTGCGCTGAAACCCAGCCGAAGGAGTTCGAGTCCTTTTGCCCTCTTGCAAACGGAAAGAGCCGTTCTTTCTACCTTCTAGTATTTCTCTGGAAATTTAAGGGGCACTAAATGCACAGAACTAATTCCCTCCTGTCCCATGTAAAGAGTGTGTGACCTTTGGGGTAACTATATAATTAAGCTCCTAATGGCATTTAAGAATTGAAGAATTGCCTCTGATGGGAAGGCTGCTATAAGACAATATATAATTGATACTTCTTTGGGTCCCATGTTTGAAGCAGGACAAAAAGGTTTTTTTAACTATACTGAGGTATAAATTATATAGAGAATTTACTTAAAGTGGGCTTTAGTAAATTTATATAGTTGTGCAACTATCACCACAATCCATTGTTTGTTTGTTTGTTTGTTTGTTTTTGTTTTAAGCAGGATAAAATGTTAAGTAACTGCTAGAGGTCTTGAGGGGCTCCCACCTACCTGGGAAAAATGCTTAGATTTTGTTCAAAAACAATTTTATTTTACTTGCACCCAACTGTTCGCGTCTCTTAGTGGGACCCGATTGCTCCAACCTACAGTTCCCCGGGGGAGCGCTTTCCTTTCTTCATCACAGTTTGGAGGCCTTGGGGTACGTATATTCACTGTGCAAACTTCAGGTTCCGGTCGCGCACGGGTCGAGCCGCGGGGTGTGAGCCGCGCGGGCCGCCGTAGTCAGCTGTTGCGAGCAGGAAGTGTCCGAGGAGTGGGTGGAGACTGCACCATGGCCCCGGACCCCTGGTGAGCCCGGGGAGAGGGAGGCTGCACGCGGACCGGCCCGGGGGAGGCCGTGCTGCTGGGGAACGGGCGGTCGCTAGGCATTAGGGCTGGAGGCCTTTCGGGATGAGGGGAGGGGAGCAAGGCCCCTTCCCCTGCTGCCGGGGACGGGGTTTGAGGGGCTGGGCTCTGCCGCATCCCGACACCCTCGGTCTTGACAGGGGTGGCCGGGGCGGGAGACCCGGCGGACCCCTGAGGAGCTGAGTTCCAGTGCCGAATCTCTGAGCATTCCTTTAGCCCTTCTTGGCTGCATCTCCCGGATTCCCGCCCATCGTGGTTGTGGAGATGGCTGATGCAGGCTTCCCTGGACTCCTGCGAAAGTGAAGTCCGAGTGACCTTTTTGTGGAACGCCAGTGTATCTGGTGAACCTTCTTATTTCCCAGGTGGAGAAACCGAGGTTCAGAATTCATGGTCATCAGCGAGTTAGTAACCAGTTGGCGCTAGCATCTAGATCTTGTGGGCCCTTCAAAAAACTTAGAGGAATCTGGGAGGGAAATTATGCCGTTGATAAGGTATTTTAGTACCACGAAGACTTTCTATGGCAGCAACTTCTGCAGTAAAACAATAGGTGATAAGGGCCTTTTATTCAACAGTTAAGTCCCAAGGACTGACTGGATGATGAAAGACACAAGTTCTGATACGAGGAACCTATTCCTATAGTGTATTGGACTTGAGCTTTTTGCTTACTAATTTAAAATGCTATAGCTCAACACGGTTCTTTTGGAGAATATGTCATATTAGTAACTTGTAACATAGTTTATTGTTTAAGTTGCAGATAGTCTGGATATTAAGAGATTAACTTTGAAAAATCAAAGTTAATCTACCTGGGATCTAGATTATCTGGGCCAATGGCTTAATTGATTTAACACTAATTTTTTTTCACCTTATTTTAACACCCCGATAGAAAATTTAGAAAATATTGAAAATTTGCAAAGGAAAAAACCCCCATCTTTAACTCTTATCATTTGGAATAATTGCCACTGTTGATTTTTTTAAATTAATTAATTAATTTTTGGCTGCGCTCTGTCTTTTTTGCTGCGCGTGGGCTTTTCTCTGGTTGTGGCGAGCGGGGGCTACTCGCGGGCTTCTCACTGCGGTGGCTTCTCTTGTTGCAGAGCACGGGCTCTAGGCACGGTCTTCAGTAGTTGTGGCTCGTGGGCCCTAGAGCGCAGGCTTAGTAGTTGCGGTGCACGGGCTTAGCTGCTCCGCGGCATTTGGGATCTTCCCGGACCAGGGCTCGAACCCGTGTCTCCTGCATTGACAGGCGGATTCTCAACCACTGCGTCACCAGGGAAGCCTGGCACTGTTGATTTTTAAAATGAATTCATTACTTTGTATAATATATGTGTGTGTCTATATATATGTGTGTATACATATACACACACCCCTGTATATTTTACAAAACAGGGAACATTCCTCCATATCATTAAATATTCACTGAAAACACAATTTTTTTTTTTTTTTTTTTGCGGTACACGGGCCTCTCACTGTTGTGGCCTCTCCGGTTGCAGAGCACAGGCTCCGGACGTGCAGGCTCAGTGGCCATGGCTCATGGGCCCAGCCGCTCCGCAGCATGTGGGATCTTCCCGGACCGGGGCACGAACCCGTGTCCCCTGCATCGGCAGGCGGACTCTCAACCACTGCGCCACCAGGGAAGCCCTGAAGACACAATTTTAATGGTGCTTAATAGTGCATCATATGAATGACCTTGATTTAATCATTCCCCTCTTTGTACCCTTTAAAAAATGTGAGGGATTTTTTGGGTTTTATTTTTTTTAATTACAAAGACTGCCCTTTTGTTCCATCTCTTATTTCCTTGGCTCACTCCCTAGAAGTGGAACTACTGGGTCCAAGGGCTAAGTTGCCCTCCACTTCCTGGAAGCTAACTCCCTCATTTTACACATAAGGTAGGAAATAGAGCTTAGCAATAAGGTAGAGGCCCCAGGGTATCCATTTAGGTTGGTAGAAGCTATCACTGAACCCCGGGCCTCTTCCACAGTTAATGTTGAAAAAGCACTGATAAGTTTTCCTGTTCCTCTCAAGTAGTTTGACTCAGCAGCTTTCTCATTTGCTGAAAGTGAAACAATGAGGGACTGTGCTGTGCTAGGTCAGCTTCCTTGCAAAGTAGGTTGCTGCTCACGGGAGCGGAAAGGAGTATGGAATAGGACTTGGAAAAATCTATAAAACAGACTTGACTACAGCTTTGCTTTCCTACTATTGAAATAGCATAGCTCAGTGATGCGTTACTCCTGAGTAGCGTTCTACTGTTTAGAAATGGAATATGGCTGTCACTCTCTTAATGGCATATCGAAGCCAGTGGTAAGCTCACTGTGTAATAGAAACAGCCGGTGGTGACTGTCTCTGAATGGGTTCTTTGCTAAAGTTAATCAGCTTTACCACTTTTTTCTGTTCCAGTTCCACAGCCTCTGTCATGGCATCACCATCCTCTTAGGCCTAAAAACTCTAATCATCTACTTTTTCCTCACTCTTCCTATCAGATTGTTCACTCATCTCCAGTATTTTTTTTTCTTTTCTTTTCTGCCGTAGCCCAATCCTTTATAGCCTTATGGCTTACAGAGAGTAAATATTGGTGGCTGGTTACTGCGTTGAATGGCTGGAGAAGTCTTCTACTGGTCTCTTGCCACTCTCCTCTCATCCCCCCAGTGATTTATGTACGTGGAGTTCAGGTTACTTTTCCTAAACTAGTATTTTAGGTACCTGGGTGCTTGATGCCATCATGAGGTTGCCCATTACAGCTAGGCCAGCGGTTCGCAAGCTTTGCTACAGATTGAAATCACCTGGGGAACTTTACAACTCCTCACGTCCAGGTCAAACCCCCTGCCAATTCAATCAGAATGATGCCTGGGGTAGGAGCCGGGATTTTTTTTTTTTTTTTTTTAGGTCTTCTCTGGTGATTCAACTGTGTAGCAAAGCTTCAGAAATGCTCTTTAGAGCTCAAATGAAAGCGTGAGGATGATGAGGAAGACATCTGGGGTTTGGGCATCAGCGTTCCGTGTAACCTCTTCCAGGCCTCACTCTATGTGTACAAGTATCCCCTGCACCTCTCAAATTCTCTGCTAAAAGTCAAAGCTTGTCCTGCTGTTCAAGGCTCTGCAGAAACTAGCTTCGACTCATCAGTACCATTTTATACTTTACCCTCCTACCCAGGACCACCACTCAGCCGACCGTGCCAGGCTCCTACCCTCCCTTTCATCTTTGCTTGTTCCCTGTGCCTCTCACCTCGTCTAGAATGTGCTCCTCCCTCTTGTGGGAGTGAGAGGCCTGCTTTGACCTTGTGGTTCAGCCCAAGGTGTAACCTCTTGGCCCAGCCTTATCAGATCTGTCTCGGCCAACAGTAATTTCTCTCATTTCCGAACTCCGGAAATATGCACTCGCCATTTATACTCCGCGTTTGGCAGGAGGTGTGTTGTACCTTGTTATTGATTTTCATAGGTGTGGTCTGGGACCACAGAGCCAGACCTCAGAACCTCTTTTCATAGATGACAACATGCAGGGAAAAAGAGGAAAATGTGGCAAAGCTGAGACCAGGACCCAGTTTTTCTTATCAGCCTCCCTCCTACTTTCTTTTTCTTTCTTTCTTTCTTTTTTTTTTTTTAATATTTATGTATTTACTTTTGGCTGCCTCACGTCTTAGTTGTTGGCCCACGGGCTTAGCTTCCCCACGGCATGTGGGATCTTAATTTCCTGACCAGGGGTCGCACCCGCATCCCCTGCGTTGGAAGGCGGATTCTCAACCACTGGACCACCAGGGAAGTCTCCCCTCCTACTTTCTTAATTGTGTATTGTCTTATATCACCTGCTGTCTTTTGGGATGCATGAATATATGTATATGAATGATGCTACTTTAGATTATAGCGGTGAGTTGCCAAGGATCCTACTGTTAGCGAACCAAACTTGGGTTGACTCGCCCGCATGCAGCAAAGCCAATCTACTGATACAATGTTGCGGTGAAGGAAAGTGCAGCGTTTATCGCAGAGCACCAAGCAAGGAGTCTAGTGCTAGTGCTTAAAACATCTGAATTCCCCGACGGCCTTCAGGGAAAGGTTTTTAAAGACAGGGTGAGGGGGCTTCCCTGGTGGCGCAGTGGTTGAGAGTCCGCCTGCCGATGCGGGAGACACGGGTTCGTGCTCCGGTCCGGGAAGATCGCACATGCCGTGGGGCGGCTGGGCCCGTGAGCCATGGCCACTGAGCCTGCGCTCCGCGACGGGAGAGGCCACAACAGGGAGAGGCCCGCGTACCGCAAAAAAAAAAAAAAAAAAACGGGTGAGGGAGGGGCGTTGTGGGGTCGTGATCAGCTCGTGGACACTCTTCTGATTGGTTGGTGGAGGGGTAATTGGGAGTCACTTTCTGTTTCCCGTTGGTCTGGGGTCTACGTGCCTTTTGGGCAGCATACAGTTACTTCTCCCACCCGGCGGGGGTTTCGGTATCTGCAAAGCAGCTCAAAGGACACGGCTCAGAATATTATCTACAGCCCTTGAGGAGTAACCAAAGGTCCTTGACTTTAATGGCTAAACTATTATTATTTTGTTTTGCTTGACTGTTTTCCTGCTTCTCACTTCTCTGATTAAATTTACTCTTTGGAACTCAGGGAAGCCCTAGGAGACTAAAGCTTTTCCATAGACGAGAGGCAGGAGGAGGACAAGGGGATGGGGATCTGTTCCAGGAAGGCCCCAAAGGGTTCTGCTCAGTTACACTACCTCATCGGATCCTTATTAAATTTAAAATGTACAGCTCTTAGCATAGGACCTGGCCCAGATCAGGTACTCAGTTGTTAGCCGTAGCTGTAATCACTGTAGTAAGACTCCTAAGGGAAACGACTGGAGATTGTTTATTTTTCCTTCATTCAAAGACATTTGCCAGGTCGCCTCATTGTTCAAGTGATATGTGGGAATTCAGAGATTTTAAGAAATGGATTGCTTATTTTTTCAGACAAAAATTGGAACATTAGGTTAAACAGATTTTAATATTTTTTTGAAACTTAAAAATATTTATTAATTCATTTATAATAACAATAATCAACCTATTACATGTCAGTATAAATCATGTTTTTAACAGAAAATATCTGTATTTTCCAAAACAAGAGAAAATAAGTGAGAAGAGTGGCATTGTTTTACATTAAGTTCTTTTTACATAAATTTACATAACTTTTTTTTATTCAAACAGAAAGTCACAAAAATTATAATCATCCTCATCAGTTCACTCAGTCCCATGTAATTAATTCTTTTTTCATCTTGATCTTTTGTTAACACTTTTATGAATTCATCAGTTTTCCATTAGAGTTCTGAAAATGCTTATTCATTCAGTTCAGCAGTATAGTCAGTTACCAGAAACCTGTACTTGTCAGAGTCTTTTCCATGAATTCCTTGAAGATGAAACCCTTTTATAGGAACATTTTTGCAAAAGCATCAGAGTACACCCAGAACTGTCTGTAAATAACAAAAGACTTAAAAATGACCACGGTTAAAGATTTGATGAAAGTTCATAATAATGCAATTGACAAGGAAATTTAGTTATTTCTGAGATATACATTTTAAAGTAATAACTAGAAGTATGACTTATAACATTATACCAGAACATATAAGATTTTTAGGAATTTCATGTAATGTCTGAAACATTTATATTAACGTATTTCCATACAAATAACCCAAAGAAAGTTTAGTATTAGTTTTTTTTAAATTTTTTAATTTAATTGTATTTATTTTTTTATACAGCAGGTTGTTACTAGTCATCAATTTTATACACATCAGCGTGCACATGTCATTCCCAATCGCCCAATTCAGCACACCACCATCCCCACCCCACCCCGTGGCTTTCCCGCCTTGGTGTTTAACATTAGGTTAAACAGCAGATTTTAATATTTTTTACTGGGCACTCCTGGAAAATCGGTTCATCGTATATTCATAGTCCCTGCCTTTAGGAGAGATGAAGTGTGTGTACACACTTAAGTATTTTCTGTAAAACAGATAAAAAGGCTGTAAGCGAAGGGAAAAATAAGGGACTATTGGGGATTGATTGTGAATCCTTCAAAACCCCCAACACTGTTGAATAACAAATGGAAGCTCAGGACCTGCTTTGAGAGAATTCTGGTAAGCTTAGGAGTCAGGTGGGTGTGTGTCCTTTGACCCCAGAGCATCGTCTTACCTGCTGATCTGTGTAGCTCTTCCCCAAATAGCTGCTCACTTGGCCTGCCACTCTCCATCCCTTTATCCTGCTTTATTTTCCTTCTTAGCCCATAGCAACACTTGACATACTATGTTTTGGTTTGTTTGATGCCTTTCTCCCTTCGCTAAACTCCTTGAAAGCAGGGACTTCGTCCATTTTGTTCCCTGCTCTATTCTCCAGTGCCTGGAGCAGTACTCAGCACAGAGGCGGCCCTCCAGAAATGTTTGCTGAATGTTTTGTGAATGAACGAATCTGTATGCTTTATCAGCGGTCAGATAGCACAGTGGCTAGGAGCAGAGGCTCAGGGCCAGGCAGCCTTGGTTTGCAGCTGGTGGTACCCATAGGGCAAGTCGCTCTACCTCTTTGTGCCTCATTTTCTCACATGTATGATGGGGATGGTGACCCACCTCCCAGTGTTCTTGTGTGGATTAAGTGAGTTATTACAAAGGAAGCTTTGAGAATTGAGCCCAGCCTGTACTAAGTACCATTCAACCCCTGTTGCCATTACTTTTACAATTTTCATCCTCCCTTCCTGTTTGCATTTGTGACTAGAATTACAAACTGAAACTTAGATTATGCAGAAATTTCCTTTAAAGAACCTTCAACATTTTTCTCCCTTTATGACTTTGATGCAGGTTCTCCACCTACGATTCTACCTGCCAAATTGCACAAGAGATTGCTGAGAAAATTCAACAACGAAATCAGTATGAAAGAAATGGTGAAAATACAACCAAGGTAAGACCAGGAATGAGTACTTCAAATGATTTGTTTGAGCTCTGAGGTCTGAAAACCCTCCCCTTTCTGACTCTGTGTGTATGTGTGTGTATAATGGCCTTTATGCTTACACATGTCGAATTGACATTACAACCAATCAGTTAATAGTTATTTAATCACTAGGACTAAATGAAGCATGACATCTCTATAATTTCTCCTACTTTACCTTAAAAAGTTTCTAACAATTTCATAGTGTAGTTCCAAGGTTGGCACACTTTCCCCCAGATGGTAAATCTGTCAGGCTTTGCAGGACAAGAGGCCAAGTTCTCACCTCTTTGAGTACCCATTCTCGACAAAAGGATAATAAACTTTTTTGGTTTTTTACATTTTACATTTAAAAATGTAAAAAATCATCCTTCGCTTGTGGGCTGTAAAAAACAATGGTGGGATTTGGCGAGGATATATGGTTTTTAGAAAACCGTGAGTCCATGCCAATACTTTTGATTCTAATCCAACATTCACAGGTTTCTTTGTAACTTCCCCATTCTAAATTAGTATTTTCCTTCCTTCTCCTGCAGTGAGAACCCAGGTTTCCAGAAGCATTGATATGTTTTTGCTCATTTGGTCTCTCTTAGAGTTTACAGAAAGTAGTTTCAGAATCATTACACAAGGGCCACTACAGACAATAAGTAAAGTTTGAGTTTGTGTCTTCATTATTATTTTTTTTAAATTTAGAATATCCCCCTAAGGATACTGAGGTTATTCTGTTCTAAAGCTATTAGAATTGTTTCTTTTTTTTCTGTGTCTTATGCTCTCCTTTGTATCTATTGATATTCATTTTCAGGGTTTGCTTTTCTTCCCTACCCTTGCTGATACAATTTTTAATATGTAGAACATTTACATAGTTCAGAAGTCAATATTATATACAAAGGTATACTCAAAGTCTTGTCCCCATCCCACTCTTTTCCATGCCTTCTTCACCTGCTTCTTAGAGGTAACCTTTTTTAAAATTAATTTCTCATTTATTCTTCCTGTGTGACTTCTTGCAGAAGTAGGCATTCAGGGGTGTGTGTGTGTGTGTGTGTGTGTGTGTGTGTGTGTGTATTCTCATTTCTGTTCCTTTGACACAAAAGTTACTCTTTTGTATCTTGCTCTTTTCACTTGATAATATATGATAGAGATATTAATGCACTGAGATCTTCTCAGTTTTTCTTTGGGCCTTATAGTCCTCTATTGTGTATACTCTAGTTCATTAACCTGTCTCCTAAGAATGGGCATTTAGAGTGTTTCCAGTCTTTTGCAGTTATGAATAATGCTGCAATAAATAGCTTTGTGATTTTTTTTTTTTTTTTGTATTTGTATTTGTGGAGGTTCTTTTAAGGGTGAATTCTCAGAACCAGGGCATATGTGATTTTTTTTTTACCTGTTGCCAAATTCCCCTCCACAGGAGTTGTCACCTTTGGCTTCACAGCCTGGCCAGCAGAGGGCGCTGTCAATTCTCTGAATTTTTGCCAACCTTATATAAGTGAGATAAAATATTTTAGTGTCTTCATTTTTTTAATTGAAGCATAATTGACTTACAATATTATATTAGTTTTGGGTATACAGCATAGTGATTTGATATTTCTTTTTTTTTTCTTTTTTTTTTTTTTTTTGCCGTAAGTGGGCCTCTCACTGTTGTGGCCTCTCCCGTTGCGGAGCACAGGCTCCGGACGCGCAGGCTCAGCGGCCATGGCTCACGGGCCCAGCCGCTCCGCGGCATGCGGGATCTTCCCGGACCGGGGCACGAACCCGTGTCCCCTGCATCGGCAGGCGGACTCTCAACCAGTGCGCCACCAGGGAAGCCCAATATGCATTCTTAAAATCACTTATGCCATTGAACATCTTTTCATGTATTTATTGGATGTTTGTATTTCTTCCTTTATGAATTGCCTGTTATATACATGTCCTTAACCTAGCTTATTATTTCTTAATTTCCAAGTGTTCCTTATATATATGTTAACTGAGCTTTGATTAAGCTTTGATCTGGCATATTTGGTGCAAATATTTTTTCTATTAATTTGGATTTTGATTTTATAAATGACTTTAAAATATATGTATACACTTTTAAAAAATTTTATTTGAAATTATCACTCTTTTTATTTATGGCCTTTTCTTATAGGAGAAGGGGAGATACTGCTTAGAAAGGCCTTTCACACCCAGGGATTATAGAAGTACTTTGCCTAATAATCTAAATTTTCCTCTTTTTTATCTTTTTTTAAAACACATAAATCTTTATAATATTTGAAATTCATTTCGTGTATTGTAGGCATCTATTTTTTTCCCATTTGCTAAATTATTAATCCCCCCCAAATATGAAATAGTCCATATTTCATTCACTAAGTTCTTACACAACTGCACTGTTTCTGGACCTTCTGTTCTGTTGCACTAATGAAGCCATTGGTAACTGCCAGCATCATACTCTTGTAGTTTTTTGTAAAGATTTAATATCTAGTTGTTTAAGGCCCCCTTAGTTACACATATCCATGATCTTTCTATATTTCCCTTCATTTATCCTCCTTTTAGAGCAATTTTGCATAGCTTTATTAAAAAGAATTTTGGGGGGCTTCCCTGGTGGCGCAGTGGTTGAGAGTCCGCCTGCCGATGCAGGGGACACGGGTTCATGCCCCGGTCCGGGAAGATCCCACATGCCGTGGAGCGGCTGGGCCCGTGAGCCATGGCCGCTGAGCCTGCGCGTCCAGAGCCTGTGCTCTGCAACGGGAGAGGCCACAACAGTGAGAGGCCCGCATACCGCAAAAAAAAAAAAAAAAAAAAGAATTTTGTGCTGTGCCTCAGTTACCATCTCCTCTCCAATAAAAGGACTCCAAATAGGATTTTGGGTAGATGTGTAGTATATTTATAGACTAAACTGGGGAGCATTTACATTTTTGCTGTATTGAGTGTTTCCTTTCACTCATTCCATCAGCAGTATTTCCTGCAGTTACTATACACCAGGCACTGTGCTAGATATTTTTTAGATTTTGTTGATATTGTTAATGATGTTTTAAAATAATTTTTAAAAGTTCTCCCTATTACTTGAATTTAGGAATGCCCTCGATTTTTTCGTTTTGTGATTAATCACCATCCTGAATTCTTTATGTTTCTAGTCATCTTTTAGGTGATCCTCTTAACTTTCCCAAACAGACTGTTATCCGTCTGCAAATAATGATAATTTCATTTCCTTCTTTCCAGCCCTTATGTATTTCTTTAACTTGTCTTATCATGTGGGTTAGAACTTCTAGACCAAAGTTAAATAATATTGTAGTTAAGGCAGCACTGACTGATTTTTAGTTTTCTTTGTTTTTGTTTTGTTTTTAATTAATTTCTCCCATGCTGTGTTAATCATATGTGTAGTCTGTTTTTAGTAATTAACACTGTTAGCTTTATTATTAGATTTTCTAACATCAAACTATTCTTAAATTACTCAGATAAATTCTACTTGGTGATGGTATATTGTCATTTTTAATGTAATTCTGAATTTGCTTTGCTAAAATTTTTTGAAGACTTTTACATGTATAATCCTTAAGGGAGATTGGCGAGTGGTTTCTTTTTTTCTGTTATCTCTGTCAGCGCTTGTTCCCAGGGTTGTGTTAGCTTAAAATATGAATTAGGCTTTCCATCCTTTTCTGTGCTTTGGAAAGCTTCTGTTAAATTATCATAATGGGACGTTTCTTCTGATTATGAAAGTAATAGTTTTCTTATAAAATATTAAGAAATCCCACTCCTTAGAGATAACTACCCTTGATGTTTTGATGTCTTTAGGTCCTGGGTTGTTTTTTCTCTATGTGGATGACACTTCTTTTTATGACTTGATTTCTTTTTCTTTTAATAAATTATGATGGGTATCTTTCTATGTTAACAAATATAGATTTCAGTCATACTTTTTTTTTTTTTGGCCATGCTGTGCCGCATGTGGGATCTTAGTTCCTCGACCAAGGATTGAACCAGCGCCTTCTGCATTGGAGGCATGGAGTGTCAACCACTGGACCGCCAGGGAGGTCCCCAGTCATACTTTTTAATGGCTACATATTCTTTCATCTGTTGAATGCTTTTGATCTTTAATTTCGTAGATTCTTCTTAGACCTGGTGTGTGTGTGTGTGTGTGTGTGTGTTGTTCTTTTGTTCATTTGTTTGTTTGTTTTGCTCTTTACTTCTTGAGTGAGGAGGGATCTGCTTTCCTTGGCGTTTCCCCATAAACGTTGTGGGTGGTTTTTCTGTGGTTCCCAGGGGTATTAGAATAGTTAAGGTGAGATTTTTCTTGGCTGGTAAGACCTTTGAGGGTTGCTTGATGTGTGTAGCCCTTGGCCAGCCTCTGCTGTTGTGCTGTATTTTCCTTATGTGACCCTGCTAATCTAAGGAGAGAGCCCCTGCTTCCACTGCAGTTGTATAATTGCTTCTTTTAACAAGGTAGCAAACTTGTGAGAGTGCCTTTTTAAACATATCTCCAATTATATCCGTGGTTGACTATGTTTACTTTACACGGGCGATTCTATTTTTCATATTTTTAAATTCCTAAGAGGCTTCCTCCCCACCTCTCCACCATCCTTTAAAAAGGCAGCACTTAGAGTCACAAACAAAACTTTACTCTGAGTTTGTAAATTGGAGAAAATTCACACCTCCTGGAAAAAGAGTCCCATGTGGTCAACACTCCTCTTGTATAAAAAGGACACCCAGCTATAAAACTTTTAAGGGGTTGTAAGTGTACCAGTGTGTTTAGGGAGGAGTGGCCGGGATGGCAGTGGGACTTGACGTTTTGTTCTTTGCAGCATGGTTGAGGGAACCGTGGGGCTTTTGCTGGTGAACAAAGACTGGGGACATGCAGTTTCCTGCGTGGCTCCGAGGTAGACCAATAGGATCCGAGGGTAGATGCTCAAGGGACAGAATTCAGCTGACTGTGAGGGCAAAGTGACAGTTTCCAGTCAATGTCAGGGTTCAGGTGTGGACCGGCTTACCAGCTGGTCAGGTCATAGGGCTGGGTGTGAGCATTAGGTGGGTGGCTGGCGCAGGTGACTGTTAAGATTCCGTACAGCCCTGAGGTTGTCGTTGCAGCCCTTCTCTGATTGAATCATAGTTTGTAAAGCAGCGTTTACATGATATTTTTAGGAGACCTCACACCTCTGGACTAGCATTCTCAGGCTGTGTTCTTTTCTTTTCAGCTTACCGTGACAATCAGAGCTTTGTTGCAGAAACTGAAGGAAAAGATCGCCCTTTTGAAGGACTTATTGCTAAGAGCTGTGTCAACACATCAGATGTATCCATGTAAACATTTCCACCTCTTGCTAGAGTGGGAGGACAAGCAGTCTTATTTTAAGAAAGGAAGGAATCTGGGCCACCCAGATTTTTCCACAGCTTGAGGAAGACCTGGTTTCCAAAATATTGCCTATAATCTCAATTTCTATTTTAAGCATCTGTTACATGTTTTACAGTGAATATGCTGGCGATGCAAGACACGCGGCAGGAGTTAACTTAGTTGGGTGTAACCTTAATAGTGCAGGAAGCTCATGCTTTCTGTCAGTGCTGTATTTACACCGAGCCCCATGTTGCTACCTGTCTAGACTGCCTTGAAGGTGGTCCAGCAGGAGAACTTCCATGACACCCTTGAGTTGTGATTCTGCTTCTGTAGTTCCCAGAGTTTTGAACGATTCGTTTTCTTTTCTGAGAAGCCAGTACTAGTAGAAACGATGCATTTTCCCCCCAATTATGTAGATTATTGAGATGTTACTTCTTTGCCTTATTGTTCTAGTGGTCCAGACAGTACCCCTGTTTTGGGAGTTTTGTGGGGTAGGAAACACTTGCCTGAAGCAAGTTATGTCATCACCTCAGCCTCCCACCAACAATGTCGAGAATTAAAATATTTCTTTCTTTTTTTTTCGGCCGCGCCATGCAGTGGCTTGTGGGATCTTAGTTCCCTAACCAGGGATCCGACCTGGGCCCCGGCAGTGAAAGTGTGGAGTCCTAACCATTAGACCACCAGAGAACTCCCCCAAATATTTTCTTTCTTTCTTTTCTTTTTTTAAGAAATTCATAATCTGATCAATTTAGGAAAATACACTTGACCTGTTACATAAACTAATCCTTTAAATCCGAGTTTAAAACTGACCTCAAACTGGCCCTCTCTTACCTTTTTGTCTTTAGTTTGTACCAAACTTTGGTGTCTCGGGAAATGGTTGTTATTGCCCAATTTTAAACATGGGAAAATGTAGGAATATAGCTTTTTAGGTAAAACAATAGAAGATGTTTTAAAAATTATTTTTCTCCAAGTATCACCACTGTATGTCACCAGGGAGGGTGGTTTAGATAGTTGCATGGTTTCCAGTGTGCACTTATTAAAACACTAAGGTTTTAAATATAAGTTTAATTTCAGTAAACAATTGGGCCCTTATTTTTGACACAGTTAGAATATTCTGATATGTTTAGTTTGTAACTTTACCCTCCATCTGGCATCATTTGTTACTGCACAGTCTATTATATAAGGAGTTTTTATTTTATCAAAATGCACAAGACTTAATATATAGACCTCAAGTTGGCAGAACTGTGTTCTCCACTTTCAGTACTAAGTACTTGGAATTCTGCACATGGGATCAAGGTGTGCAAACTCATTTTAATATTACCTAAATCACATGTATTAGAAACGTAGTTAAATATTGTTTCCCAGTGTAATATTAATAACTTTATTTGCTGATAGGTAACTGATTATTATTCATCATAATATTTATGTGCTAAGCCTATAGGGCAAGAAGATATAAATTAATAACTTTTACTTTTTTCTATTAATAATTTCTGCTAGTTATTAATTATGGGGTGTGCCAAGCACGCCACAGTCATAATCGACTTTGTTTTTCTAAATGCTTGCAGTCTGACCATATTTTGAAATTTCATAGACTCTGGTTTTGTGGTCATCTCAGAATTTGCTGAATGAAACACCAGGCATCTGAAAACACCAGAGTTACTAACTACTCTGAAAATATGAAACATTTATGAAAATATTTAAGGACCATCATGTGAATAATTTAGAATTTCCCAGGAGAAATCAAAAACTCGTCTGGAATATAACAGCTTTCTTTAAAATCTAATAAGTTTTTTCAAATAATTGGGTCTATTTCTACTGCAACCAAAACTAGGGATGGAATTCAGATAATCCACCCCATGGGGGCGCTCATAAACCTCTGTATTTTCAGGGAGACCATTTCTTAGATAGAATGGAAAGGAGGCAGCTGAACCTTCTTTACAAAAGAGGTATTGAGGCCAAAGCAAACTTGCACCTCAAGTCACTGATGAAGTTGGAAAGAAAGGACAGCATTGCAGCAGAGGAAATTTTTTCACACCGAGAAGAATATTTAAGAGCTTAAGTAACTTGCCCAGACCCCACTGCTAAGAAATGGAAAGCTAGGATTCCAACGCAGGGCTGTCTGAACCCAAAGCCACTTGTTTTTTTTTTTTTTTTTTTTTGCGTTATGTGGGCCTCTCACTGTCGTGGCCTCTCTCGTTGCGGAGCACAGGCTCCGGACGTGCTGGCCCAGCGGCCATGGCTCACGGGCCCAGCTGCTCCGCGGCATGTGGGATCTTCCCGGACAGGGGCACGAACCCGTGTCCCCTGCATCGGCAGGCGGACTCTCAACCACTGTGCCACCAGGGCAGCCCAAGCCACTTGTTTCAAAGCTGAATTCTACTTTAGTGATAGAATACAGTCCACTGTCACGTGGCCTGTCTTCAACTAGAGTTCCCTATTGCTTGGCATGTTGCTGTAATGCCAAGACAAATCTTGTTTATAATGCAAATCCTCAAGACCCTTCTTAATCATCAGAAAGATTAAACAGTCTTCACCGTGGTTTATTAGGTATACTTTATGATGTTGTAATTCTTAGAAAAATTTGTGTCCATAAATCGCCGGGAGAGTGACTTTTTAATCCTTTTTCTTGAGGCATAATTAATGTTGGGTGACTTTTTTAACGTGAATATTTGAAAGCCACATTTCCTTACTGTGTTGGGTAGTTGAGTTTATGGTACCTTACTTAATAAATTTATGCCTTTCTGCATTCGTGAAGTTTTCCAGAGAACACTAGGAGCTGCCAGAAAGATAAGTCCTATGAAAATGCCTTCCAAACAGTTAAATTCTGGGAGGTTAGGCCTAAGATGTTACTGCTCTTTCCTGAAAAAAGTATTTTTCTCTGGCAAGAATAAATGTGAAATTAAAATGAAAGTGGCGTGCTTTCGAATTGGTTAACTTGCAATTCATAATTGAAAGTCCTGCAGCCAGAGAGTTGAAAATTGCTGAAATACATTAACTTCTGTTCACGGTGCTTCTTGGAGATGGGGATTATAATGGCCTCACCAGCTGAGAAAAGGTGGGTTTACAGGAGGGCGCATAGGAAATTTCAGGTAATGCTAAAATTATTCTTAGAATTAGCTTTAAATGAAGCTTGTCTTTTTGTTGGGTTTTTCAAAGGCAACACTTCTGGTACTTTAAAAAGAATTTTAAAAAATCACTTTACAGAGAGGTTCAGTATCAAAAGGTATTTTGGTCTCTTGGGAGAAGTCCTGTAGAAATAGTAATAATTATTATTTTTTGGTTGTGCCATACATCTTGTGGCATCTTAGTTTCCTGACCAGGGATTGAACCCAGGCCCCCAGCAGTGAAAGCACCGAGTCCTAACCACTGGACAACCAGGGAATTCTCTAGAAATAATTTTTTTTAATCCATAAATAACTCTGCTCCACTTTGTATTTTTTGGGGAAAAAAAGATGTGTAGACAGATAGGTAGATGGCAGGATAGATGCCCCAATCACCGTGTAACAAACCTGGATACATGTAGGTGTGGAGAGGCTCATTGGATAGATCTTAGGGATAGCCCCTCAGGGCTCCAGTGGAGGTGAAGTGGTTCTAAAACACTGCACCTGGCCATGACAGTTTTCACTGGTGTCTGCTATTGAGAGAAAAATAAGGACAAGATAATTTTTGTTTCAGTAGAAATTTTCTGATTTATAGTCTGTTTACATGGTTCTCCCTAGTTTTGGGTATTAACATCTGCTTGCTTTTTCATCATGATAGTAAAAGTAGATGAGAGTTTTGTCTATTGTGGGTTTTGGAATGTCCATAGATGGCAAAATTGGTCTATATAAATCCCCCCATCACCATCCCCGCAGTTTGTTTGGAAATACTTCTCCATGAAATCCAAAAGTCTGGGCACTGTTGGAATACTGGGAACAACATTGGCTTTGGAGCCAGACAGAACTGAGGTGGAAGACCAGCCCCATCACTTCCCCAAGGCCAGAGAGCAACGTAGCCTTTCTTGACCTTAGTTTCATTCATCTGTAGAGTAGGAATAATCATACTTGTTTTGCAGGTTGTTGTGAAAGTTGAAGAAAATATATTTAAAGCATCTCACAGGACAAGCCACCCCCATAATTGTGGGTGTTAAATAAAAGATAGTTATTAACCCTTCGTGGGCAAGTTACTTCTTCGTGCCTGTTTTCTCATTTGCGAAATAGGGATAATCAAAGTACACCCGGCTTATGGGATTGTTGGGAGGATTAAATTATATGCATAGAAGGTGTTTCACATAAAGTAAGCCCTCCTCGAGGATTAGCTGCTACTTACTATTTTATCATTGTTAAAATTACAGCCATCTTGGAGAATTTACAGGTAGTCCTTTTATGGAGTTTATAATCAAGTAAGAAGGGTATATCAAAGCACACAGATAGTGATAGTATTAAGATACTACTTGCAAAATATGATCGATCAGTGCTTTGAGGAAGATAAGGACCTGGTCAGGTACATAATAGATATTCAGCAGAGTTTGTTAACTTAAAAAAACAAAATAGTAAAATGAAAGGGATGAAGTACTATGTGAGCCAGAAAAATCTTCTGGCCTCTGGGACCTTAAACTGTCTCTGTGCAGCCCTTCTTGCAGCAGTGGGAAGTAATTATGCTTCTCCAGAGCAATTAATTTGCACGTAAGACTTGCCTAAATTCTTAAGCCTTCTACCAAATAAGGAGAAACTCCAGGAGCTAGAGTGGGGGTGGGGCGTCCCCTGGGTCCAGCACCATCTTCAGCCCACTCCATCGTAGGTTGGAAGTGCTTCCCAGGTTATAGCAGAGAAACTGGGCTGAGGCACTTTGGTCATGGGTATTGGTGATACGAAATCAGGACCAGTTTCATTTGCAGTGTTGCATTGCCATGAACTGGTTATAATTAATTACATGTAACATCAGCCTAGCCGATGAAAAAGTACTATGGTAGCTAGCTCTTCTGTTTCCTTATTTGTCTGTTCTCTGACCTTCCTCCTTGGTTATTCACCACGTTGGTGGAAGAGGAGGTCCCAGTTCTGGCCACTGACTGTGTGCCCTGTGTTCTACTTGTCCTTCCTTACCCTGTCGTCGCTTCCTCCAACTACCATAAGACCACATCCGTGCAGTGTCACCACTGCCCAGACGATTCTTTGACCTCTCGTTAACAACAACTTCTGTATGGTAAGTGTGCTATGCAGAAGGGCTGTGCATCTATCCTCTTCAACCTCCTCTACCCTCCCCCCATCTCCTTATGCTCTGTTCTCTTAATAGGTTAAAATAAAAACAGAACAAAGAGGTAGAGTGAGTGTTCCTAACTGGACAGTTTTCCAGTTGTCCCGGATTTACAGGGAGTCTCTGTGAATATTCTGAATTAATATTACCAGTATTGTTATTAACAGGATGCTAAGAAGTGGCAAAGTTGAGTGAGCAGTACTGGGGCCTCAGGATGGAGGAGCCCCTGGAACGTTTGGTGGTCAAGCCCCACACGAGGTGGTAGGAAAGCCCTGACTTAGACTGGAAAGAGCTGGGCTCTAGCCCACTATTGTCATTACCAGCTGCCCAGGGCCCTGGTTTCCTGGTCAGAAGAACAAGAGACTTGGATATGCCTCTCCTAGCATCAGCTGTCTGTGATTCTGTTCTTCACTTATAATCTTCAAAACATAATCACCAAGTTTTATTGCTCCTAAAATTGATGTTCTTTGTTAATTTATTCTCAACTAGTTTATATCTAATATCTGCTAAATTTAAAACTTGCCTTTATTGTTTTTATTAAAAAAGTACTTTCTACCTGTATAGTTCTTATTTTATTTTATTTTTTTGCGGTACGCGGGCCTCTCACTGTTGTGGCCTCTCCCGTTGCGGAGTACAGGCTCCGGACGCGCAGACTCAGAGGCCATGGCTCATGGGCCCAGCCGCTCCGCGGCATGTGGGATCTTCCCAGACAGGGGCATGAACCCATGTCCCCTGCATCGGCAGGTGGACTCTCAACCACTGCGCCACCAGGGAAGCCCTATAGTTCTTATTTTTAACCAATGACTCTTCTCTCTCTTCTCCATCCCCATCCTATTCCAGCTCATTCTTTCATAGTTAATGTGTTAGTGGTTGGTACCTGCCATCACAGACTTTTCTAGGCATGAACAAATATAAACACATGTAAATATAAAATGCTTTTGACTACAGAGGGATCATATTATACGTTTGGTTCTGAAATTTTTTGTTAATTAGCATTTGATAGAGTCAAACAGTCCAAAACAATATTGGATGGGAAGTAAGTCTCCCTTACACCCTGAATCCCCAGTTCCCTTTCCTTAGAGGCAACTCTTTCTGTATTCTTCCATAAATTTTAAGTGTATATACAAACATATATGTTTCTCTGATTTATTTTTTCTTTTTTGCGGTACGCGGGCCTCTCACTGTTATGACCTCTCCCGTTGTGGAGCACAGGCTCCGGATGCGCAGGCTCAGCGGCCATGGCTCACGGGCGTAGCCGCTCCGCGGCATGTGGGATCTTCCCGGACCGGGGCACGAACCCGTGTCCCCTGCATTGGCAGGCGGACTCTCAACCACTGCGCCACCAGGGAAGCCCTAGATTTTTTTTTTTAATGTATGCAGTGGGAGCATACTATTCACTGTTTAGCTCTTTGCTGCTTCTTTTTGTTTAACACTATTTTGGAGATTATTCCATACCAAATAACTTATGTAGCACTTAGTAAGTGCTCAGAAATGTTAATTATCATTATCATCGATACATAAAGAGCTTTCCTCTTCTCTCTCTCTCTTTTTTTGGGGGCTGCAAAACATACCACTGTAGAGGTGTGCTAGTTCCTTATTGACGGACCTCAGAATGTTTCCAGTATTTGGCTATTATAAATAATGCTGCAGTGAACATCTTTGTTCCTACATCTTTGTATAGACATGTGAATATATCTGTAGGAGAAATTCCTGTTGAAAGAATGTGCCTTTTAAATTTTGTTATGTATATAGAAGGCAATGTGGCAATTGGTTGAACCCATTTCCATTCCCACCAAGGATGTCTGAGAGTGCTTGGTTCCTTGCCCCTTTCCAGAACCGCCCTGTCGTAGTTTCTTACCTGATGGGTGAAAGTGATAGCATGGTTCAGTTTGCATTTCTTTTACTAATGTGAAACTGCATTTTTTTTCATTTGATTAGCATTATTGTTGTTTCTTTTTTCTATGCCCCGTTATATCCTTTGCTGTTTTAAAATTTGCCACTATTAATTTGTCACTTGTAATTTTACTTTGCAGATATTTAAAATTTTTATAGAGCCAGATTTAGTGTTTCCTTCATGGCCTCTGGGTTTTCATTCTTGACTAGAAAGATCTTTCTTACTCTAAGAGTATTAGAAAGTTCTCCAAAGTCATCTTCTAATGATATGGAATTTTACTTTTTATGTTTGAACCCTGAGCCAGTCAGATCTGTGCTTAATTATAATATTGGATTATCGTTCGGCTTATGCTCGCTTGGATGGTTGGATAACTAAATCCCAACAAAACCACAGATTGCCAGAGTAGGTTGAGTGTAGAACAGAAGACAAGGCTAATCAGCATTGTGATATAGTTAATAGTTTTCCATGATTAAAATTCAGTTTTGTCCTGTATAATTCATGACACAGGTTCTGTCTCTCCCCACCCCCAGGAGCGTTTTTTTAGATAGAAGAGGCTTCTGCTTTATTGACAATTTGCCACTGATTTGAAACACATTGATATTTATTCTTGGTGTTGCATTGATCAGAAGGCTAATATTTGGCCCTTTTATTAGTACAGAGGAAGGACTTAAGTTCACTGTTTCTTAGTTACAGTTGCTACTTCACGGTTTCCAAGATGGGTTCTTAATGACTGTAGTCAAGCAGGAAACGGAAAAGCGATGGTAGTCATTTTTCTCAGGAAAGCGTGGCGTTCTGGAATGTTGAGAGAATGTATCCATTATTATTTTTTAAGTAGTCAAAGTCACTAACACTCCTTAGTTACATTGGTTTGGGGGGGATTTATGATTTTTCTAACTAATATCTGCTACTGGGGAACATTTTTGATGGGTTTATTTGCTTTTTTTGCTAGCTGGCCAGCTTTTTCTATTCAAAATGATCAACCAAAGTAGATTCACTGGGCCGTGGTTTTCCCACCCAGGGAAACTTACTTGATTCTGCCAAGTTCTCAAACTTCTGGGACCTAAATGCAGGGTTTAATATGCCCTCTTGAAAGGACAAGTATCTATAAATCCAGAAGTCCAAAGTAGTGGTCTCCCTTTTACTGGAACCAGGAAAACTGTGGCCATGGATCGTGCCGGAGGAGGTGTGAGAGATGATCTGGGTGCCACATGAAGAAGCAAATTCAAAAAGGTGAAGTAATTGGTTCAGGATCGTAGGTAAGGATCAAAATAGGACTAGCTGGCCTTTGGACTCCTAGTCGAGCGTGCTTAGTAGATTAACACATAAAAATATGATTATTTCTTTGTAATTCTGTTGAGAATTAAAGCTCATGCAATGTATTTAATGAGCCGATGGTAACAGCTTTTTAGAGCAAATCTGTTGCATGAAGTAGCCCTTTACAAAATATATTCCAGGTGTGTTCGTAGGTGTTCATTAACGTGGAAGAAAGGGGGCAACATAGAAAACTTTTCTTTCTCTTTTTCCTTTTTTAGAAGAGTATCTTAGGGTATTAGTGTCCAGGAAAAACCCTTGACCACCGTGACCTAAAACTCAAAGCCTGATGACTCCCTGAGTCACATTGCCCTGTTGAGAGGAAGGACATTTCAGGGGTGGCCGCTGGGAGGAAAATCGTGTTTACCAACTGTGTTTCTCAGTGAAGGATCTCGTGTGGCGGATCTGTGTCAGTGTTTGTTAAGTCCCTCTGTGATGGTTCTGTCCAGGTCCTTTACTGGAAGGATCAGTGAAGTCTGAGGTTAGAGCAGGAGGAGAAGGTTGGTTCAGGCCTCTTCTGGGTAGGATTGATCAGAGCCTATAACAGTCCTTTCTGACTTGGAGAGCTCACTTAACGTAACAGGTCAAATGAGGTAATTCACCTGCTCTTGGACCTTAACGAGATGCCTGCAGAACACAGCTCGAAGGAGACCGAAGACAAAACCTTTTGGATGATCTTGTAACTCGAGAGAGACTACTTCTGACATCCTTTAAGAACGAGGGTGCAGAACCAGATCTCATCAGGTACGATGTTTTCCTTTACAGGGTTTATGTGGTGGGTGAAATTTATTTGCAGAGATTACAGCTATTTCCTGAATGGCTTAATTTCTTTTTTTTAAATTTCTTTAACTAGTAAAATATAGTCTGTTCATTTATAGTGTTTGTTATTTTCTATGCAATGTAGTTTTCATTAAATTTCTAGATTTAGTAAACCAGATATGTTCAGCTGAATCCCATCTTGGAGGAAGGCTATTTAGGTAAAATACAAAGTCAGAAAATGTCTTTTCATTCTTTAGGTTGAGCTTTCTGCTATGTTAGCTGCCTTTTAAACTCTAGAAGTCATGTTCTTATCTGTGTTGGAAAATGATTTTTTAAAGATTTTTTTGATGTGGACCATTTTTAAAGTCTTTATTGAATTTGTTACAATATTGCTTCTGTTTTGGTTTTTTGGCCACGGGGCATGTGGGATCTTAGCTCCCCAACTAGGGATCGAATGAACCGGCACCTCCTGCTTTGGAAGGTGAAGTCCTAACCACTGGGCCGCCAGGGAAGTCCCTGAAAATGATTTTTTTTAAATTGACTTGTTATAAAAATGTGTCCTAAAGGTTGTAGTCCATGGCTTATGGAATTAGAGGTGTGGGGCCGTTGGATTCTTCTCGCTGTTCTTTGCTGGAGAGTAATTCACACTCTACAGAGTTGTCAGCTGCTCTGTACCCGGCTCTGCTGGAAAAACCCAGAGAAGCGGTCCGGCCTTCCCAGCTGAGGTTAATGAAGTATAAATTGTGACATCTTTAGAACTGGCCTCCCCCCGGCTTCTAGAACTCTCTTAACGTCATTGTGGGAACCATCACAGATGAGATGAGGATAAAACCCTCCTCTCCCCGCCTTCCCCAGGAGAGGTGATGATGCCTTCATTGTGGGGCGGCAGCTTGTTCCTGGTTAGGAGTCACACTGCTTCCTAGGGGCGGTGTTTTTTTTTTAAGAGGTTTTAACGAGGCTCAGCCTCAGACAATTAAATCCAGGGGCGTGGAGGGCGTGGTCCTAGAGGGGCCCCAGGTGATTCTGATCTGCAGCCAGTCTTGAAAAACCACAGCCCAAGGGCGAGCCGAAGAGGATGAAGCGGCTGCCGGTCGGTCCTAGCTTTCTGTGGAGCGTGGGATCCAAGGTTTGTGGAAAGAAACGTTGAAATTTGGGAAGCTAGATGAAACGTTGGAGCTGTTCGTTTGGAGAAATAAAAGCCAGGAGTTAGGGAAGGAGGAGCTGTGTCCTGGGCAGGGTTTGTAAGCGGACGCCGAAGCCTCCGGTGAGCTGGCTGATCCATCGTGGTGCCGGACACTGCTCGGGCGGATGCAGGAGTGAAGTGGGAGGGTGAAGGTGGGGATTCAGGGCTGGTGAAAAAGAACCGGTGAGCAAGGGGATCCAGGGCGAGGAGAGAGTGCCCTCTGTCAGGGCGGGTCTTCACATCGAAGTCCAGAAATGTAGTAAAGGTGGCGTGGGGCGGGAGAAGCAAATTTCGTAGGGGAGGAGGGGCCGAGTAGAGGTGATGGTTGGAGGAGGAGAAGACACAGACGTCCTTCTCTGTTGTGGAGGTGGCCGTTCTGATGACTAGTGACGGTGACTCTTGGGTGAGAGCCTCCTGTGTGTCAGGCTCTGCTTTTCTTCATTGTCGTTTAATGATATTGAAGGGGCCCACTTGGGGCTTAGGTCTTTTTTCCCCCAGGTTTTAAAACTTGAATATTAAAAAAATTGTGCATTCCAATAACTCAAATCATTTGAACAACAACAAAAAATGGCACCTTGATTAAACTGCATTTTACAGCCCACAGGACACTTTGAGACCAGCTTACTCTTTATTCTAGATTTCACTGCCGTCCCACCCAGCGTCCTCCTTCACCAACATGCAAGTTCTTTTCCTTTCCTGCCAGCCAGACAGGTGGATGGGAGAGGCGGGCGCGGCCTTCGTTGTCAGTAGTTTTCCATTCTTTGATGTGAAAAGGGGCAGCACAGTCATTTAAACTTGATCTAACCTCTTTGCATCTTACAAAGTTCAACAGCTACAAGAAGTAAGATAAGAAGGCAATGCTTGTGGGATGTACAGTGCATGTTGGCGGCGCCTCCTTAGGGCACGCCTGCTTGCTTCTCCTGTTCAGTCGCTTCTTTTGAAGGCAGTGGATTTTTCTCTTTCGTTTCTGTTTTCTTCAATCTCGACTTACCGACTTTCTCAATCTCAGCCCCATCGGGTTTGTCCGACGTGGCTGCAGAGGAAGAGGAGCGAGTTACCAGCGAGCGAGGTCCGGCCTGCGCAGTGGTCGCTGCTGAGTCTGGGCCTTAGGTCTTCCTGGGGGGTATGGTTGATTTTTGGTCCCCCCCCTCCACTTGGGTCGACGAAAAATAATAATAGAAGAGTCTTATTGGAGCCAAACTGAGGACTAGCCCGGAAGCGTGCTTCCCAGATCACTCTAAGAAATAGCTCCAGAGAAGCAGGGTTTTTAGCACAGTTTTATATCTTGTCAGAACAGAGTACGTTAAACAAGTCAGGGATACATTTCTTCAAGGTTTCAAAAAAACAGACCAGGATGTATACGTACAGCAGGTACAGGATGAACTTGGCACCTGGGAAGTGAATCTTATCAAAGGAGGATTAACATTGGCGTCCCAGGAAGAGGAGCCTTTAATCTTTATTTTTAACATGGACGGTCTTTACTTCTGGTTAGTGTGCCCTTTCCTTTAGTGATTAAAACAGGTGTACAGTGTATATTTGATAGGCCACAAACAGGCTGTTTCAGGTAGCGTAAAATTCAAGTTAACTCGTCTATAAGCCAGAATGACTTCTCTAGATCTCAGTATGTCAAAATTACTCCTATTGCTTGTCACCCCCATCTCTTTTTGGTCACCGCTCTTCTCTCCTGTGATAATCTGTTTGCTACTTAAAGCCCTGCCTGTTCACGTTCAGCATCACCTGGGTTTGTGTTTAGAAATGTAGTCTCAGACCCCACCCCCGCCCTACTCAATCGAATCTGCATTTGAACAAGATCCTCAGGTGGTTTGAATGCCCCTTCCAGCTTGAAATAGTGCTTTATATCACTTGTTCTTAATTGTGGCACTCAGCATCAGAATCACCCACGAGGCTTTAAAAAAAATAAAAAACAAGCGTCCAGACCATATACTTGCAGAGTCTGAACGAGTGTCTGGTGGGCGGCCTGGGTAGCCGTAACACGGTGGGGAGCTCCTCGGGGGTGGGTGGCAGGGTGAGAACCACTGCTTTCTCTCACGGGGTTGAGAGATGAGCGCTAACGGCTTACACCTGCGTGTTTTCTGTGTGCCGGGCGCTATGCTAAGCTGTACGTGCCTGCGCTCTAGATCTTCATAACATCCCACTTTACAGGAGAGAAGCTGAGGCTTGGAGGGGTCAGGTAACTTGCACATGATTCTAAGACTAATCAGTCTCAGAGTTTGGATTTCCTCTGGATCTGTGTGTCTT
This sequence comes from Globicephala melas, assembly GCF_963455315.2. Classification (NCBI taxonomy): domain Eukaryota; kingdom Metazoa; phylum Chordata; class Mammalia; order Artiodactyla; family Delphinidae; genus Globicephala; species Globicephala melas. The sequence goes on along the minus strand of NC_083333.1, from coordinate 13,306,962 downwards.
CAGATGGGAACTCTTAACCGTTGCACCATAAGAAGAGCTGGACCACGAATTAGAAGCGCTCGGCTCTGTTGCCTCCTAGTCAGTCATCTGGGCTTCAGAATCATTGACTTGAAAATGGGTGTGTGTGTGTTCTGCCTCTTTCATTGTTTGGACCAGGTGAGGTGATTGGAACGTGAAGGGCTTTGTAAGCTCTAAAGCCTTTACCACTACAAGATGAGTGCTTGAGGGGGACCTGGCCTCCCTGACCAGTCTCGTTTCATGTTCTGCACCTGGTTCTCCTCCCTCCTATTCTCACCTCCCACGGCTCCTTCTGTGTCCCTTTCCTCAGTGCCCGGCTTGCTGGCTGTGGTCTTGATGGTAAACAGTCGCACATTGATTCTAGCAATGGAATCCATGATGGCAACGACTTACCTTCCTGGATGTATTTTAGCTGAAGCCTCCTTAAGCCCAAAGTAAATGAAGCAGTAGGAAGATTTTAGGGAATTCAGCAGGTCAGTAGCAGAGGTGTGTCGGATGGAGGCCCACCAAGGCCTCTGAAGTCCTATCACCAGGACGCCCCCTGCTCCTCCTGTTTATTTTAAGGCTGATCCACCTGGTGGGCCTGCAGGTGTTGCTTATGGGTGAATGGTTGGGCTGGCCAGGGACAGAAAGACCAGCCTGAGGGGAAACTGAAGCAGGGGTAACTAATTCCTGAGGGTTTGCAATAATGAAGGTAACCGGCCAGGCTGATTTCCATGCCCTCAAGATGAAACTTGGAGGGAACCATAGATGTTTTATTCAGACACAGAAATCTGGAGTAATTCAAAGTAAGCTTGCAGAAGAGTTGACAAGTGTGTGAGCCCTGTAGAGAGACATGACTTCTGAGGATTGGCTTGATGAGGTAAAATGGATAGAGCAGACCGTGGTGGTCCACTCCAGGCACCACGGAATGCGCCCGAGAATGAGAAACCAGTGCGGCAATTAGATGTCGCTCCCTGTGAAGAAAGTCCGTAAGTCACTGAGGTATGAAAGAGGAAAGGCAATGGTAGGTGGCCTGGAAGGTGAATTACTGGTGAATCCTTGTCGGGCTAGGATTGCTTTAGACCCACTGGACCCATGTCTGTATACCTGTCTGTATTAGTTTGCTAGGGGTACTGTAATGAAGTACCACAGACCGGGTGGCTCAAACAACAGAAATGTATTTTCTTACAGTTCTGGTGGCTGGAAGTCCAAGGTTAAGGTGTCACCTTCAGAGTCGGTTCCTCCTGAGGGCCATGACAGCAGGATCTGTTCCAGGCCTCTCTCCTCGGCTTGTAGATGGCCGTTTCCCCCTCTGTCTTCTCCTCTGTCATACCCGCGTGTGTGTCCGTGTCCAAATTTCCTTTTCTTACTGGATTAGGGCCCACCCTCGTGACCTCACTTTAACTGCCTCTTTAAAGAACTTATCTCCAAATATTCCATTCTGGATTACTGGGGGTTAAGACTTCAACGAATGAGTTTTGCCGGGGGTGGGGATTGGGAGGGATGGACACAGTTCAGCCCATAATTGTCCAAAAAGTAAGTCCTACACACATTCTAGGAGAATCTGATCGGTAAGGAAATGCATACAAGGTAAAACCATTCTCAAATTCTTATGTAGAGGAAGCCCTGGGAAATCTGCTCAAGGGCTGTGAAATGAACACCTACATAGCACTGCCCAAGCCCAGCTCGTCAGGGAGGATGGCAGCAGTGCAGAGTTGTTGGAGGCAGGCAGTGCGTGTGTGGATGAGTGTGTGCACGAACACAGGTTAAACTCAAGGAAACTGCTAGAAGTAGACTGTCTTAGATTTGAGGTCAGAGTTTCCAGTCTTTGATTTCACCCACATGCCCATGTCAGAGTTACTTTTGCCTTTTTTTTTTTTTTTTTAACCCCGAATCCCCACCTTTGAGGCCTCCCCTTCCTTCCCCAACCTCCCATACCCAAATAACTCTTGCTTGGACCTAGCCTTCTGAGGATCTGAATTCAGTTGTAGACATGAATTGGATTTGGGTTCCCAGTTCGATCTTGCCCTCCCACCTCCTGACTGTCAGGCTGCCCGGTCATTTCTGAGACCTTGGGGACCTTTCAGCTGTGTCCCTGGAGAAACCTCATTCCCTCCCCTGCCCATCGGTTGCTCTTAGGGTCTCCGGTGACTCGCAAAGATTTCTTCAGTCCTGCGGATTCCTAGTTCTGGGCTCCTCCATCGTTTGTTTGCTTCCCTAATCTCTGGATTCCTCCAATAGTTTTGATGGCTTCTCTCATTCTTGATATCATTGTGGGTTGCTTTGTCACTGGGGGTGGCTCACGTCTTGCTTTTAGGTCACAACCTACAGAAACACATTGGTCAGGAAGCCTTATCAGAACTTGAAGATGTTATAGACCTGCTCTCTCTGGCACATCTTGTCATTCATGCTAGACCATCACCACAGGTACTGTTGGAGAACTGGGGGTGATCTGCTAATCGGTAGTTCGAAGCCCCGTAATAACTGGCGGCAACACCGCAAGATCAGTTGACCCAACCAGGACTCCCTGAAAACTGTCGACCCTCCCTGTCCTCCTGAGCTCTTCCCTCTTCTCACCCCAAGTCTTTGCTTTCTCTCTCTCCCCCATCCCTCATTCTCAGGAGTCCTTTTGCCATCCCCTGCCCCCCAAAACTTTCCTCCTCTTTCCTCTTCCTCGTCATATGTGGACTTAAGCAGAGGAGAGTATTGTCAAACTTCAGTCTGGATTAGCATTTCCTTTAAACAGACACGAGTGTAGGAATCCCATAGTTGAACGCGTAGCTGTCATGTGACGGAGTCTGAGTTTTACCTTACGGATTACTAATCCTTATTCTAAAGCAGTAAGCCTTGATGTGAGACCTGGTCTCAGTAAGCAATGGTTGACTAATTGAGGACATTTGGAAACTTGTTAAAGAAGTCTCTGTAACAATGTCTCTTGGAAGAAGATAAGCCCTAATTTATAAAGCAGTGACACAGCTTCTGATTGAAAACCCTGCTGCCCTTTATATTTGAGAGCACTGCCAATTCTCATGATTAGTTAAATCTTTGTAAAGAGAGAAAAAAAAATCATTGTATACTTCAGTGCGCTGTGACCATCTCAGAGATTATGTGATTAACTCGGCTGTAGTGGGTGGCTAATTGGGTAAGCTTTAATCTTCACACCACCAAGTATATTGAGGATTATAGGAAATAGGAAGTTATTTAGAGGTTGAGACGGTAATGTGTCAGGAATCCTATATTAACAAGCAGACCAACTGCTAACATCAAAAGAATAGAAGAAAATGAAATGTTCACATTTTCTTCGAGTGAGCTTTACATTTAATTTCAGATATTTACTTTTCCTTGGAGCTGCTAAAAAATATATATATATACTTCCAATTTATATTTCATTTCACTGTATTGGCAGCCAAGGCAGGCAAAAGAAAAATTTGCATTGAATATTCCATTAAAAGTATTGCCCTTCTACCATTTTAGATCATTGAATGTTTTCTTTCAATTTAAAGCTTGATTTATAAGAAGGATGATTGCCATCCGATAGTACTGAGATTTCCTAAAAAATTATTCGTTTATACTTTGTTGCTTGAAGTTATGAACACATGATGAACCGACTCTTCCAGAAGAGGAAATCTCTGAGGAATATACTCCTGCATCATTAGCTGTGAGACAATGGATAAGCCATAATTTATCCTTTTTACTTATGCCCCAGAAATACACTAACTTTCTGGGTCATCTGGCATGTAAAGGATATGCTGAAATCAGTAAAGGTGTGCTTCTCTCTCTCTTTGAGTGACCCCAAGGATAGTTGAACTAAGGTGGTATTAAGTGCAGTCAGGAATATTAAATTTCTCTAATTTAATAAACTAGTTAAGGAATAAAAAATGTGGTAAATGGAAGCTTTTCTTTTGAGTGCCTGTTATGAGTGGTGGCAAAACCTAAACAAAACAAACGAACAAAGTCTAATTTTTACATTTGAGCTCTTTACAGTTCAGCAAGAAAGACAAGAATTAAAGATTCATACAAATAAGTAAAATCAGTTCAGAAAAATATATTGTGCTTTGAGGGAATATTAGTGGGGAGCTGATTTAGCTAGGGAAGCCATGTGGTTTTAATATATATATATATTTTTTGCAAGCCTATATTTTGTTTCTCCATCTAAATTTTAAATACCTTGAGGACGGGGACCAAAACCTAACACAATGGTTAATAACTATTTGCTCACTGAATGAAAATCTTTTGCTTTTCCAGTATCTTTTATAAATACCTAGTGGGAGTTTGGTATATAGCAGGCGCTCAGCAGATTTCTGTTGATTGAAAGGTAGACTGAGTCGGGATGTGATAGGCTGGGCTCTGTAAACAAACCTGGGACCCTCAGGGGAATACCAGATGAAAGCATTTTTTGCCTGCCTTATATAAAGTCTGGTGGTTCTCTGGGGCAGCTCCCTTCAAAGGGTGAGTCAGGGTTTCCCACCATGTGGCTGTGCTGTCTTTGACACGAGACCTGCATGCTCGCTGTGAGGGGAGAAGACAGAGGGTGTGGAGGCCTCACCCCCTCTCATGCCATCGCCTAGAAGTTGCGTACGTAGCAGCCCGTTGGCCGTAACCAATCACATGGCTCTAACCTGCCTGCCGGGGAGGCTGGGAAATGTAGTCTTTGACTACACTCACAAAGAGGCGCATGAAATGGGACTTGGGGCAACCCCTCACTTTTTGTGTCTGCCTCACTGATTATTTGGGGTGGTTTGATGGAAAGATAAGTAACTTTGGTACATAGTCTGCCTACTTTCTTAATTAGCGGAGATTAGAATCAGAAGTTAATAGAGGCACATGAGGTGGGCTGAGAGGCGACCCTGGTGGGGTTTGTTCGTCTTTTATAATGCTCATTCTGAAAGAGTTCAGGCAGGCAGGGGAAACAAGACAGAAATTCAGTGCAAATGGGTATATACAGTGCAGACTAGAAAGGGAGGTTGTGTCTGCAGCAGTCAGAGGAGGAGAAGGACCAAGGAAAGCATCTAAAAGGTCTGGAAAAGAAGACGGTGTTTATTGTTCTTACCCTCACCAAGGGGGTGCCTGGTTTAGCTCACGCATTAGTATTACAGTCACGATGCCCTCAGCTGCAGGGAACAGATAACCCTATGCAAAACCACTTACATAAGGAAAAATACCTCTGTCTAATAAATTCCAAGTTAGAGAATTGAGAGGGATGGTTAATTCCACAGTCGGTGATGATCCAGGTTCTGGCCATGTCTTTGTTTTGCCTTCGTCTTCAGACCGACTCCTCTTGGTCGAGAATACCTGTAGAAAGTTCCCAGCCACACTCCAGACTTCAGTAGGAGAGGAAGGAGGGTATGTCTTGCATAAGTAATGTATTCACGTGTCTGAGACATTTTTTTTCCGAAACTTTCTATTTTTTTTTTGAAGATGTTGGGGGTAGGAGTTTATTTATTTATTTTTGCTGTGCTGGGTCTTCGTTTCTGTGCGAGGGCTTTCTCTAGTTGTGGCAAGCCGGCGCCACTCTTCATCGTGGTGCGCGGGCCTCTCACTATCACTGCCTCTCTTGTTGCGGAGCACAGACTCCAGACGCGCAGGCTCAGTAGTTGTGGCTCACGGGCCTAGTTGCTCCGCGGCATGTGGGGTCCTCCCACACCAGGGCTCGAACCCGTGTCCCCTGCATTAGCAGGCAGATTCTCAACCACTGCGCCACCCGGGAAGCCCGTGGCTGAGACATTTTAAAAGCACTTACCAGTGTTCAGTGAAAAGCCTCCCTCCTGTGTGCCCCCCTCCTCAACAAATACCAGTGTTAATAATTTTTGGTATATATTTCCAAGGTTCTCTTGAATATATGCCAGCAAATAGGAATATTTTCTTATTTCCCTCCATCTTTTACACAAACGGTAGCATACTACACAAATTATTCTACAGCATTCTTTTGTCATCTAAATATCCTGGAGATCTTCCCAAACCAGCACATGAGGTTTTGTCATTAGCTTTGGGTTTTTTTTCTTTTTTTGAAATATGAGGGTTGATGTTGTAATTGAATCCTCTGTCATTAGTTTTTTTTATAGCCTTATATTTCATTGTATGCACTACTGTAATTTAACTAGTTTCCTATTGATACGTGTATTGTTTCCACTCTATTACATTTGTGTATATATATTACATAGTTTTTTTCCTATTACAAAGATATAGTGGTGAATAACCTTATACATAAGGGATTTCATATGTGTGAAGGTCTAGGTCTATCTCTAGATAAGTTCTTAGAAGAAGGATGGCTGGGCCAAAGGATATATGCATTTATAATTTTCATAGAACCAGTTTAACCTTGTGCTAGCAACTTATGTGACTGCCTATTTCCGTACAGTCTTCTCCAAAGAGTGTTATTAAATTTTGTATCCTATTCCAATCTAGTATATGAAGATCTGATGTTAAATTTTTGTTAAATTTGTTTACTCTGTTAAATATTTGATCCATTTGGAATTTGAAGTATGAATCACACTTTTTCCCTATTTGACTATTTTTGTGACTGACTACATTTTTTTTTTTTTTACTGAGTCATCCATCTTCACAAATTCTGAGATGAGATTTATCGTATAATACATTTGCATATATGTTTGGATCTATTTCTGGACTTCGTAAGGCATTTCATTGATCTCTGTGCTAATACCATTTTGTGGCTTTATTATAAGTTTTGGTACATGATAGGGCTAGTCTTCTGTCATTGTACTACTTAAACAATTTTCATTTAAAAAAACCCTCAAAATCAGCTAATCTAATTCCAAAAAAGAGAAATAACTGTTGGTTTTTTAAAAATTGGGGTTACATGAAATCTTAATCCTTTATAATGTTGAATTTTCCTACCCAAGAATATGGGGGTTTTTTCTGTTTGTTCAAGCCATCTTTCAGGCCTTTCAGAATGTTTTCTTCAAATACACATTTCTGGTTTAATTTATTTTGAGGTATTTTATAGTTTTGGTGGTAGTTTTAAATTGTTTTTCATTTCGTCATGCTTTTTGATGTTTATATGAAAACTGGATATCTGGATGCTATTATATGTAAACAGTCTAATTCTGATTGTTTTCAGTAGTTTTTCTGTTGATTCTCTTGTATTTTCCAGTTATTTTCTAAGAGGGGGAAAAAAACACCTCCTGGAAGCTTCACAGTAGACTTTGGCTCAAAACAGAAGTAGGCTAGGATTGTATCACATGCTATGTTATACCAAGAGCCATGGTGGAACGGAGTTGCCATGATTGGCTTGGTTTATTCAGGATAGATACATCCCTGAACTGAAACTGAGGACAGGCTTATGTTCCCTGAGCAGTGAAGCCTTGAACAAAATTGAATTCTGATAACAAGGGAGAAAGGACATAGAGATGTTGGGTGGGACCGCTGTACCACCCCTCCTCTGTGTTCCCTTAGCAACAGTGACTCTCTTCATCTTGAAGTTTCTTCTGACACCAGAGACTCCAGGTTCCTCACTACTGTGACCTCAGTAAGTTCTTGAAATCCCAGAGAAGTGGTAGCTCACTGGCCTTCTGGGTTATTTTATTTAGGTTCAAGTGGAACTTGGATAATTGCCTTAAATCTCTGGTTCACTGTTTAAAGAAGCTGGGCTATTTACTCTTACCTGTATTCCTGAAGAGGTTTAGGAGAAGTGCTTTCGAAGCAGAACCCAGTTTCAACAGCAACACATTTATACAGTTTCATAGAACCGGCTGCTTCTGTGGACAGATGATCTCGTGCATTTTGTTAATTATTGTTTAATTCCATTTGGGAGGTAACAGCTTCTGACTTTGTCTCCATGTTCTGGAGAAACAGGTTAAATAGGTTAATTTGTTGCGGGGACTGATACTTAGGGACAAGAGGGAGTGTTTGAAACATGGGCCGACTTGAAAAATCTGGAATATATGTTGCCTTAGCAGTTTTTTTTCTGTATTAACTACTGGTCTGATACTAGCCATGCAAAGTTTACGGTGACCATGTTTTCTTGGGGGAAAAACTGGATATGTCATATGACCAAGTTTTTCTTTTGACTTTTCTGGAAGAGGCAGTTTGGTTGATGGTGTCAGGCCAAAATGTTGATGCTTTGGGATGTTCCGGTGGTTAATGGGAACGAATAGAATACTTGCTTTTGAAAACATGTAAAACATAAATTTACTTTTAAAGATGTTTATCACATATAAACACCCAACTGTACAAAAAGGTTACCGATGAAAACTGGAGTGCCCTCCCACTTCTGGCATGCATTTTCCCTTTTCCTCCCTGGAGGCAGCAACTTCTAACAGTTTTGTGTATCCTTCTAGAAAGGTAATACACATGTATAAGGATACACATCTCCAGTCACTCTCACCCTTTCAGTTTTTAGTGTGAATTATAGTATAAAATGTCCTCTTTACTGTGCGTTACCTTTTTTGTCTAGCAGTGTATCTTGGGGCTTATGAAGTAGGATGTTTAAATAGTACTCTTAAATATCTTGAAATTGTCTCAAACTTGACAGAATAGCTCTTTTGAAGTGTTTCAGTTATGTATACTAACAAGACTGATTATCACTTGAAGGTCATTTAGCCCAGATTTTTTTTTCTCCGTGGGCTAGGAAAGGAAGCTCTGTTAGCAGCTTGACTTCCAATTAGATACTAATGGTAAAGAAGGATTATCCATTTGGATGACTGATCAAGGGAGTGAACCCAGAGACGTTAAGACCTAGGTAAATATCTGTCGTTGCAATCCCACACTGTTGCTCAAGTCAGTGAAGGTGGCCAGTTACCACTGTGTGATACAGCATGGTCTGTCCATGAGCTCGCAGCAGCAACCTGGGAGTTCCTCTCCTAGGAAGGTCTTGAAAGCTGGACAACAAAGACATACCAAATGAAAACAAACTTAAAAGGTGCTATTTATAACAGTATTTTAAAAACAGGAGATACGTAGGAATAAGTCAAATGAAAGTATGAAACCTCTATACTAAAAACTATAAAGCATTTAGAGAAAGGAAGGAAAACCTAATAGAGGGATAACCATGTTCACAGATTGGGAGGACTCCGTACTGTAAAGATGTTAGTTCTCTTAAAATTGATCTGTAGGTTCAGAGCAAACCCGTTTAGAGTCCCCAGCCAGTTTTTTTTGTTGTCACTTAAGCTGATTCTAAGGTATATATGGTAATTTTGAAGAGCCAAGGCAATTTTGAAGAAAAGAAGTTTTGAACACTCACGTGATCATTTATCAAGACTTAACCGTAAAGCTGCAGTGTGGTGTTGGCACAAGGACAGGCCAGTAAACCAGTGGATCAAAATAGAGTCCAGAAACAGCCCTCCATACACATGTTGTCACATGATTTATGACAGGTGACACTGCAGTGCAGTGGAGAAAAGATCTTTTCAATAAATAGTGTTAGGTCAGCTGAATGTCCACATGGAAAAAAACCAAATCTTAGCCTCTACAGTCAACCTTCCATGAAAATCAATTCCAGAATGATTGTAGACCTAAATGTGAAAGGTAAACTAAAACTTTTAAGAAAATGTAGGAAGATATCTTTATGACGTTGAGAATAGGCAAAGATTTCTTAAACAGAACACAAAGACTGAATGTGAAGGAGATGCATGGTAAATTGGATTTCATTAAAATAAATTCTGTGTATCAAAAGATAGCACAGAGAGAGTGAAAGCCAAGCCATAGAATGGGAATCTAGATTTGCAGTGAATATATCTGGCACGTAAGATATATTTGACACGGAATATATAAAGAGCCCCCATAAATCAAGAAAAACTCCTTAGGGAAAAAATAGGCAGACAACTTGATGTTGTACTTGACAAAAGAGGATGTCCAGTGGCTGAACACATGAAAAGGTATTCAGCCTCTCCAGTCATCAGGAAATTGCAAACTAAAGCCATGCTGTCATACCATTACGCCTGCCAGATTGGCTAAAATTAAAATTACAGATGTCTCAGGAGTTACTAAGATGTGGAGCCACTGGAGTTCTCATGTCCTGCTGGAGGGACCATCATTTTACAACCACTCTGGAAAGCTCTCTGAAAACTGTACTAAAGACATGTACGTGTTGATAGCATCCTTCCAAATAGTCCCACCTGGAAACAACCACTGAACACCAACACCGTGGCGGATAAATACATGATGGCGTATTTTATACAATGATTCTAATGAGAGGAAACGATCTACAGCCACACCACACACTGGATGCACCTCACAAACACAGCACTGGGTGAGATAAGCCAGGCAGAAGCTTGCGCACCGTATGGATTCCATTCCTATAAAGGCAGGCCTCGTATATGGTGTTATCAGTAATGAAAGTGGTTCCCTTTGGGGGAAGTAGTGACCAGAAGGGGGCATGGGAGGTCCTGGGGTTCTGCTTACGCTCCGTTTCTTATCCTGGGTAGTGATTCACTTTGTGAATTCTTTGAGCTCTACGCTTCAGTTTCTTTGCCTGTATGTTCTACTTGAATTTAAAAATTCGTAAATACACATGTATATACACTTTTATGTAATACATATGTATATATACTTATAAGTATACTTACATATACACGTATACTTACAATATATAGCATAATGTATACTTTACATATATGCTTAGTGTATATATTACATATGTATGTGTATGTATACGTATATAGCCATGTATACTTATGTATAAGTATACATGCATATATACACTGAGACGCTTGTGTATCTATCCGTACGTGTGTGTGTATGTATGTATGCACACACATACACAGCTATGTCTTGAACAGGCCACAAGATGGAGATGTAAGTCAATAGAAGGGGAGACATACTCAGACCTTTCCAGTGTCTAGATTTTTAAAAGTTAGGGTTCTCCTCCCTTGAGAGTGAGGAGAGAAGGGTTGATTGCTTGGACTGTCCAACTTTGGAGGAGGAATCGCTTACCGTTCAGTTCTCTTTCATCTTTCCCCCCCTCCTCTGTGTCACCGCAAACCCATTTGTCATGTTTAAACTTCCTCCTCAGGGCCTCTCTGTAGACTTTTTCCCCGTCCATCTGCAAGCTGCTTATTCTTGTTTCTTTCCCCCTCTTTCATCTTCCTGCCTTTTCCTGTCACATCTTTCTCTTCCATTGCTCTTTTCCCCCTGGAAGAAGGTGTTTGGTTTTGGCATTTCTTGGTTTTAGTTTCTGCTTCCCATTCTTAATTTTGAAAGAGAGGAACCCTTTCAGTGCCTTTGATAGTCTTCACTGAAATGGCCTTTACTTTTGTAGGTCTTTGCTGCCTTATCCGCTCTCCTTCCCTGGTTCTCCCGCCCTATGGGGAAATGACTCATCTTTTATTGAATTTAAAACAAATTATCCACACGATACACACTCATGATAACAAGTCAGTCTACACTGAGGTATGACCCAAAGTTAATACCCTCTCCCCCTTCCTTCCCTCCAGTGTCATTCTCCTGATGTAACCTGTGTTAACCTCCCCACATTTATCTGTGCTTGTACAAATATTTACAAGTGTAGTTACATGAATATGCATTTTCCTTTCCTATTTTGTGGAAAAGAATTTTACATATTACTCTGTAATTTAGTGTTTTTCATTTAAATTTGGGCATTCCTCTAACAAACAGATTTAACAAAATTCTCTTCAATAGCTGCATTATTTCACGATAGAAATAGGCAGTCACTTTTCCAGCCACTCCCCATTTGATGAATATTGGGTGGTTTAGTTTTTTGCCATTACAAACAATGACGTGGTAAATATCCATGAAGACTGTGGCGTCTATCTCTATAAGACAGATTTCCCCTAAGTGGGGTTATTGGGACAAAAGGTATGGGTGTTCAAAATGTAACAGGTTCTGCCATGTCTGTTTCTTAAAAGTTATAGTGCTTTACGTTTCCTCTGACGGTATATGGGAGAGCCCATTTCCCTACACCGTAGGTGTCGGCGGGTGTTACAGAACTGGTTGGGTTATGCTGATCTGATGGGTGAGAAATGGTATCTTGTTTTGAATTGCAGTCCTTAACTACTGGTACAGTTGTGACTTTTGATGGGGAAAATAAAAAGATTTCCTACTTCTGCATGATTACTTTTATTATTTGGTTTTTTTTTACGGCGTTGGGTCTTCATTTGCTGGGTGTGGGCTTTCTCTAGTTGTGGCGGGCGGGGGCTGCTCTTTGTGGTGCGGTGGCTTCTCGTTGCAGAGCACGGGCTCTAGGGGCGCGGGTTTCAGTAGTTGCGGTGCACAGGCTCAGTAGTTGTGGCTTGTGGGCTTAGTTGCTCCACGGCATGTGGGATCTTCCCGGACCAGGGCTCGAACCCGTGTCCCCTGCATTGGCGGGCAGATTCTTAACAACTCCGCCACCAGGGAAGTCCTCATGCATTACTTTTAAATGATAAAACTCACTTGGGAATTGAAAAAGGAAGCAAATTCTTGGCAGTGAATAAACAGGAAGAAAGGAGTTATCTATACACACTGTATTGTAAGTTATGTTGACTTATTTTTTATAAAGCCTCTATAATACTTTCCAACTTGTGCTTCTTATAAGTGAAAATTGTAAAGAAACTGAAAAAAGAAAATTTTCTTGTCTATTAAAAGAAGGACTTCCCTGGTGGCATAGTGGTTAGGAATCCGCTTGCCAATGCAGGGGACACAGGTTTGAGCCCTAGTCCAGAAGATCCCACGTGCCGCGGAGCAACTAAGCCCGTGCACCACAACTACTGAGCCTGCGCTCTAGAGCCCGCCAGCCACAACTACTGAAGCCTGTGCTGCACAAGAGAAGCCACCGCAATGAGAAGTCCGCGCACCACAACCAAGAGCAGGCCCCACTTGCCGCAACTAGAGAAAGCCCGTGCACAGCAATGAAGACCTAATGCAGCATAAAATAAAATAAATTTTTTAAAGAAGCTGTTTCTCCCTCCCCCTCTTCTGTATTTGCCAAGCACTTTCATACAGATGATTTTATTTGACCGTCATAATAATCTCCAAGGTAAGCAGAGAAGGGATTACTTTTTTGGTTTACAGATGAGGAAACTCACTGTGCCCAGGGTGGGTTAATGGCAGAAGGAGAACTAGAGCTCATCTCCTTGACCTTGGCTATGGGTTTCGTTTCTCGGGCCTCCCTTTCTCTGAATTGTGGTCCCTTGCAGGGACCCTCATCATCTGTTCCGTCTCACTAGCTTTGAGTACTTTGCCCTCCTGTTCACTGCACTTAGTAGAATCCAGCCAAGGATTGCTAACTTTGCACACGTAATTCAGTGGATGGAGCAAAGGGTTTACAATTAGAAAACCTGGGTGTGAATCTTGACTCCATTTCGTTTTCTGTAACATGAAAATAATCATGACTCCTCAAAACGTTGTGAAGTTTGGATGAGAAATATTTGTGACGGTGTATATTTGTGCTTTTGTGAAGTGGTCTATAAACATTCCAGAACACTTGCTGTCACTGATCTTAGCAGAGGGGAATTCAGAGGTGGCACGTCTTTCTATCCTGCTCAACACAATTGGAGAACAGTCCGTGATGGTTTATAAGTATGTGCTAAATGATGTGGCCTGGGCCATAAATGGTCTAGGAGATTGGAGGAGAGAGAGATCCATGTGAGGTGGAGGAAGCTGAGAAGAACTGGATGGAATGAGACTTGAGATCGCCATTGTGGAGTGAGTAGGGTTTGTACCGCTTACGGTTTCCCTCCTTTAACCCTAATCTTTCCAGACCTGTAATTTCCATACCCATCTGTGTATTGGTGCCTGGGTGGTGGCATAAAACTTCACCTGAGGGAGACTACAGATTTCTGGGCCTTGGCTCCAGAGGGAGAGGATGCCGTGGTTATTATGAATTTGAGTTTTTGGATATGAACTAGATTGATAAGAAACAAGGTTATTGAGGTGGAAATGACGGCTGTATGGGTGGTACTTTTGTGCATCTCGAGCATATACATTATTTGTTCACACCCTTCAACAGTTTCAGTGCCAAATTTGGATTTTTGTACATCAGCTGACAAATAGAAAATTCTAGCATAGAATTTTTAACACCGTAGAGCATTGCAGTGTTTAATTCTACTCCCTTCCAGCCAATTTCATTTTACTGGACTTGCATCTTTGTCCAGAGAACAGTGTTAATTTGCACAACTAATTGAATATTTTAGTGCCTTGTATCTTTAAATGAGTGAGAATGGAAACACATATAAAGGGGAAAACAGGTTGAGGCAAAGATGGAAATCACTGGGCACGCCTAATGCCTAAATGCAAATTGTCAGCCTCATTGGGTTCTCATTGGATTTATCATTTAAGTGTGTTTGGTCCTGCAGAACAAAGTGAAAGAAGATGTAGAACATTTGTTATTGAAATGAGTGTCGAAAAGGCACAACAGAAACTCCCTTGTAATATGGAAGCATATTGTTGACTTTCACTCTTTCTCTTTCTAAACGTGTTTTCAAGACTCCACTGTGTAATAAAGTAAGGAGCTGCTTGTAATAAATGGTAATTATTGGTTAACATTTATTTTGTACTTTAATCGCTAACCAGCAGATGGCGCTCAGTCACCAGACATCTGGCAGAGCAGCTAATTCATCTTTCACTTAGAATTCTTAGGTTTTTATACACCAAGGTCGTAATATATAGCACAGAAAACTACTTAGTATCCTGTGATAAACGATAATGGAAACATAAAAAGTCTACATGTGTATAACTGAGTCACTTTGCTGTACGGCAGAGATGAGCACAACATTGTACATCAACTATATGTCAATTTAAAAAAAGACAAAACCTAAGAATTCTGTGGTTTTTTTTTTTTTTTTTTCAATCACCCGTTCCTGTCCTCCTTCGACTTTGCAGGTACCATGACAGTGACATTAAGGTAAAAGTAAAGAATTGTTCCCTTTGGTTTTATTTGCTTGATTTTAGATTGCCTGGATGACTCGAGAATAGCACACAGAGGTTTCTCAAATTCAGGTCAGAGGCCAAAATAATGATTTCTGATGGCCTTTCCCCCCCTGCACTTGTGTTCTTCTGTGAGCTGTTTTGTTAAGTTTTACTGTTACATTTAAAACTTCTTACTGGTAACGTTTAGCCAGCAGTGAATAGGGAGAAAAATGAGAGTGGTTTACAATTAAAAAATTATTTGCTTACGGTAGATTTTAAAGATGCTGTTGTGAGACTTGCCTTGAATGACATGTAAGTAAGAGATTTTCCTTGCTTGAGGTCTTACTGTTCTGGACTAATACTAATTAGTCTAAACAAATTGAATAATCTTTATTCACTTAGTTAACAACAACAAAAATTTGAGTACTTTGCAAAAGGCTCAGTGTTAGGCATTTATTGTCCCTGGAGTACCAGCTTCCTGAGGTCAGGTACTTGTCTCTCTTGTTCTCTTCCAAGCCCCTAGATTCATGCTGGCACATAGAAGGAACTCAGTAAGTGTGTGTAGGACAGATGGTTGGATGAATAGGTGGATGGGATACAAAAACACAATTGGGCAGGGTACTGGACTTAAAGAAGTTAGCTGTCTAGTAAATATGGCCACAAGTAGCCACAAATCCATAGCTTATGATCTTGACAGCAGTTTTACTTTGGGGTTGTTACGGGAGTTATGTCGAAATCTGAGAAAATTCCGAAAGGAAATGAAACATTTCCCTAAGTTGTGTCAATTCTCCAAGTCACCCAGTTTGGAAATCTTGATCCTCTGTCTCCATTCTACTCACCAGCACTTGTGGAGCTTTCCTTTGAATTGCTGGGTGAATCGTCCCTTCCCTGCCATTCTATCTTGGCATTTCCCTCATCCAGACCCCCATCCCCTTCTGCCTAAATTGTACTAGCCTTCTGGTCTACCTCCCTGACTGCGGCCTCTCCTCAGTGTAAGCCAGCCTGGATATTGTTGCCAGATTTTGCCTTTAAAGAATATATGTCAAAGGAAACTATTTCTGATTGAAATTTGAGCCTCTGTGCATCTTTATATTCATGGAAAGAAACTAGCTGAGAAAGCTTTGAGAAGGGAAATCACCCTTTCAGACCATAGTAGCATTTCACATCTACAGGCAAGTCTAGTTACAAAGCTCTGTAGACTCGATTCAATTCACTGACACCCTAGAAATATCATCTCTAGTCCTGACTGCAAACCTCTCTGTGGCCTGTGAATACTCAAACACCGATGTTTTTTCAGACAAAACACACATGTTTATGGTCACTTTGACATCTTTTGGAAATGCTAAGAAAAGCTGCTTCTTGGAATCCACTGCTTTTTCAATTCTATATTCGGTTGATAAGAACACCCTCCCTGTGAACTCTAACAAGTTTCAACTACATTTGTCAGCAGAAAAACATGGATTAACTGCAACCCCCCCATATTGTCATAATTTAATAATGTGTATCACTTTCTTTTGGGGATAAAAATGAAATATTTTTACAGTGTCAGAAGGGACTAAAACTTTTTGGTAAAATCTTAAGACAGATATCTAACCTGTTTAGTAATGTGACATTTGACAAGTTCCATTTTATTAGATAAGTTCCATCTTGAAAATATGGGTAAAAATGATGGATTTATTTTTAAAAACATTTCAAGTCTACCCTAACCTCAGAAGCATAATATTTAGCATTTCCTTTCTTTAACTGACTTTTCAAAGGAGAAACACTCCTTCATTGTCCTTCCAAAAGTGGGCTTGAGCTGCAAGGTGTTTTAGTGACAGAATTCCCGTTCAAGTTAAAATTCTCTCCATCTGCTTGAACAATGTCAGTCTTTGCTGCTAACCTCTTGAAGGCAGGTAGCAGTTAAGATTTCTTTTGACTTTTTTTTCCTTTAATCTCAAAATAAATGTTAAATATCCCTCTCATTTTGTCTCTCGCTTAAAAAGCTCAGTGGTCGTCTTAGTTCTGTTTCATAAACACGTACTGAATGCTTCTCCAGCATACTCAGAGGAACTGTCTTTCTGGTCCTAGGGATATAAACATGACTGTCATGTGGCCTCTTTCCTTCCAGAGCTCATAATTTAGGAAGGGAGACAGGTGAGTAAATAACTAACTACAATCCTGCTTGATAAATGCCACGTTGGAGGTTTTGCACGAAGTGCCGTGAGAGCACCAGGAGTGATGGATTTAAGGGAAGGAGGGGGTGGGGACGGGAATCGGGAAAGACTAAACAGCAGAAGTGACATTTGAGTTGAGCCTTGGGGGATGAATAGAATTTTGCCAGATGGACAAAGGGGTGTGGGGGTGGGGACTCTCCAGACTCATACAAAAACATGAGAGTGTGAAAGTTTGTGCCTTTGTCTGAGACGTGGTAAGAGTCTTAAGGCTGAAGGAAGAGTAGGGTTATGGAAGGGGGTGTCGGGAGATGACGTTGCAGAGATCACTGGGGCCATGTTGTATAGCTTAAGTTTGACCTGTAGCTTCTAGGGAGTCGTGACAGTTTTAAAATAGGGGAGATCTCTGGTCTAGAAAGATCGTTCTGGCAGCAGAGTGTAAGGGGATTTGAATCGGGGTGACTGGGAACAA
The DNA here is from genome assembly GCF_963455315.2 of Globicephala melas. Classification (NCBI taxonomy): domain Eukaryota; kingdom Metazoa; phylum Chordata; class Mammalia; order Artiodactyla; family Delphinidae; genus Globicephala; species Globicephala melas. Next base: position 13,289,535 of record NC_083333.1, on the reverse strand, counting down.
GGAGACCGGTTGGAGGCTATGAGCTTCTTCTACATGAGAGATGATGAAATGGGGCATGGACTTGAGAACCAGCTCCAAGGGAGGTCTTGGGAATTGATGAGATGTGGCCGGGGTGTGGAGGTGAGGGGGGGTTGGATGACTTGGGAATACAGTGATGCGGCTAGAGAGGATAGGAGAAGAAACAGCTTATGAGGTGAAGGTAGTGAATTTGATTTTGGGTGTGTTGAATTTGGAGTGGAGTTCCCAGCTGGAGAGCCCTAAAGGAAAATCCATAAATGTAGATAGAAGAGCCTGTAGGGAGATGGTGTGGGTAGAGAAATTTGAAAGTCGGTGATTTTTCAATCAGGATGAGGGATGGGAGGACCTGCCTGCCCTGGATTGTGATATGTGGGGTTTCTTTTTAACTATTTGTACGCCGTTCCTCCCCCACCGTCAGATTTCTGATAGTGCCCTGCCAGGGCGGGAGCCCCCAGGTGAGAATCCACCACCATGATGACTCGAGAATATGGCCTGTTTCATTCATATTGGGGAGTAAAAATGGTGTAAGCACTGCTAGCATCTGTCCTTACAGCCTGAAACCACAGGTAAAATTGCCCAGGGAGAGACAGTATAGCAAGAAGAGAAGATCTAACTAGAATCCCTGAGGTACACTTCTATTTAAAGGGCAGATGGAAGAAGAGGTACCTGCAAGTTACAGAGAAGGACCTGCCCGTGGGAGAGAGTGGCATGGAAGGAGCGGAGGGAGGAGGGGTTTCCTGGATACTGGAAGAAGGTCAGCAGTGGCCAGTGAGGCCTGGAGGACGGGGGAAGTGAGAACTGGCACGAGGTTTTGTCAGTAAGGAGGTTATGGTTGAGAAAAGTCTCAGCAGTGTGATGGGGTAGAAGTTGGATCACGGGGGCTGAAGAGTGAACCCCAAGGGTCAAGAAGTAGAGCTGGTGAGCATGGTCCATTCTCTTTTTTTTTTTTTTAATATTTAGCTGCTTTGCGTCTTTGTTGCTGCTCACAGGCTCTCTAGTTGTGGTGAGCGGGGCCTACTTTTCGTTGCGGTGCGCGGGCTTCTCATTGCGGTGGCTTCTCTTGTTGCGGAGCACGGGCTTTAGGCACGCGGGCTTCAGTAGTTGTGGCTCACGGGCTCTAGAGCACAGGCTCAGTAGTTGTGGCGCACGGGCTTAGTTGCTCCGTGGCATGTGGGATCCTCCTGGACCAGGGCTCGAACCCGTGTCCCCTGCATTGGCAGGTGGATTCTTACCCACTGCGCCACCAGGGAAGCCCCTCATTACCATCATTTTAAAAATCCTATGAGTCATACTATACTATACTATACTATACATACTATACTATTCATACATACTAGAGTGAGTGGCTGTTCCCATCTGGGTAGAAATGGTCGGATATGGTTTCATCCACAAGATGCTCCTCACAGTTTGCACAGAATGTGGGCAGGTGGAGGCAGAAGGGGAGATACCTGGAGTGAGAAGGATCCTGTAAACATGGGACTGAGGCCAGAAGTGTGTGTTCTGTGTTCCTTGGCCAGCAAGGAGCCCAATATGTCTCGTGCAGAAGGAGCCTATGGGTTATGAGAGGGAGTCAAGATTAGGATGGATAATTCAGAATTGGTGTTATAAATGCTATGCTATATTCATAGACTTGGTTTTGAAACCCTGCATGTGTTTCTATCTGAGCAGCCAAATATGAAATAAGAAAGTAAGTGGTCATTTTTAATGCTATAACCTGTAGGGGCAACGTTATATCTTCTCGAGAAATAATACTTGTGCCTTTGGTGCCACCTGTGAGACAGACTTTGTCCGAATAGAAAGGCCACTTCCATTTGGCCTTGTGTTTTGAAATTTAAGACCTTCATTTATGATTATTGACTCAGATGTCTCATGGAGGATTAGTAAAACTATTATGCACTGCCACCGTCTCCTTTACAGGCTGTAATTCTCCTGGGGACCAGGCTTGGGCCTTATTTATCTGCGTATCTCTTCCAGCACTGAACACAGTTGCTGGCATAAACTAAGCATGCAATAAATTGCAGTCGAATTGAATTTTCAAAGCAGGTGAGGCGAGCCCCCTCGGCACTCGTGGGAGTGATTTGCAGCAGAGCTATGTTTTTCGAGTTATGTAACGCCTGTAATCTTGTTCTCAGGTCCAGCCTGATGACTGGAGGGGCCAAGCGAGGAGGACCCAACCCGTGGCTCTTCGAGGAGCCGGAGGAGACCAGAGGCTTGGGTTTTGATGAAATCCGGGAACAGCAGCAGAAAATTATCCAAGGTACTAAATACCCCAAGAGCGTGGGCTCAGAAACATTGTCAGATTTGTTACCATAGCCTTGGGGATATCCCTCATACCCACTGAAAATCGGAGGTAAGACTGTTGGTCTCGGAGAGCTCTTGGCGCTTTTGTGCCTCAGGGTACCTGAAGATTAGACAAACGCTGTTGTCCATCCAGGTAGCTCATGGAAGTAGGGATTCTCTCCTGGGAGAAGGACAGAGCAGTTCTGAGTCTGATCAGTCCAGGTGACTCTGAGGCATGTGCCCCCTCCCTGTTCTCCACGATTGGGGATCATTCTCCAAAGAAAGACTCCATCTTTTTCACATATAAGTCAATTTGTTTTATTTTTTACTTTTTAATTTTTTATTGGAGTATGGTTGTTTTACAATGTTGTTAGTTTCTGCTGTACAAAGAAGTGATTTTGGCTTTTACCTTCAAGTTCATCTTGCCCAGTGGCTTTTAAAACTGCTAATTTCTTCTCGTTGTTAATTTCAGAAGTAACGCCTATTTGTTATACAAAGTTCAAACAATATAGGGATATATAAGATGAAAAGCTGTATCTATTGTTTCTCCGATCTCAAACTGTAAACAGATGAACAGTATATTTCCTCAGGCTTTTTTCTATATATATACTGTATATTCAGTGTAAGCACACATATATTTTACGTAAATGAGATCATGATATAGATAATTCCACAGCTTTTTAAAAAATTTAATACGTGTGATAGACATTTTTCATGTCAGTGTTACAGATGTTCTACTTTTTGAAAAACAGCTTTATGGAGGTGTGGTTGACATCGTAAATAGCACGTATGTAAGGTGTATGCTTTAGTAAGTTTTGATACGTGTATACACCTGTGAAACCATCAGTACAATCCAAGTAATAAACATAATCATTACTCCTGACAGTTTTCTTCATGTCTGTCTGTAAATCTTACTGTTGTCCCTCCCACATCCCCAGATAGCTGCTGATCTGTCTTCTGTTGCTATAAATTAGTTTTTTTTTCTGTATAAATGGAATCATACAGTATGTGCTCTTTTGTTGGGGATGGGGTGGGGTCTGGCCTCTATGTCAGTGTAACTATTTTAAGGTTCATCCGCGTTGTTCCATAGATTAGTATTTCATTCTCTTACATTACAGAATAGTATTCCCTTGCCTAAATTGACCACAGTCTGCACATCCATTCACCTGTTGATGCGTATTTTGTATTATACAAATAAAACTGCCATGAACATTCATGTGCAAGTCTTTGTATGGACATACATTTTCATGAATGACTGAGGTGTATGTTTAACTTTATTTTAAACATCTTTATTGGAATAGAAGTGCTTTACAATGGTGTGTTAGTTTCTGCTTTATAACAAAGTGAATCAGCTATACATATACGTATATCCTCATTATGTTTAACTTTTAAAGACACTGCCAGACTCATTTCAAAAGTGGTTGTACAATTTTACATCGCCACCAGAAGAATTTGTGTCCCAATTGCTTCAGATCCTCGCCAAAGAGTGTTATAGACAGTCTTTTTAATTTGAGACATTCAAGTAGGTGTGTAGTTGCATTTCATCGTGGTGTTAATATGTATTTCCCCAATGACTGAATCTTTGCATGCACTTATTTGTCATCAGCGTGTCTTCTTCGATGAAGTGTGTGTTCAAATTGTTTACCTATTTTTAATTGGGTTGTTCATCTTTTGTTATTGAGTTTTAAGAATTTTATAAAACATATCCTTTTATATGTTAGATATTTATGTTTTAGAAATATTATCTCCCCATCTGTGGCTTATATTTTTGGTTTTCTTAACAATGTCCTTTAAAGAGCAGAGGTTCTTAATTTCAATGAAGTCCAATTAGAAATCTTTGACTACCTAAAGCCACAAAGATTTACTGCCTTTTTTTTCCTAGGAATTTTATAGTTTTAGGTTTTACAATAGGTGTATGGTCTACGTTGAATTGATTTTTTTTTTAATATAGCAAGATGAAATGCATTTCTTTTTTTTTCATTTGCATATTTATTTGTTCCAGCACCATTTGAAAGAAAAGAGCATCCTTTCTCTACTGAATTACTTTACTCTTCTTGGAAATCAATTGACCGTATATGGTGTGGGCCTATTTCTGGACTTTCCGTTCTGTTCCGTTTGTCCATTTGTTTATCTTTACATCAGTGCCACACTGTCTCCATTATTGTATCTTTGCCACAAGTCTTTAAGTCAGGTAATATAAGTCTTCCAACTTTGTTCTTTTTCAAAATGTGACTGGCTATTCTAGATCTTTTGCATTTCCATATGAATTTCAGAAACTGCTTTCAATTTCTACAAAAAAGCCTCGTGGGCTTTTGATTGGGATTACACTGCATCTTTAATTTGGGGAGAATTGACATCTTAACAATATTGAGTCTTCTGATCCATGAATATGGCATATCTCTCCATTTATTTAGTTCTTTAATTTTTCTCAGCAGTGCTTTGTAGTTTTCACTGTACGTCTTATACATCTTTTATCAGATTTATCCCTAAGTAGTTCATATTTTTTTGTTCTTATTAATGGCATTTATAAATTTCTACTTCTGATTGTGGCTAGTATAAAAATACAATTGATTTTTTGTATACTGACCTTGGATCATGCAGCCTTGCTAATAAACTCACTAATTTATTAACAGCTTTTGGGTAGAATCTATAGGACTTTCTATACAATGGTCAGTGCCATCTGTGGATAAAGACAGTTTTACTTTTTTAAAGACTTTTTTTAAGAGCAGTTTTAAGTACACAGCAAAATTTAGAGGAGGGTACAGAGAGTTCCCATATAACCCCTTTCCCCACACATGCATAGTCTTCCTCCATTATCAACCACCAGAATGGTATATTTGTTATGATGAATTAACCTACATTGATATCCTAATCACCCAAAGTCCATAGTTTATTTTAGGGTTCATTTTTGGTGTTGTGCATTCTATGGTTTGGACAAATATAAAATGACACATCCTTCATTACAATATCATACAGAGTATTTCCACTTCCCTAAAAATCTTCTGTGCCCTGCCTGTTTATCTCTCCCTCCTCCCTCAACCGTTGTCAACCTGTGATCTTTTTACCATCTCCATTGTTTTGCCTTTTCCAGAATATCAGTAGTTAAAATAATACAGTATGTAGACTTCAGATTGGCTACTTTCACTTAGTACGTGTTTAAGGTTCCTCCATGCCTTTTCAAGGCTTGATAGCTAACTTTTTAGCACTGAATAATAATCCACTCACCTCTTGGACCAAGTTTGTTTATCCATTCACCTTCTGAAAGACATCTTGATTGTTTCCATATTTGGGCAATTATGAAAAAGCTGCTATAAACATGTGTGTGCAGGTTCTTGTGTACATGTAATTTACCAACTCTGGATAAATACCAAGGAGTGCAATTGCTAGATCACATGGTAAGAATGTTTAGTTTTGTAAGAAGCCACCAAATTGTCTTCGAAAGTGACTGTACCACTTTGCCTCCCCACCAGTGATGAATTGAGAGTTCCTATTGCTCTGCATCCTTGTCAGCATTTGATGTTGTCAGTTTCCAGGGTTTGGTCATTCTAATAGATGTGTGGTGGTATCTCTTGCTTTAATTTGCATTTCCCTCATGACTTATGATGTGGAGCATCTTTTCATATGCTTATTTGCCATCTGTATGTTTGTTTTTTGTTTTTTTGCGGTATGCGGGCCTCTCACTGTTGTGGCCTCTCCTGTTGCGGAGCACAGGCTCTGGACGCGCAGGCTCAGCAGCCATGGCTCACAGGCCCAGCCGCTCCGCGGCATGTGGGATCTTCCCAGACAGGGGCACGAACCCGTGTCCCCTGCATCGGCAGGCGGACTCTCAACCACCGCGCCACCAGGGAAGCCCTGTATTTGTCTTTGGTGAGGTATCTGTTAAGACCTTTGGTCCATTAAGAGTTCTTTGTATATTTTAGGTAACAGTCCTTTATTAGATGTTTCTTGCAAATATTTTCTCCCAGTCTATGATTTGTCTTCTCATTTCCTTGATAGTATCTTTCACAGAGCAGAAGATTTTAATTTTAATGGAGTCCAGCTTATCAATTATTTCTTTCGTGGATTGTACCTTTGGTTTTGTATCTAAAAGTCATTGCCAGACTTCTCGTTTCCTGTTCTGCCTGTAAGGACCTTGGAAGTCACCACTCCATGCTAACAATCAGTAATATAATCTGAACAGACTGAAAAAGTCACCAACTCTTCTTGGATCTGTAAGAGAGGAGGGCACAGGGCAAATCACTTCCTGCAAGATTGGAGAGACAGGAGAATACAGGGAGTCACAGCTTACTGGAGCAGAGACTTCTGAGCAGAAGCCAGTGTGGGAACCAGTTGGGTAGGAAAATCTGAACTGTCATTGATGAGTGGCTGGAGGCTCAGTGTGGACAAATCTGAGCATTAAAAACTCCAGGGGACCCAGTCATAGTGGGGTCCTCACAATTGTGTGAGATTCACCTCTGGGAGCTCTACCAGGTTCTCACAGTAAATACCAGAGAAAAATCCCCTCCTGTTTCTGGTGGAGAGAGGGGAAAAGGAACCATTTTGGAATATGCTAGAGCACTCTGTTCTTAACAAGATTTCATCCTCAGGAGAAACTACTTAACCAGGACCTAACTTGCTAAGTAATATCAGTCTAACTGACTTGGGGGAAAGGAAATGCCTAACTCTCTAGCCCACTAGCCATCCTGTCCCACCTAAGTGGCAAGGGGAGGAAAAAACTTTGAAACCCTTGTGACGTTCACAGCCCAGAGACATAGACTCACTAAAGACTGGGACCTAATGATAGGACTGTAGAACACTCCCTTAATGCCCACACTTTACCACCACCTTTTACTAAAAGTCTTTTTACAGCAGTACATTTTACCACATACATCCTGTCTAATAAGAAAAAATTACAAGGCACACCAAAAGGCAAAAAAACATAATTTGAGGAGACAGCAAGCATCAGATCCAGACATGCCAGGGATGTTGGAATTATCAGACCAGGAATTTAAAACAATGATTAACATGCTCAGGATTCTAATAGATAAAGTAGACAGCATTGAAGAACAGATGGGCAATGGAAACAGAGAGGAGGAGCCAAAAAGAAATGCTAGAGGTCAGAAACACTGTAACAGAAATGAAGAATGCCTTTGATGGCCTTATTAGTAGACTAGACATGGCTGAGGAAAGAATCTATGAGCTTGAGGATATCTCAATAGAAACCTCAAAAAGTGAAAAGCAATAAGAACAAAGATTGATATAAAACAGAACAAAATATCCAAGAACATTGGGACAACTGCAAAAGGTGTAGTAGATGTGTAATGGGAGTACCAGAAGGAGAAAAGAGAGGAAAAAACAGAAAAAATATTTGAAACAGTGGCTGACAATTTCCCCCAGGTTAATGGCAGACACCAAACCACAGAGTTAGGAAGCTCAGAGAACACCAAGCAGGATAAATACCAAAACATTTACACCTAGGCATGTCATTTTCAAAGTACAGAAAATCACAAAGATAAAAAAAACCCAAAAGAATCTAGAAGTAAAACAACACAAAACAAACAAAAAAGAACCCCTCACTTCTAGAAGAACAAATGTAAAGATGACATCTGACTTCTCAGAAACCATGTAAGCAAGAAAGTGGAGTGCAATCTTTAAAGTGTTGCCAAAAAAACCCCTCCAAAACAATCTCATCAATCTAGAATTCTGTACCTTGTGAAATTATCCCTCAAAACTGAAGGAGAAATACTTTCTTAGACAAATGAAAATTGAGGAAATTTGCCAGTAGATCTGCCTTGCAAAAATGGTTTAAAGGTTATTTAGAGAGAAGGAAAATAATATAGATTAGAAACTTTCTACATAAAAGAGCATGAAGAAGGAATGAAGTGATAAGAAAAAAAGTCATTGCCATACTCAAGGTCATCTAGGTTCTCTCCTATGTGATCTAGTAATTTTATAGCTTTGCTTTACTTTTAGATTTATGATTATTTTGAATTTTTGTCAAGAATGTAGGGTCTAGATTCATTTTTCTCATGTGAATGTCCAGTTGTTCCAGCAACATTTGTTGAAAGACTGTCTTTACTTTATTGTGTTTTCTTTGCTGTTTTATCAAAGATTGTTTGACTGTATTTATAAAGGTCTGTTTCTCGGCTCTCTGTTCTGTTCCATTGACCAGTACCACACTGTTTTGATTACTGTAGCTTTATAGTAAATCTTGAAGTAGAGTAGTGTCAGTCTTCTAACTTTGTTCTTCTCCTTCAATATTGTGTAAGCTCTTCTGGGTCTTTTGCCTCTCCATATAAATTTTAGGATCAGTTGATATACACAAAATAACTTGCTGGGATTTTGATTGAAATTGTGTTGAGTCTATAGATCAAGTTGGGAAGAACTGATACCTTGACAATATTGAGTCTTTCTATGCATGAATATGGAATATTTCTCCATTTATCTAGTTCTTTGCTTCCATTCATCAGTTTTGTAGTTTTTTTCATTTAGATCTTGTACATATTCTGTTTGATTTATACCTAAGTATTTCACTTTTGGGAGTGCTAGTGTAAGTTGTATTGTGTTTAATTTCAAATTCCACCCATTCGTTGCTGGTATGTAGGGAAGAGATTGACTTTTGTATATTAACCTTGTATCCTGCAACCTTGCTATAATGGCTTTTTAGTTCCTGGAGATTTTTTTGTCAGTTCTTTTGGATTTTTTACTTAGGTGATCATATAACCTGCAAATGAAGTTTTCTTTTCTTCCCAATCTGTATGCCTTTTCTTTTCGGATTGCATTAGCTAGAACTTCTAGTACAAGGCTGGAAAGAAGTGGTGAGAAGGGACATCTTGTCTTTTACCTGACCTTAGTGGGAAAGCTGAGTTTCACATCATTAAGTATGTTGTTAGCTGTGGGGGTTTTTGTGTTTGTTTTTTTTTTGGCTGCATTGCATCTTTGTTGCTGTGATCGGGCTTTCTCTAGTTGTGGCGAGTCGGGGCTACTCTTTGTTGCAGTATGTGGGCTTCTTATTGCGGTGGTTCCTCTTGTTGCGGAGCATGCGCTCTAGGCACATGGGCTTCAGTAGTTGTGGCACGAGGGCTCAGTAGTCATGGCTCACAGGCTCTAGAGTGCAGGCTCAGTAGTTGTGGTGCATGGGCTTAGTTGCTCCACGGCATGTGAGATCTTCCCGGACCAGGGCTCGAACCCATGTCCCCTGCATTGGTAGGCAGATTCTTAACCACTGTGCCACCAGGGAAGTCCAGCTGTGGGGGTTTTGTAGGTATGAAGTTGAGGAGCTTCCTCTCTATTCCTAGTTTACTGAGAGTTTTTATTAGTAAGGGACGTTGGATTTTGTCTGATATGTTTTCTGCATCTGGTGATATGATCATGTGATTTTTCTTGTTTATCCTGAAATCCTACGTGTTGGTCCATGGTTTCACCCATTAGCTGTAAACAATACATCTGTGTCCTAAAAAGCACCACATGTCATAGCTGATGGTTGATGGGGAAATTCCTTTGATGTGGTACAATTTTGATGAGATGATTTTGGAGACATGAGGATGCCTTAATGACACTGATTTGTCATGGTTGCAGCATTTGAACTTGTATAAAAAGGAAATCTGTAGGTCTATAACCTGGCAATGTTTTATAACCCTGTATATTAAAGATGGCTTTCTCATAAAATCCTGAACCACACAGCCCTATGGTCAAACATTTGTGATGTTTGTGCCTCTGCTTTTAAAGGTGCTGTGACGGACAGTTGGCATGCCAGGGTTCGAGAAGAGTGGATGGTTTGAAGTGCTTGCATGTACCTGTGCAAAACCAACTGGCTGCCTCTGTTCCTATTTTACTGTAAATTTTATGGTACTGTTCCTGTTGCATTCTCCAGGGAGCTTCTCTCTAAACAAACACCCCCCACACACTGCCCCCGCAAGTGGTGGAGATGCTGGTGTCTGAGTTTCCTGGTGTATCCAGGAAATCATTTTAATCAACTATACTCCAATAAAAATTAATTTTTAAAAGTTGCCAGAAATGAAAAAGTGGACATCAGTGCTGTTTACGATGATGTGTTTCTGCTTGCTTTTTCTTTTCTGATTTTAGTTGTTTGTGTCCTTTCTATTTTTTCATAGTTGGCCTGACCAGGGGCTTACTGAACTTACTGATCTTTTCAGAGAACCAGCTTTGGTTTCATTGATTTTTTTTCTCTCTTGATTTCCTGTTTTCAGTGTCATTGATTTCTGCTCTAATTCTTAATATTTCTTTCCTTCTGCTTATTTTGGATTTAATTTGCTCTTCTTTTTCTAGTTTCCTGAGGTGGGAATTTAGACTATTGATCTTAGATATTTCTTCTTGTCTAATATATGCATTTGCTGCTATAAATTCTCCTCTATGCACTGCTTTTGTTGTATCATAAATTTTGATAAGTTGTGTTTTCATTTTCATTTAGTTCAAAATATTTTTAAAGTTCTTTTGAGACTTCTTTGATCATGTATTATTTAGAAATGTTGTTTAATGTCTACGTATTTGGGAATTTTCCAGCTATCTTTCTGTTGTTGATTTCTAGTTCAATTCCGTTGTATTCCGAGAGCAGAACTGTATGATTTCTGTTCTTTTAAATTTATTAAGGTATGTTTTATGGCCAAGAATGTGGTCTATCTTGGTGAATGTTCCATGTGAGCTTGAGAAAAATGTGTATTCTGCTGTTGTTGGATAAAACAGTCTGTAGATGTCCATTACATCAGCTGATTGATAGTGGTGTTGAGTTTAACTATGCCTGCTAGATCTGTCCATTTCTGATAGAGGGGTGTAGAAGTCTCCAACTATGATGGTGAATTTATCTCTTCCTCCTTGCATCTCTATCAGCTTTTCGTCTCATGTAGTTTGCTCTGTTAGGTGCATACACATTAAGGATTGTTATGTCATTTTGGAGAATTGACCCCCTTATCATTACATAATACTCTTTAACCCTGCTAACTTTACTTGCTTTGAAGTCTGCTCTGTCTGAAATTAATATGGCAGCTCCTGCTTTCTTTTGATGACTATTAGTATGGCTTATCTTTCTCCATCTATTTACCCTTATTTTTTTAATAGTTAAGAGATTTTATTCTAATAGCTATAATTACACTGCTTGCTTGTCAAAATGAAAACTGAAAACAAGTATACGAAACAGTTGATTACTAATTGTGTATTGAAAGCAGTAAGAGGTTCTGCAACACCAAAGTAAAGCAGTTCTGAGGTTTTCCCCAAGGTAAAGGTTAACAGCTCCAGCTTCTTTAGTGTTTATCAAAATACAAAAGAAAAAAGTAGAGGTTATTTTCAATGGCAAATCTGACCCTTGCAGGCTGAGGGAGTGAAAGCACTGGGGCTCCGAGGGGCTGGGGTTCAAGGATGACCACCTGTGCTCATGCTGGTGGGACCCCAGAGAGCCCGGAGCAGGCAAGCAAGGAGACGGCAGGGCTCCTGCTCCAACCAGAGCGTTCCAGCCAAAGTGCCCCATGCTGACCCAGGAAAGGCTGGGGTTCCTCCAAGGGGTCTGAGAGAAGTGGCTGCAGCCTCCAGCCCATCTCCTGGGCAGCCACGTGAGCACAAATGCTATGGGGTGTGGGATGACCCGAGACGGAGCAAATCACAGGGACCTTACTGTGACCATGCAGAATGGATCATGGCTGGTTCTGCCCCACTTCACATTCCCAACAGGAGATAGACCACACCGGTGGACTGGACTCAGGCCATTACTACAGAACCTACACTAGGCACATTTCTCCCTTCTGTGTGTTCAAGTGTTCTCCTTGTAACTATTATAAAAAATGCACCGAGTTTGGGTTAAAAACCAACCACCAAAATGGATCTCAACACAGATCTAAAGCCCAAGAGGAGGAGCGTCCGGCTTGTCTGCAATAGCGACTCCTGGATGACCCGTGTGCCTGAAATCCCTTCTCAGTACTAAACAGTGGGTTGATTTTCTTTTTACAATTAAAAAAAAAAAACTGAGTAATATTGCATAGGAGTACCAGAAACTGCCTCATTGGAGACAAAAACTATTTGGATTAAATAAAAACCCAGTTGCAGGCAGCGTCTGCACATGTACAGCACGGTGAAGCACACCGTGACCGACCAGCATGGAGACAGCTTCTGGCACTCTCACCCCAGGGGCACATTTGCCACATGAGAGTAAAGCGAGGGTAGGAGGAGGGAGTGAATGGGGAGGAGAGAGGAGTACAGCTCACTTCTGGTTCTGGAGCTGATTGGACAGCCAGTCCAGTCCCTCATAGAGCCCATCCCCACTGGTGGCACAGGTGGCCTGAGTGTACCAGTTCCTGTGCCTGAGTGTAGACCCAACTTGTCCGTGACCTCAGCTGCGTTCGTGGCATTGGGGAGGTCCTGTTTGTTAGCCAACACGAGCAGCACAGTGTCCCTGAGCTCGTCTCCTGCCAGCATCCTCATAAGCTCCTCTCGGGCCTCATTCACACGCTCCCTGTCTTTGCTATCAACCACAAAGGTGAGACCTTGTGTGTTCTGGAAGCAGTGGCACACAGAGGCTGGATCTTGTCCTGGCTGCCCACGTCCCACACAGTGAAGCTGATGTGCTCGTATTCCACGGTTTCCACGTTGAAGCCTGTAGTGGGGATGGTGGTCACGATTTCACCCAGCTTCAGTTTGTACAGGATGGTGGTCTTTCCCGCAGCATCTAGGCCCACCATGAGAATAGACGTTCCTTTTTTGCCAGAAAGGTTCTTGAAGAGGTTTGCAAAGATATGCCCTGTGCTGTAGACTGGTGGGAGCGACACTGGGCACAGAAGCCCTTGGCGGCCGTGGCGCAGCTGCTGCTTGAAGGCAGGCATTGGTTTCGCTCCCACTCCGTCCATTTACTTTTAATCCATATATTTCTTTATATTTAAAGTGAGGTTCTTATAGCCAACTATAGTTGACTCTTGTTTTTTGATCCACTCTGACCGTCTTTGTCTTTTAATTGGTGTGGTTTTACTTCTTCATTTCAGTCTGGATGTCTTTTTTCTTTCTTGCCTTATTACACTTGCTACAGCCTCCAGTACAATGTAGGAATTATGAGAGCAGACATCCTTGCCTGGTTTCTAATCTTTTGGAGGAAGTATTCATTTGAAAGCCAGATGTGAGTTTTTCTTTGTTCAGTTACTAGATATTTCTTTCTAAAAATATTCTTGAGGTTTTGTTGTTGTTGTTGTTGGCTGGGATGCAGTTACTTGGGTCTTGCTTTGTCAGGTGGACCACAGCAGTGTTTATTTTAGAGTAAGGGTCAGCAAACCATGACCTATGGGCCACATCTGGCCCACCACCTGTTTTTGTATGGTCTGCAAGGTAAAAATGGCTTTTCCATTTTTACATGGTTGAAAAGAGTCAAAGAATATTTCATGACTTGTAAAGACTGTATAATATTCAAAGGTTAGTGTCCATAAATAAAGTTTTATGGAAACACAACCATGCTCATTCATTTATTAGTTATGGATGCTTTCCTGTGACAATGGCAGGGTTGGGTAGCTGCACAGGAGACCATATGAACCAGAAAGCCTAAAGTACTTGCTCTCTTGCCCTTGATAGAAAATGTCTGCAGACTCCAGTCAAGAGGTGATTTCCCTCACTTCTGTGCCAGAGCCATTCTGCATACCCTCTGATGCCCTTTGAATTATGAGGTGACCTGGTGGGTAGGGATAGGAATTACGTGTGCAATTCCTGTGAGCTCAGAGAGTTATTCCTTCTAAGGCTTTCAGGTGGTTCTTTCCCCAGCCTTAATTTCCTCACACATCTGCCCTGATCAACGCTCACCTGAAGTCTCAGGGTGGACCCTGTGCAAATCCCCAGCATTCTCTCTCTGTGCAGCTCTCTGGTACTGTGCCCTACGTACTGTAGCCACCTGGACCTGTTTTTTTGCATTCTTAATTCGGGGAGACTGCTGGGCTCTACCTGGGGTCTGCCTTCCCCACACCATAGCCTGGGAACTCTCAAGGCGGTGGTGTGGGGCAGAGAGCTCCTCTCATCTGTTTCCCATGTCTCGGGGACCACTGTCCTTCATTTCCTCATGTCTGCATCTTGAAACTGTTGTTTTGTATATTTTGCCTGTGGTTTTGTGTGTTGTTCTCCAGTTGTTTGGGGCCAGAAGTAAATCTGGTCCCTGTCCGTCCCTCTTGGCTAGAAGCAGAAGTCTAACTCTGTTTTGAACTCCCTTTTCACAGTGAAAGCATCTAGGGAAGGAAGCCCTGTTCCTCCCAGGTCACTCTAACTCTACGTATGTCACCCGTTTTCGGAAATAAAGTGAAGAAATTAAGAACAAGGCCGATTTTACTTTTCAGGACTCATGGTTCCTGAAAGGAATGTCTTACTAGCCAGTACTAATGAATTTTCTGGGCGTGGTTGCTTTGTACCCAGAAAAACTTTTCGGTCAGGAAAAGTATCCCTGCCCCCGAGGAGGTGCCTCATTCAGAGATTGCTGTAGGCTAGGTGTGAGAGGACGCTGCGTGCAAGTGTTTGTATTGTCTCCAAAACCGAGAGCACCCTTACTGAGATGCCCACCCTTTGGAAGCCGGCTGGCTTTTGGGGTTTGGTGGGGGGGGGGGAGTAAAGGAATGGAGGGAGAGAAGCAGCATATATTATAGGTCAGGATGTTTCTCTACTCTTCCCTTTGTGTTTTGAAATGCTCTATCCGCCCCCCCCCCCCCACTTGATTTCCTAGCAAGCTGTTTTTCAGGGATAAACACAAAAATGGAAGTCATCTTTACACGAAACCCTCATTAGTCTTTTCTCTGCCCCAGGAACCTTGGTGATGCGCTGAGGTTACCATGGCTTTGCTTCCTGGCCAGGTCCCGCACTGGAAAAAAATACACAACCACAGAGCGTCGCTTCTGACTTCCTTTTGCCCATGGAATCTGTTAGCCTTTCTGTACTTTCGTTGACCTTTAGAAAACACTTGGAAAATCATCCTGAATGACAGTTTTTTTGGTAGAGCTTAGACTCGAGGCAATGAATGCCTTCCTTCCCTGACCCGGAAGCTAGGCCTCGTTACAGCCAGTTAGCCGGCCTCAGCTTCTGTGCTGCCATAATTTGAGGCGCGAAGGGACGTTCAGCAGAAGATGGGTGAGGTGATGACAATAACTGGATCACCTCAAAAATCCCTGTGAGAGGGACTTCCCTGGTGGTCCGGGGGTGAGGACCTGGCGCTTCCACTGCTGGGACCTGGGGTTCAATCCCTGGTCGGGGAACTAAGATCCTGTAAGCTGTGCGTTGTGGCCCAAAAAAAAAAAAAAAAAAAATCCCCGTGCTAAAACAAGGGGAGGTGCTTTTTTGGTCAGTACAGACCCGTTTCTGAGTCAGCTGGCGGGTGGCAAACATTGGAGAATTGTTCTACCTCTCCCCAGGAAGTCTCTGTTGCTCGGGCTTCTTAATTAGTTCCAACTATTCTTGCCGTAGTCTATAGACGTTCTTTCTAGATTCTAGCAGAAAGTTGTGCATTGGTTCTGGGTTTCTGTGTTCTTAGGTCTCTAAGTATTTTCATAGAAATAGCGGTGGGGAAGGTGGCCGGCCGGGCTGCGTTGTACCCTGGCACATCTAAGCAACTCATCTTTGAACACTTGCAATCATAACCTCACAGATTTTTCAAGATAACCTTTCTTGCAGCTGTCACCTAGACCAACATTCCTTCCCCCTCAGATCTTAAAAACATCTGTTCCTAGAACTTGCTCTAAGAGTCTTTCCAATATAGTGATTATCTTTACCCAGCTTGACCTTATCTACTTCCCCTTCTTCAAGGAGAGCTCCTATATATCACATGTGGGAATTTCCATCCCTCCTCTCTGGGCACTGGACAACACAGCATCAGCTACTTTTTCTATTACCTAAACTCAGAGAGCTGTCTAGTATTAACGAGGAGTCCTTCCATATATGTGTAGCAGAGACTGTATTTCTTCCTTCTACAGACCTAGAGGGTCTTCTGTGGTCATTCCTTGGTTTAAACACCTTTATTAAATACTTGCTCTGTACCACCAGTTGGGCAAAACCATAGGAAAAGAAGACACAGCCCCAGCCCTTGGGGCTCTTGTCATGTGCTCAGTCGGGGGCCTGAGGTTACAGTTCTTAAGAATGTTCCTTGGTTTTATTTACTTGTTAAAATGTTGGTAACTTATTGCTTTTGACAGTTTCAAACATATGAAAGTGGAGAAAGTAAGATAATGATTCCGTCTTACCCATCACTTGTTTCAGCAATTATCAACCCATAGCCCATCTCGTTTCATCTATATGTCTACCCACCTATCCGTCCCTGGATTGTTTTTGAAGCAAATCCTAGACATTGTACAATTTCATTGGTGAATATTCCAGAATATAACTCTAAAGCATGTCTGCAAAAGATAAGGACTGTTTTTAAAAAACAAAAACATAACCACCATGCCATTATTACCCTTAATAAGTTAACAATTCTTAATCTGAACACCGACTGGATATTTGATTTCCCTGATTGTCCCATGATGGGTTTTTTTTCAGGTTGTTCAATTCAGGATCTGAATATGGTTTGTACATTGCAACTAATTGTTGTGTCCCTTAAGTTTCTTTTTTTTTTTTTTTTTTTTTTTTTTTGCGGTACGCGGGCCTCTCACTGTTGTGGCCTCTCCCGTTGCGGAGCACAGGCTCCGCACGTGCAGGCTCAGCGGCCATGGCTCACGGGCCCAGCCGCCCCGCGGCACGTGGGATCTTCCCGGACCGGGGCACGAACCCGCGTCCGCTGCATCGGCAGGCGGGCCCTCAACCACTGCGCCACCAGGGAAGCCCCCCTTAAGTTTCTTTAGTAGGTAGGTGCCTTTGCCAACTCTTTTTTCCTTGCTGTTTCTTTGTTGACAAAACAAGGGCATTTGCCCCGTAGTTTCCCACTATCTAGAATTGCTGTTTGTATCCACACACATTGTTTAATGTGTCCCTCTGTCCCACATATTTTCTGTAAATTGGTAGTTAGATTCAGTGGCTTGATCAGAATGACGTCTGTTACTTTCGACAAGAATACATTATGATGACTGTCCCTTTATTTTTAATCTACAGCCACCAGATTGTCCTCCCACAATTACATGGTATTTAGTTAGAAGATGGTTTTTCTGCATGTCTTAAGATAGGAAGTAGTCAAACACCTAACTGTTCTGAAGCGATTTTTCAAAAAATGTTTGTATTGGTTTTCTACTGCTGCTATAATAAATTAGCACAGACTTAGGGACTTAAAATACAAGTTTATCATCTTATAGTTCTGTAGCTCAGAAGTTCCGTACAGATGCTACTGGACTACGATCAAGGTGTTGGCAGGGCTGGGTTCTCTTCTGGAGGCTCCAGGGGAGGATTCATTCCCTTGCCTTTTCCAGCTTTTAGAGGCTACCCACATCTCTTCACTCCTGGACACCTTCTTTCGTCTTCAGTGCCAGCAAGTTGCATCTCTCTGACCCTTCTTCGTGCCTCCCTCTGACCACAGCTGGGAAAGATTCTCTGTTTTTAAGGACTCATGTGATTAAACTGGGCCCACCTGGATAATCCAGCGTCCCCTCCCATCTCCAATTCCTTCCCCTTAATCACATCTGCAGGGTTTCTTTTGCCAGTTAAGGTCATATATTCACAGGTTCCCGGGATGAGGATGTGGACATCTTTAGGGGTCATTATTCTATGTAGTGCAGTGGTCATCCAGTTTTTAAAGTCAATACCATTATAAAATTGAAGAATGATTAATAGAGTATGGTATGTTGCAGATGATCTGTTGTGATATCATAATGATTTAGGGTATCGATAAGGTAGGGTAGATTATAGTAATGAGCTGTGATTACAACATCGTAGTAGTTTTACATGGTTCTGGGTGGCTGTCTGCATGGGTCTTGATAATCGTTGATATTTTTGCAGGTAGCAGCATTTTCTTTGGTTCACTGGCTCTAAGATGACCACACTGCCTCCCCTTAGAAATGCTGCTTTAAGACTTGTAGAAGCTCAGAAAATGGTACAAATGAACTTATTTACAAAACATAGTCACAGATAACAAACTGTAACAAATGTATGGTTACCAAGGGGAAACAAATTTATGGTTACCAAGAGCGATAAATTGGGAGACTGGGATTGACATATACACACTACTGTATATAAAATAGATAGCTAATAACAACCTACTGTATGGCAAAGAGAACTCTACTCAATACTCTGTAATGACCTATATGGGAAAAATCTAAAAAGGAACTTCCCTGGTGTCACAGTGGTTGAGAAGTCCACCTGCCGATGCAGGGGACGCGGGTTTGTGCCGCGGTCCGGGAAGATCCCACATGCCGCGGAGCAGCTGGGCCTGTGAGCCATGGCCGTTGAGCCTGCGCGTCCGGAGCCTGTGCTCCGCAACGGGAGAGGCCACAACAGTGAGAGGCCCGCGTACCGCAAAAAAAGAAAAAATTCTAGAAAAGAGTAGATATATGTATATGCATAACTGATTCACTTTGCTGTACAACAAAAACTAAACATTATAAATCAACTATACTGCAATAAAAATTTAAAGACTTATAGAAGCCCAAGTCATCAATATTATTACATACACAGCATCTCTGTATCTGGACCTTCTGTGTTTCTGAATTATAGGATGAAAATTTATTGTAGCACTTAAACATAGTGAGGAGGTAGTAAGTTCTTATAGAAATGATTTGAGTAGAGCAGGATTTTTAGCCCTCTTTTTGTTTTGCATTAGCAAGATAACCTCTAGGTAGTAAGGCAGATAATGAGTCAGGGTTAAGTGAAGAGTGTAACATAGGTATTTTTCATTCGTAATCTATGTCTATACTAGGTAAAGCAACTTCAGGACTTTAATGATTTTTTCCCTAATTGAAAACCATAGAGGAATCTCCTTTTCTCTTTTTATATTGTTTTACCTTTTAATTCGCATTGACACTTGCCCCTCAGTTCTACAATATATATAGTTTATTTGGGGGATGCATTTGGAATTTTACTGTAACATCGGTCATCCTATAGCAGCACTAGGTTGATGATAGATTTTTCTTGGAGGCCATCCAAGAGGTTGTTACTGAAGACCAAAAGGACCTCATTATAAAGTGATTTTGCTATAAAATGGTCCCTTGGAATGATCCCTAGAGACAGCAGGTCATTTGTACAGTTAAAAGAGCATGTAGTGTCAAAAATCGTTACTAAGGGGTCCTTACCGCACACCATTAGTTTAAATAAATTCCAGATGAATTAACAAGTTGTGTAATGGCTTAATCCCATAAAAAGACTAGGAAAAACTACATAAGGAGATGTTAATGTGATCCGGGGCAAGAAGACCTTTATGATTTCTGCTTTTGTAGATCGCCCTTCATGTGAAACAGACATTTAAAAAAAAACAACCCATCAACGAGTGGAGCCACGAATGGCATGTTACCCTCACCCAGCAGAGCGCTTGGTGGAAAGAGTCGTTACACTCAGCCTTGGAATGTTCTTTCCAATGCACCTGCAAGCAAAGGGATAAAGTATTTATAAAGAGATTGGGATTGTCTAGAGTTTAAAAAAAATTTTTTTTAAATAAAGGATCTTGAGTAACTTGAGTTCTTTTCTCTTTAAATTTTCAAAAATTTAGAAAGGTAACACAATTTTTAAAAGCAAAAATGCTATCTTACTATACATTGTTTTGTATTCTGCTTTCTTTTTTAACCCAATAACGTGTCATGAACTTCTTTTGAAATCAAAATATACCTGTACAATATCACTTTTCACGGCCATATAGTGTTTCCCTCTACGGCTGTACTCCGTGTTTCGCTTGTTTGTTGTGGCCTCACTGCATGGCTTAGTGGGACCTTAGTTCCCCGATCAGGGATTGAACCCGGGCCCCCCGGCCGTGGAAGCGTGGAGTCCTAACCACTGGACTGCCAGGGAAGTCCCTATACTCCGTTTTTAAACCAATCCCTGTGTTTGGGCATTAGGTTGTTTCTAATTCTTCACTATTATAAGTGTATCTATCTGGGTCCAATCAGGAGAAAGAAATTTCAACATGGAAAATGTAGTGTACGGAATTACTAACTATAACGGGGTTAGAGTAATGAGGGGTTAGCCAGCAGGAAGTAAAGAGACAGAAATAGCAGGTAGAAGGTGTAGTCACTCCCCTGTGGAGACAGAGCACCCACAGCAGTACCCCCAGGGTTGAGGTGCAGATCAGGTAGAAGAGGGCACAGCTGGGGTTCACTGGATTTCAGAGAAGTCGCTGTGGTGCCGAGCTGGCGGCACTGCCTGGAGATCGGTCCTTAGGGTACTAGGGAATACAGTGCACAGGGAGGCGTCTAATTGGAGGCACTCTATTCCAAAACTGCCCAAGGAGGGGGTGTGTTGGGAGACGTTGCTGGCCTTGGGGTGCTGCTGGCCACTGCACACCAAAGGAGCTGCCAGCATGGCAGGAGTCTGTCAGGAGAGCACTGGAGCCAGGAAGCAAAACCCGTTTCCCCTGCAGTATCTCTGAAGTCTCCTCCACCGCCGAAGCTGGCAAAGGAAAAATTATTTAAAGGACCCAGATCCATTTTCACAGAGCAGTCAGAAAAGGGTGAGCCTGGAGCTGAGAGACGATAAATTGAAAAGCGGCAAAGGAAGCAGTGTTTCAAGGAGTATCCTTGTATATACATCATGGCATACCATCCAGATGTTTTGATCAAGAGGTAGGCACGATTTGCTCTCTAGAAAGATGTGTTAACTATCCTCCTGTGATTTAGCACTTAGAGCTTCTTCACACTTTACTTAACCCTGGGTGTTAGCATTCTTTTTAATGCTTACAAATCTGATAAGTCAGGAAAAAAACACCTCAGTATTGTTTTTTGTTGATATTTTTAAAAAATTAGCGATGTCAGAGCTTTTTCCTTTTTTATTCTTTTGGGCGTTTCCTATCTATATCCTTTGCCCATTTAAAAAATTGGAAGATTGTCTTATTGATTTGTACATGCTCTTTATATATCAAGTATCAGAATGTTTAAATGGTTATATAGTCAAATCTTACATTCATTTGTAATGTTTAAAATGTAATTCATCTGGAAATCATTTTAGTTTAAGGTCTGAGGGTTATAAGTGTTTAACTTTTTAATTTTGTTCCAATTGTTCCAATAATGTTAACTATTTTCCCTCTTTTCCTGACTGATTTCAAATGTTACTTTGATCATATATTGAATTGTGTCTATTTCTAGACTTTAAATTGTTTTCCTTTGGTTTTTAGTGAGTTGTCTCACTTTTTCTTTCAGAACAGGACGCAGGCCTTGATGCCCTTTCCTCCATCATAAGTCGCCAGAAACAAATGGGGCAGGAAATTGGGAATGAACTGAATGAACAAAATGGTAAGAACACGTCTGAAATTGACCAGATTTGCCATTTAATATAAATGCTAAAGCCTTGTCTAATTGTTAAATGATTTTACTATTACAAAACACCTGAAGTAGTTGAACAACAATGGATTTTTACATTGATAGTTTAATGCAATTGAGGGTGGTTTGTGGCAGATTTAGATTGTAGTTACTAAACACTAGGAAAAGAAATTCGGTTGAAAGATGTCCAGTTTTCTGTAGCTGCTTTTAAAAATGCTTTGTTTTGTGATCTGTTTGTCCTGTGGGCTCTCCTTATGTGGTCACGGGGTGAAGTGGCTCAGTGCGTCGTACACCAGTGCAGAGGCAGGGCACACTGAGTTGTCCTCCACACATCGTGGTGGGGGGGGGGCGTTGGCTCCTCTTCTGTCATAAATACCAGGCTGCAGGGCGAAGAAATACTTGAAGATGTTTTTATTCAGGGCTTGATGTGACAAACCTGGCTGGAGAAAGATTAGTTTGCAAACCCACAAGCAGGATGGCTTGGGAGAGACAGAGCTTTCAGTCAGGAGCCTACCCAGAAGGCTCTTGTGCTTGAGGTATGCGGTTGAGGGTACAGGGGCATGAATGGAAGATGCAGCAGTAGGAGTGGAGAAGAGCGGATGGAGGCAGGGGACTGATGGTGCTTTTACTGCATGGACCCTTTCAGGGGAATGGGGGAGGGGGGGTCGCTGGTTTGTGAGTGGAGATCCTAAGTCTGGTTTGGACCCGTCCAATGAGAGATGCCAGTGAGGAATCCGAGTCACAGCGTCAAGTGGACAGTGGGAGATAAGGTACTAGAGCTCGGCGAGAGGACAGGACCAAAGGGAAGAGATGTGAGCAGCTTCAGCAGCGAGGTGCTGGGTGGAAGCAGAATAGTTGAGTTTCAGCGAGGCAAGCGTTTATCGAAGGCCCCTACTAGGTGCTAAGCCCTTTAATCTGTGCCGTTTCATTTAATCAGCGCATAGCACTGGGAAGGTGATGTTATTGCTGTTTGTCAGAGGTGAAGCCCAGAGTGGCTGAGGGACCCCGTAACGTCACCTCAGTTGTAAGGGATAGAAATGAAATTTCACACTAGCTTCCTCTCTAAGGAAGACAAAATGGGGAGAGAAAAGTAAAAAGTAAAAGGTTTCAGCTTGTGTCATAGTATCATGGAGGCTCACGGTGGAACGGCTTTCAAGAAAGGTTACCCTGTATGGGCGAGCATTGGAGCCCTGGGAGCGGGCACGTGCTCGCTCCAAAGCAGGGCTGCACCTGTCAGGTTATACAAGTCCCACTTTTCTTCATCTCTACAAAGACTGAGTTCATCTGTTGCCACAGTACTATTCCATTCATCTGTCATAAATGAATAAAAAGTTAATTCTATCCATCTGCCATCTGTCATAAATAAATAGATCACCAAAGCAAATGGAGAAACCCTCTAGCTCTACCATCCTAATAGAGGTTCTTAATGGTTTAAGGGCAGAGAGGAGGACAATTCAGTCCTTTCCTGATGGTGCTGATGTGAATGTACTAATTCATGTACTTGCATCTAACTCAGTTATTGGCCAGTTCCTTCCTTGAAAGACAGTATTCATAAGAAAATTAGCTCTGTAGGAAATCTGCCTGTCAGAGGTATAATTGTTCTTTATCCCAAGGAAATTTAGCCTGTTGAGTGGGTCAGTCTGGAAAGGACGCTAGCCACACACTGGTAAAGCACGTGCATCCTGTGATGTGCTCAGATAAGCCATGTCTAGTAACCGTGGTCCATGGTCAAGGATGGATGGTGCCTACTTTGGTGAGGTGACTTGCTGACTTCCCGGATGAGGTCTCCGTGCATTTTCTTGCATAAGCAATCACACTGGCACGTCCTTATCTTGTTCAGTAAGCACCATACTTTGCTGCGTATTAGAATCACCTGAGGACCTTCTCAGCCTCCAAATCCCAGGCCATACCTGAGCTGGTTTTCTGTTGTTGCTGTAACGCATTACCACAAACTTAGTGGCTTCAGACAGCGCAACCCCCTCCTCATAGTTCTGGAGCTCTGAAGTCGGCTATGGGTCTCATTGGGCTAAAACCAGGTGTTGGGAGGGCTGCATCCCTTTCTGGAGGCTGTGGGGGAGAATTAATTTCCTTGCCTTATCCAGTGTCTAGAGGCTGCCTGCATTCCTTGGCTTGTGGCCCCCTTCTCCACCTTCAAAGCCAGCAACGGTGGATTGAGTCCTTCTCGCATGGCATCACTCTGACTTCTAGCTTCTGTCTCCCTCTTCCTGTTTTAAGGACCTTTGTGATTATGTCCGGCTCACCCGGATAGTCCAGAATAGTGTTCCTATTTAAGGTCAACTGATTTAGCAACCTTAATCCATCTGCAACCTAATGCCCCTTGGCCGTGCAACCTAACATTCTCAGGTTCCGGGATGTAGATGTCTCGGGGGTGGGGGGCGCTGTTCTGCCCAAGCATCAGTACTTTTTTAAAGCTCCCCAGATGATTTCAGTAGGCTGCCAGGTTTGGGAACCAGTGCGCCTGTTGAATATGCTGAGAGAATGTATTTAGTACGGTACTGTTCCCTTGCCTCTCGTATGCTCACATGACAGATGGAAAGCCCACCCGTGCACAGACCCTTCGCCTGGTTATATAGTGCACATCTGCCATCCTAGTCACGGAGACTCTCTCTTCCCATCACACGTTTTACCCCCATCCTTTCCACCTCTTCCTCTGTGCCTCCCCGGCCCTCATCTCCGTTCCAGACCCGGATGCACATATGGGTACATAGACAAACATGAGGTATTTTTCCATGAGTTGCCAAGATTAGCTGGGTTTTCTCTGTGGTGGCCTCCCACTGAGATGGCAGCTATGCTGGTGGTTTTCTGTCGTGCACATTTGCTCCTCAGAAATAGGGCAGAGTCAGCCATTTTCGTTCATAGGGACAGAGAGACTCTCTGAGGGTAAAAATGATATTCCTGCTAGGACTGTGATCAGCCTTTATTCCTTTTGTCAAAGTCAAGAAGGCCATTATGTCTAGAGGTGTTGAGAACAGGCTTGCAGCCCCATCTGGATTTTTATTGTGACCCGAGCACATAATGAGGCGGCTGGGACCCGGGAGGTTTCCACTTGTGGTTGTACATATCTCTGCTTGGTTTATTGACCTACTGAATTATCCTTTTGGTTTTCACTAAACGAGAGAAACAATAGGCTAAGATACTGGCCAGCCAGGCCATTTTTGGAATCAAGTATCCAGACCTTACTAACAAAATACAGTACATGGTACTGAGAGGGTAACCACAAAGCCGAAGGGTTGAGTTATCATCACTGTAGGAATCTTCTCAGAGAGAGTTAAAAAGGGCCTGGCCCACACCAGTAATTACCCTGTTCCCGTGCCCGTGACCAAGCCTAATGAGGAAGAGGATAGGCAGCTCAGTGAAAAGGCGGGTGATGGGAGACCTGCAGGTCTAGTGGATTTGGGGGGTTGGCATCTGCTGAAGGTGGGGGGATGCAGGAGAGAGGGGTGGGTGGAGGGCCGAGCCAGGGAGATTGCCCCGTGGGACCACGGTCCACAGTGAACCATACGGGTGGCTGGGGGCGAAGGGTTCGTGTCAGGCTGACTGCCCAGATGCTGTTCCGAAGTGCAGCTGTGGTACAGTTTTACTGAAAAACCCCTTAAAGTTCCTGCTCAAGAGGACGGGGCCTTTGGAAAGGAACACTAAAACAAGAAAATGAATGGGACTGACTTGACTGAAGTGTAGGTCTTTCTGAGACCCGATCTGGGCGTTGGCCAAGCTGTGAAGCCGGTTCCGAGGGAGGAGACAGCACTGGGAACATGCTGCGTCGCTAACCTCTGCCAGTGTGTGCTGGTCCTCCTCATTCTTTCTGATGTTCAAATATCCCCAATTCGGCCAGTCCTTTCGACATTTCTCTGTCCATCTTTAAACCTTTCCTTGCTTTCTGGAAGAATCCACGGTGACAGGGAAGGCCACTCATCTCTACCGACAGCATAAGTACTGGGACTGAGGAGACCAGGGTGTCCTTTGAAAGAGCTAGACAAAATGATCAAAGATTTCATGTACACGTCAGTGAATTACCATTGTAAGGGTCTGTTAGAGCTCCTAGCTGCATTTTCATGTTGAAAGCAATGTGGCAGGCTGAGTAATAGCTCCCAAAGATACCCACATCCTGATCTCTGGAATCCGTGTTTCCTTTTATGACACAAGGGACTTGGCAGGCGTGTTAATCCATTGAGGATCTTGAGACGGAGAGCTTATCCTGGATTATGTGGTTGGGGCCTAAATGTAATCACAGGTGTCCTTCTCAAAGCGGGAGGCCAAGGGACTTCCCCGGCAGTCCAGTGGTTAAGACTCTGCACTTCCACTGCAGGGGCCGTGGGTTCAATCCCTGGTTCCCACATGCCGCCAGGCGCGGCCTCAAAAAGAAAGAGGCCGAGAGAGCTTTGGCATGGAAGCGCGGCCGTGTAATGACTGAAGCAAGGTGCTGTGATACTGGCTTCAAAGATAGAGGCGGGGATGCAGGGAAGACAGCTCTAGGAGCTAGAAAAGGCCAGGAAGTGACCTGTCCCCTAGAGCTTCTGGAGGGACACCCTGATTTCAGTTGAGTGAAACTGATTTTGGACTTCTGATCTCCAGAACTATAAGAGAGCGATTGTATATTGTTTCAAGCCACTAAGTGTGTAATCGTTTGTTAGAACAGCAACAGGAAACTAACGTAGGTAATCATTGTCTTTTTGTCAGTTGTCAGCGAACTCAGGTTAACCCCTCTTATGCTAGAAAACATGTATTGACTCCTCCAGGTGTCTAACTCCTCTTCCGTCTTGAGGAGCTTTCTTTGAAGCGGGCTTCACAGAAGGAAGTTTGCAGTTCTGGGGCCCCAGTCAACCTCTCAAACCGCGTAGCACTTTAATAACAGAATTTAATTGCAGACTTTAGTCTTGTACTGGTGAAACGTGAGGGCATTTGGGCGAAAGAATCTCTTTGTGGAATATCTGGTGTCAGAATTTCCCAGAGTCCAGTAGGCCAGCTGATTTGAGGTAGCACGGAGAGAAGCAGTTTAAACTTAAAATATGCAACTATTAAAATATAAGGTGTGGTAGAAATAAAAGTGACTAGCATTTGAAATCTGATTTCACAGCACTACGGAATCTCCTTATTCAGTTAACTTGTGTGAGCAGGAAAATGATAGTTGATAAGAAGAAAAACATTGAGCAAAAATGGTGCAGGTGAAGCATGAGCACGGCAGAAAGTTATGAAGGGGGGGCGCTTGAAATGTTGACAGTCGGGAAGCATCGCTGTAAGAAGACGACTTGTTCAAGCCAAGGGCGCTGTAGAGTACTTCATTTTGGGCCTTGTCCTGGTTCAGTGCTCTGTGATGTAACACAGGCACCTTCTCCACTTGGCCTTCCTGATGGTGAGATCATATACTAGCCGAGCTCAGGGATCAGAAGATGTGCTGAAACAATGCCTCCCAGCTCTGCCAGTGTGTCAGATGGTGGCTGTGGCGGGGATGATGTCGTCTGATGCTGCACCCCCAGAATTCCAATATGCTTGCCCTTTGGAGGAAGGAAGACAGACAGAAACTGCTTTCCTTTAAAGGAAATGTACAATGGTTTGAGGTCCAGGGAGTTTGTGGTACTGCTTGGCAAGTGGTAAGTGAGCAGGGCCACACCCCGATCCCACCGCCCAGAGCTCTGACCCAGGAGAGCTGAGCCTAGGACTTGGAGCGCATGTCTCCGTGCCATCGGACACTTTACGGACCAAGCAGGCTTTTATGGATTGACGAGGGGGCCTGACCGCGGCCCGCCCCGCCCCGCCCCCAACTTTGGGATATAGACACATACCTGTCTGGTGGGGAAGGGTTTTCTCTAAGTGGCTGTGCTGATCTGGGTTCAGGTTTCCTGTATTGAGATTCATTCGGCTGCTGGGGTTCGTGGAGTAGCTTCGCAAGGCTGCATTTCATTCATAGAGATCTGTGAGTTCCTTAGTCTCAGAGACTCTTAGGATGGAGAGGAGCTTGTGAGGTCCCTCCCCTCCCCTCCCCCGCCCCCTGCCATCTCTTCATCTTCGGGAAGAACTGCACTCAGTCGCCCCGACCTACGGCCATCTCTGCTGCCCTCTGGTCACTTGGAGGCACTGTAAACCCTCCTGTGCAGAAGCAGCGGCAGCCGCAGCCCATCTGTACACGCATGTGCACGTTTTACTCATTGGCTCCGTATCTTTCCTTTATCTGGATTAAATAATCTTGTTCCTAATAAAAAGAGACCTCATTAAGCCTAGTGAGGTCTGTCCCCAAATCCAGAGTAATATTTTTCCTTCCTTATTAGTACATTCTCTATTCATTCAGCAAATACCGAGTGCCGACTATATGCTCAGCTCTGTGCTGGAACCCACGTATCAATCAGCTGTGGTGAGACTCGGTTTCTGCCCTCTGTTCTAGAGGGAGAGGCAGACGTTAGACAGCTAAGTGCATAGATGCCCAGTTAGAGACGTACAGGGCACCATTACAACATAGAACAGAAGACCCTGACGTGTATTAGGATTAGGAAAGCCTTCCCCAAGGACATGATCTATGTACTGAGATTTAAAAGACCATTTCTAACAGAGGAAACAACATATGCAAAGGCCCGTATATGGAAAGGCGGGTAACACGGTTGAGAAACGTGGGAGAAGGCCACTGATCCCAGAGTCCAGAGAGCCAGGGAGATGAGAACTTGTTAGCAGGCTGGAGGGGAAGGTGGGAGTCACTGTGTAGGTGCGACCTTCGACCTATCTATACAGTGACCTAAACATCCATAGGGTTGGTGTCATCTGTTATGTAAAATTACTGTTTTCTACTTTATCAATCCTGTAATTTCATCTGTATAATTTACTTTTTAAAAGGGAGATACAGCTCTATCTCTATACTGTTTGCATTGTCCCGTAGCAGTTAATGCGTCTAAACTGAGAGTTTAGCCACTTTTAGGGAGAAGAAGTAAGTACATTGGCAGTGGGGCGTTTATTCTGCAGATGCTGACTGAGTACCAGCTGTGTGTATGGCCCTTTATATGGAAAAGCAACAATTACAACTCAAAACCAGAGCCCCTCCCTTACTGCTCTTAAGTCTAGCTGGGAGAGACAGACATGAAACGAACACTCCCCCAAATCAAGGTGTTTTCTCACATCGTGGGATGTGCTGTCAAGGCAGAGACCAGGCTGCCCGGGCAGGGGATGACAGGGAGGTCTGGGTTCAGTTGGTGGCTGAGGTTACAGGACCTGGGCCAAGGTGGGCCAGTGAAGCGGGGAGGGCAGGTGAAGCATTCCAGGTAGTGCCAGGACCTTTCACGTGAGGCCTCGGAGGTCGCGGAGAGCCTTGCAAGTTTGAGAAATCCGAAGAAAGCTTTTGTCGCTGGTAGGGTGGGTGATGAGGCAGACGTTCCAAGATGAAGTTGCAGAGAGGGGTTCCGAGCAGGGCTGGGATGCTTCACAGCGTGAACACCTAGTAAGCCCTGAAAATTACGGAGAATTTGTATTTTCCTGGGAAGGACAATCAACAGTCTGAGTCAAGAAGCCGTTATGTTAATGGTCATTTTCTTTTCTTTTTTTTTTTTTTGGCCACACCATGCGGCTTGTGGGTTTTAATTTTATTTATTTATTTATTTTTGGCTGTGTTGGGTCTTCCTTTCTGTGTGTGGGCTTTCTCTAGTTGCAGCGAGCGGGGGCCGCTCTTCATCGCGGTGCGCGGGCCTCTCACTGTCACGGCCTCTCTTGTTGCGGAGCACAGGCTCCAGACGCCCAGGCTTTAGTAGTTGTGGTTCACGGGCCTAGTTGCTCCACGGCATGTGGGATCTTCCCAGACCAGGGCTCGAACCCGTGTCGTCTGCATCGGCAGGCAGATTCTCAGCCACTGCACCACAGGGAAGCCCGGCTTGTGGGATTTTAGTTCCCCGACCATGGATTGAAGGCCGGGCCCTCAGCAGTGAGGTCATGGAGTCCTAACCAGTGGACAGCCAGGGAGCTCCCTGTTAACAGTAATTTTGAACGGCACTATGGCTCCATGCTAATTAATACCATTTCTTTTCAAACATACGAAAGCCTGTGTACATCCTCCTTCAAATGCCACTTTTACCCTCCACAGATATTGATATTTAGTGCTGTTATTTTAAATTACTCCATTACATTTCATAATTGCCATTGATTTTGCTTTTTAACTCATTGTTTCTAAATTTCCAAACATGTTTTTTAAACCATCTTCTAAAATATTTTTCCACTTTTATTGAGATATAATTGGTATACAGCACTGTATGAGTTTTAGGTGTACAACGTAATGATTTGACTTACATTCATCATGAAACGATTACCACAATAGGTTTAGTGAACATCCGTCATGTCAGAGAGATACAACATTAAGGAAGCAGGGAAAAAAATACCTTTTCCTTGTGATGAGAACTCTTAAGATCTACTCTCCTAACACCTTTCATATACAGTGCACAGCAGTGCTAACTACCATGTTGTATGTGACATCCCTAGTGCGTACTTAGCTTGTAACTGGAATGACTACCTTAAACCATCTTTTTATTGTTGATTTTCTCATTGAACTGCATAAGGGTCAGAGAATTATGTTCTATATGATACTGGTTCTTCTGAACGTGTTAACATCTCCTCTGAGGCTTAGTAACCGTTGTGGCGAGTCACCCCTCTGTGTGCCTGAGGAGAATGGGTGGTCACCAGTTTGGGGAGACGGGGCTTCATATGCACTTAATACATCAGGCTTAGGTGTCTTTACTACCCCTCTGCTTCCTCCAGTCAGTTTCTGAAAGAAGTGTGATGAAATTGCCTTCAGGGTTTGTGAACTTATCAATTTATCCAGGTAACTGGGTCAATTTTTTATTTTATAAATTTCAAGAAAAGGTTATTAGGTACATATATACAGGATGATTTAATCTTATTTTGGTGATTTTATCTGTTTATCTTTATAGAAATATCTCTCTTTATCTCTACTGCTTTTTACCTTTAGGCCTACTGACTAGATAGTAATATCACAATCTAGGCTTTTATTTGGTTGGTGTTTACCTCATCTAGAGATTGCCAGACTTTGTGGTCGAGGGCTGCTTTGTATTCTTAACAATCACCGAGAACTCCTCAGAGCTTTTGTTTACATTGGTTATATCTATCAACACTAATTGCATTAGAAATTTAAAATATTTAAAAAATATTCATTTTGAAAATAACAATAAGCCATTACATATTAACAGAAATAAGTTAACTTTTATGAAAAATAACCCCCAAGTATAAGTAGCTTAAAGTAGAAAATACGTGTTTTATTTTTTTTATCTTTCGGTATATATCTGTTGCGGGGGTCTTCGGTGGGCACGGTTACTTAAGATCCCTGATAGATAGAATAGCCACCATTTCAAACATTGATGGTCACTGTGCCAGAGAGTCAGAGAGCTCTAGAGGCTCTTGTTCCTGAAGTTAAGTGCTCTGGCCCAGAAGTGACAAGTCAGTTTCGGTCAGAGCTAAAACCACTAGGAGGTGTTATCCTACCCCTGTGTCTGGTTGCAGGGGGGAGGACTGGACACACTGGGTAGATGACACAAATGACCGTCACAGGGGCGCCAAACTGCCTCTGGTACTGACTAGCCATGGGACCCTCCTCTTTCTCTGTCCTTAACTTCCTTGTCTAGAAAATGGGGATTTTAGTGCCTATTTTAGAGTGTTGTGTGAAGGTGAAATGAATGGCCACGTGTGAAGTTCCGAGAGTTGGGCCTCACATTGTAAGGGATCGAAAAGTGTTTTCTGTTATTAACTCTTTATTCACAGTACAGGCTGTCGATCAAAATGGTAGACTGAGCTGATGGGGAGCCCCTCCCTCCCTTTCCCAAACACATGGAAATGTTAGATGAAACATTTAAAAAAATCGATTTATACTTCTTAGCTTGAAAGCAAGAAAGTTTCTCCGGGTGTCAGAAATGAAGGTATTTTATTAACCCACAGCCATGAGCAGAATGGAAGCCTCGTGGCCCTCAGAGGTAACTGAGCGGATATGCACACTAGGGACTAATGTTTCAACACCCACGCAGAGAAGGGAGCCGGGGCTGTGGTTCCTGCGCGTTCTGAGGGCCTGAAAACGGGCTCCATACAAAGCCAGGAGCTGAGAAATGACCATTTTATGGGAAAACGAATTTCCCCTATCTCCACCCAAGAATGAAATGTTCAGCGAGGCCACCCACCTCGGGCCACAGCCACTCTTATATTTTTAACATGTAGACTTAAGTTTACGTATTTTTAACAAAGTCTAGAGCAAATAAATATCTCTGACTCAATCAAGTTTAGAATTCTTAACTTTGCTTCAAAGTCTTCCTCTATAATGTTTTAAACTGAAGCTCTCTTTTTTCCCCTATGGTCAGTGTTTTTATTTAGATTTACCAACATGTTTTACTGATTTCTGTTATTTTATCTATTCTATGACTCAGCTCTTCTAACAGATTTTTTTTAAATTTTGAGAACTATACTTTTAAACACCATTAAAGCTTATGCTTTAATGCTTACGATTGCTTTTCCCCCACAGAAGTATGTTTTTAAGGTTGTAAAGTCTTTTAAACCTTTGAGTGGTACCAATCAGAACTTTACATTTTCCTTCTGCTCTTTGCAGAGTTTGTGTTCTCCAGGTAAGTTTTGGTTTGTTCATCTCAGTCTTTCTCACGCTGCTATAGGGCGAATTATGTCCCCTCAAAATTCACAGGTTGACGTCCCAATTCCTAGAACCTCAGAATGTGATTGTATTTGGAAATAGGGTCTTTAAAGAGGTGATTAAGTTAAAATGAGGTCATTAGGTTGGGCCCTAATCCTATAAGACTGGTGTCCTTATAAGAGGAGGAAATTAGGACACAGACACACATGGAGGGAAGACCATGTGAGGGCACAGGGAGAAGACGGCCGCCTGCCAGTCAAGGAGAGAGGCCTCACGAGAAACCAGTTCTGCTGACACCTTGATCTCATACTTCTAGGCTCTAGGATTGTGAGAAAATACATGTCTGTTGTTGAAGCCCCCTGCAGTCTTGGTACTTTGTTAAGGCAGGTCCATGAGTCAAGGATCATATTGATGAGTATAGGTAGCTGATGTAGGCTTTGTTGGTATTTCAGCAGGTTTATTCACCCCCAGATCTTCTCTCTTGAATGTGTTCTATATGGGCAGGCAGGGTATACCAGCAGGCAGCTTTCCCTTTAGGGTGTGTGCTTAGGGTAGAAGAGGACACAGCAGATTCAGGACCTTTTGCTATATAACGCTTACCCCCAAATCACTAAGGGAAAGGGAACTTTAACCTCAGGGTGACATCTTTTTATGTCTTTTATTTTTTTTCACCTCCGTGTCTATCCGAGAGGCTCCTCTTTGACTCATTTGCTAGCCTGGACACCAACACCATGGGCGCTCCTTAGGCAAACCCTCCTCTCTAGAGAGAGCTGTCCTGGGGGCTGCAGCTGGGATCCAGTACTGCAGACTCCAGTCCCCATGGGACAGGGGCAAGGGCCAGGGCCACCTGGCTCAGCTGTTCTCTAGACAGCTCTCCCCTCAGATGCCCTGGCTCCTGCCTCACAGCCATCTCTCTGTAGGCCATTCTTCGGCTCCCAATAGCCATTGACTCCAAGCTCAGAGCTTCTCCTGGGTTCTATCAAGAAGAAAGAGCTCCTATCTGTAGCCCTGAATGTGTATTTCAAGTTGCTTCCCCCCCTCCCCAGTTTTGATTTGTCAATACAGTCCCAGCAGTCTTCTTTTTTGAAAGAAAGCCTTTCAAATGACTTATTCACTGATAGCACTCCTTCGTGTTTTCAGGGCCACCATGGAATGGATTTATTCTTTCAAAAAATATTTTTACTGGCATTTCATTGTGCTCTTGGGAAGGAAGCCATGTGTGCTTGCTCTGCTGTCCTGAGCTCAAAGTCTCTTTTTTATATATATATATATTTTTTTTACAAGGTCTCAGTATCTATAGAAATCGTTTTCCTGAAACAGCTAGTGTTCTGGAAGCTTCAATTAAACAAGTTTTTAATACAGTCTGTGAAAGTTGTTTTCTAGGGCATCTGTGATTGGAGTGATAGCTATAAGTTATCATCTGATGTGTTTATAGATGGATTTGCCTAAAGATGAGACAATTAGAGATATGGAAGGAAGGTGATTATTTTCCATGCACTTACGGTATTAAATACTTGGTGAATGTAAGATCAGCTCTTTCTCAGAACATTCATTATTCATCTCTAGGAAGGGGCTAGTTTATAGTAGTGGGGCTAGTTGACGGGCGGCGGGGGGAGAGAGAGAGAGAGAACACCAGTGAGAGCAAGTATGTCGTTCCAACAATAATTGTCCAACACCAGCTGGGTGTCCAATAATTTAATTCCATTTTGACACTGTTTATGTGGAGTTAACGTCAGACTCAGACTCCACAGGTGTGGGGGCTCCATAGGACTGCCCTCACTTGCACTGAGGATCCCTAACCACTTCTGCCCCATTGGCTGCAAATACAGGGTTCCCACACCCCGCTCCCCCCTTCAGGATTCCATAATTTGCTAGACTGACTCACAGAACTCAGGAAAATGT
This sequence comes from Globicephala melas, assembly GCF_963455315.2. Taxonomy (NCBI): domain Eukaryota; kingdom Metazoa; phylum Chordata; class Mammalia; order Artiodactyla; family Delphinidae; genus Globicephala; species Globicephala melas. The sequence goes on along the minus strand of NC_083333.1, from coordinate 13,255,389 downwards.
TGACTTACAATTTCAGTTTTGTTATGGAGGATGCAACTCGGGAAAGCCAATGGAAGAGGGCCAGAGGGGTGTGGGTGGGATGCCCACAGAGCATCCCTGCCCTCTCCAGGCACATCCCCCTCCCAGCACGTCCATGTGTTCACCAGCCCAGAAGCTCTGCAAACCTCATTGCTCAGGAGTGTTTATCGCTGCTTCGTTACATAAGCAGAGACTTCGTTAAATAGGTGTGATTGATTAAACCTTCGGCCACGTGAGGAACCCAGATTCTTTGAATTTGCTGGCTCTGCAGAAAGGATACTCAGACACACGCGTGATGTTTGTCACCTGGCTTCGCTGCTAGCTTTAACTCTGGTGAACTGGGCTGGGCCCACTTGGGGTCACAAGGACTTATTTTGTTGACCTCTCTCTGGTCTAGTGCCTCCTTACCCCTTTCTTCTAGGTCAGTGTCTTGGTTTCTACCTGGCTGTGAAGTCAGCTGAGAGGTCATCTGTTGAGAGAGAGGGGCGAGGATTTTCCAAAGGAAAAGCTGTGGAAACAGTTGTCGGGGGAAATGTCATTTATCCTCAGGCCCTAGGACAGCTGGCCCATGTGATTCATCAGGCTTCCCTTCCGCTGGGCTGCACCACAGTTCCTCGTTGACTTCCAAGAGGGGAGGCTGTCGGACCAACATTAGCAGCTGGAGTGGAGAGTAGAGGACAGAAAGGCCAGAACCAGAGACCGCAGAGAATCTCAAAGGGAAGAGCAAAGCAGTCACAGATGCAGGAGCAGGTCACACTGGGAGCTCTGCCTTCTGCCGCTTCGACCCAGTGATCATGCACTTCCTGCTCCCTGGTGCCTCTGCAGGAAAGGGGAACCCAGAGCTCCCTTTGGAGGTTATGCGGGGTTGCGGGGGAGGCCTCCAAGACCACTCCCTCGGGTTTGGTGCTTTGCTAGGACTCACAGGACTCAGCAGATCGTCGGCCGCTCACTAACATTTATGTATACCCCCGCCTCGTCAATACTGGCAGTTAACGGACATGTGTAAAGAGGTGAGAATTTGGGGTTACCTGATGAACACATTCCCAGCCAAGGTCAAACCAGGTGACGCTGTGCCTTTTTATCTCTGCTCGCATGCAGAGGTGGCCAAAGGGTGGAGACTGCGGCTCTGGGGCCAGTGGGATGGGTGTGAATCCCAACTGTGCCTCCTGTTAGTGGGGCAGCCTCAGGCAAGTCACTTGACACTTAGGAACCTCATTTTCTCTCTTTTTTTAAAACTGAAGTGTAGTTGATTTACAATGTTGTGTTTCAGGTGTACAGCACAGTGATTCAGTTACTCAGGTTCCTTTCCCTTATAGGTTATTACAAAATAGTGATTATAGTTCCCTGCGCTATACAGTAGGCCCTTGTTGGTTATCGGTTTCATTTTCTCTTTTGAAAAATAAAATAGAATCTCCCAGGATGAGTCGTTTTCAGGGTTTAAGATACAGTTTGCGTTATATCTGTATAGAATATATACGCACGTGTACACATTTCCTTTAGGGACAGTGGTTCCGTATTCGTGAATTCAGTGTTCATGGTGACTTTGTAGAACAGAACTACCATGAGTAACAAGAATCGACTCTAGTTATACTCAAGGTTATTACAATTGATTACAGTGAAAAGAGTACAAAGCAAAATCGGAGAAAAGCCACAAGGGGCAAAGTCCAGGGGAAACCAGGCACAAGCTTCCCGCGGGCCTCTTCCAGCAGGTGGAGGCGCACAGGATGCGCCTGCGTCCCCCAGTTGTGACAACACCTGTAACGTGTTGCCAACCAGGAAAGCTCATGAGGAAGTGGGGGCCCAGGGTTTGTTTTGTTTTGTTTTGAGGGAGTTGGTGCGTTCCCCGGTTCCAGAAGGAAAGCAGGCATTCAGCATAAACCAGACTGTTTATACAGTTTAGGACTAGTGACCACACTTATCAGTTAACGGTGGGAACCCTCCCCAGATCCGAGTTCCCAAACACCAGCCAATTTTGTAAGCAGGCCTTTCCTAAGAAAAGCAGTCGAGCCTGGCATGTTAACTGTTTTCCGCACAGAGGCCTCCACCCAGTGTGGTTTGTTTATCGTATCACTACACTTCTCTTTGATTGGACGATCTGTGGCAGAGTGACGATGCTTGATTTCTGAGTTGGATAGACGTGTGCTCTTCAGAAGGGAAGGGGGTACAGGAAGGAGGTGGAAGCTGCCGGGGACCCATCCTTGCGCCTCAGTTTCACCTAGAATGTGTGAGACCGGCTCTGATATGGAAGACCTGCTGAGCTTGGCCTGTCTTTAGGGGTCGCAGAGAATGTGCTTTTCAAAGTGGAAGTTGTTTAGCATCTGGGGTGGTGAAAAGGATTGAAGCACTTGGGTAATAAAAACCAAAGCAGCAGGAAGGAAGTGGTCTGATTAGAACCAAGTGCTTAGGCTGGGGGAGACCGCAGGAAAGGAACTGAGGTTGCAGGGCGGTGCTTTTAGGCGGTTCAGAATCATTAAAGGAGCTGGAGCACGAACGTAGCCCGGTCTGGACTGTGTATTTTGGGGGAGGAATGCGATGTTCTCCTTCCTTCTGGACAGACCCGCCAGGAGAGGAATTTTAGAGGAAACATCCTCTGAATGCAGTGATAAAGACCTTCTATTTTTAAATTGTTATTACAGTAGTTTTAACTATTTTAATGGTAGTTAAGGAACTGGGTTGACATCAAAGGCAAAGTAGCTCTGTCAGCCAGTTTGGTTAGTTTGAAATCCATAAACACAACTTAAAAAAAATTTCTATTGTGTACTGAAGAATTAACCAGCCTTTGAAGCGTGTTTCAGCGTTAAGTGTTGTGTACCCACCAATAAGTGAACTTAAGGAGAGCCCAGTGTGTTTCTGTACCCTGGGGGTCGTTCGGGTAGGATCATTTGAGGCCCCGTGTTGAGAAGGGACCCTCACTTCTGTTTCTGGATTCACTCCTGACTCGTGGGATTTGTGCTACTGAACTCATCCTAAGCTTGGTGGGTCTTAGAGGTGGGAGTGAGCTGAATACTCATTTACTGCTTTCTTTCATCATCCAATCAAAGAGCATAAGAGTAGCCATTTTTGTTTTTCTTTGTTTTAAAAAATAATTTAAAAAACTTGTACTTGCGGGAAGTGGGCAGAGAGTCTGGGGAGTAGTTGTGATTGTGAGGGATGTTTCAGCTGGGCTCATGGAGAGATTGGGCTTGAGGTGGTGGTTTGGGATGTAAATTGATGAGGTGATTGTATGTGTGTTTCACTTATGTACCTGTGACCTGCCACCACTATAGTCAGGCCTCAGTTTTCCACATGAAGGAAGAGAGACATGGAGTGTGTGTGTGTGTGAGTGTGTGCGTGCATGTCTGTGTACAAGAGAGAAAGACGTGTGGGCTTAGACTCGGATGTGAATAGGAATATGTCTGATGGTCTGGGAGTTCACAGTGTATTATGTACCAGGTGGCAGTACCACTCAAGGGAGTTTGTGGGCCGACCAGGTACCTCAGCTTATCTCGCCCAGAGTTCTGTTGTGCTTCTTGTCTGACTGCAGTAATGCAAAGACCAACCCAGGTAGAGCTGCTCAGTCTTTTTCTAGGCTGAGTTTTAAAGGCCTCTGGAGCGTAGGTCACATAGAGGAGGGAAAGTACCAAGGTAATCATGAAAGCTTTTTTCCCAGCTTCTTTTCTTGTGTCACTTACCTTGAGAGTTGGATATCTTTTTCTTATCCATAGAGGTATCGAGTCACAGACTGGATACCGGGCAGCCTCAGGAGGGAGTTTACTATGCAGGATGTGTATTAGGGAGCTCCTGGGGGGTCAGCATCTGTGGGAGCGAGGGAGGCCACAGAAGCCGGATGGGTGGAGGGAGAAGCTGAGTTTTTGAAGACAGCCTCAGCCAACACCGTGGGAAGCTTTGGAGCCTAAATGGCCTGTGAGAGTTGGCCCATGTTGAATTCACGTGACGGGGCCTTTAGACCCCCATCTTGATCAGTCATTGGACGTGGACTGCCCTGGGAGGAGCATGTCCTTGGGCAAGACAGCTCCGTGCCCTTGGGACAATCCCTAAGGAGGCTGATGGCCAAAGGCCACTTGCTGAAAGCACTCCCAGTAGCTGGGGCACCAAGTCCTTCCTTGAAGGAGGACCGAGGTGTGGTACATCTCTGTTGGGTCCACCACACGTTGGATCAGTTTTAAGTCTTTGAAAATTGTTAGGTCTATAGAATAAGAAATGAACGGGTCAGATGGGATGTGTGTTAACTAGAATGCAAGTCTCTGGAGATGACTGACCCATACCTAGCATTTTCAGATGATGTTTATAAGTCTTTGGAATTCAACCAGTATATTGCTTCTACCCTATTTCTAACCATGGCTTTGTTCGTACTTAGGATAAAAATATGGAACATTGAGTCTTTTCACCTTTTGTAGTTAAATGTGTATCATTATGGGCGCTGTATATTTTAGGGCCTTCTGTCTTTAAAAACTGTTGTTCAGTTATAGCTTGTTCAGAAATAACTGGAAGCTGTCAGATATAAAGGGTTCTCTTCAAGAACTTGGGAAATAATAAACTCAAACCCAGTAGAAATGGTGATGTGCTTTGTTTTATGTGCACCAATGTCCTATTAACGGCACCTTCAGCATCATACCTCTTTTACTTAAAGAAAACCAGTTGCAGACTTCATAGTTTTATTCTTTTAAAAATTTCACACTTCATGGGTAATTCTTACTATTAACTAATTAATTAAGGGAAAGATGAAATGGGCAGATTTTTAATTGGAGAGAGAAACCACTGAAAGAACTCGGCTCTCTCAGTTCCGTGGGAAATAAGATGGTTTTCCTTGGGAATTAGTGTGTATGCTCTCTCTACCTTTTATGGGGCTTGTTTTTGCTTTTGTTTTGGTGGAGATGCCGGGGACCTGCCTTTTAAAATAGAACAAAGTAATAACTCCTTCTCAAGAAGTGTTTTTTCTGTATCTCACATCAACTCAAGCTCCATTCTGAATGAACGTCGGTTAAAAGCGCGAGGGGGCAGTAACGACCGTGTTGGATGAAAGGCCCTGACGTGACCGGGACAGCTGGGAGGGTCAGGGCAGGTGACCTCTGGGCTCCAAGACCTGGAGTGGCTTCCTGGAGCCTTCCCACGCCCTGAGCCCCTCTGGAGAGTGGGGTCAGCACCCCGGCTTCCCCCTGCTCCGGGGAGGGGTGTCCTGCGTTTCAGGGAAGCAAGAGGGAGTGGAACGTGTATCTTTATCTTTCCATTATGGTCGCATCTGGAAGGGTGGGGCTCTTTCACCCGGCAGAGCCTGCAGTGTAGCCTTAGTGATTATGCCAGAGACTTGGGCAAATGACCTAACTCCTCTCTACGCCTCAGTCATCTGGTTTTTAAAGCAGGGAAATAATAGTGCCCACCCCGCAGGGTTTCTGTGAGGATTAAATGGGATAAAACACATGCTGGGCACATTGCCTCGCATATAGCAAGCGCTCAACAGCTGTTCGTCAGTCGTCATTACGATGCCTCATGCTTCATAGGTGGTCAGTGAAGGCTGGTTGAATTGAGTCTCTGTGGGTTCTCATGGAGACGCCAGGCCACCCTGATTGCTGTCCCCATTACCCCTCAGGCAGAGGAAGATGGGATGAGGGCGTACTGCACACAGGTCGGTGTCACTTTGTTGTTGGAAACGAGCTGGGGATTTAATCCCCAGTGGCTTTTTAGGATGAAACTGATTAGAAGTCTGTAATACCCCTTTTGAGTTTTCATTGTTTTACCTAGAATTTGAAGAGCTAGCAAATGTCTCTGCAATGCTTGTTTCCACGCTCTCTGTTGAAAGGTCACTGTTAGAACGTCTCAGCAGCCAACATGTCTTTCAGCTTGGAAATAGTCCTTAATTTATTGCCCAAGGTGATTAATGTATTTCGTCCATTCTTTAGAAATAGGTGCTCCCCACATATTTTCCAAGACCATTTTGTACAACCTCTATCTGTCCAGGTTTTAATATTTCTTGCATCTAGTTTTCCTCCCCTCTCCTTTTCTACAAACATCAGGGCATGAGGAAGGGGGAAAGAATATTGAAGAGTACAGTGGTTAAGAACAAAGGCTTTGGAATTGGAGGGGGAGCCCCCCCTCTAGCTACGGCACCAAGAACAATTTTCTTAATCTTTCCAAGCTTCGTCCCCCATATGTAGAGAAGGGATGATAACACCTACCTTATGGGCTGTGGGATTAAACTAAATAGGATCCTGCATCAGCGGGGCTTAGCCCAGCGATGGCCCCAAGCTAAGCCCTGGAAGCCCTCCGTCAAGGGCAGCCCTTGTTGCCCCGGCAGCGCTGATACCTCCGCGGGCCGCTCCGTTTTTCATCCTTGGTGATGACAGGCGTGCGGCCTGAAGAAATGTTTGAACTTGCCTTCTTGAAAGTTCAGTTTCTCCAGGTGATCCTGCACACCTGTGATACGGCTGCTCTCAGGGTATAAATTTCTCCAGCGCACAGAATTTCCTTTTCACCGCGCACAATTCATTCCCAATATTAGTCATTGAACTTGGAGCCTTCTGGTTTTGATTGGCCAGTCAGGGTTCACTGAGGCAAATTCTTTGCCGAGATCGTTCCATATGTTCTGGAAAGGGAGGGAGTGTTTGCGAGCCGCACGGGCAGTAACGGAGATTCGAAGCCAGAAGACAGCGTTATGTTGCCATTTTCAGCGACTCCCAGCGGACAGCCGGGGAGGATGATTAATATTTGAGCATCTTTGTTCTTGCTGTTCCGTTAGAACACCAGCGCTGTTTAAATCACTCTGAAAATAACACGCCTGACATTTCTACAGTTTAAAAAAGAAAAACAACCTGGAGAAATAATCCTCTGCCTTTTACCGAGGAAGTGTTTTTGGTGAGAAAGGACAGAAAATTGGATGACTTAGGGGAGAAGACTAATTCTGAAGAGCATCGTGGTGGAGAATACATTAAAACCTGTACAGCTCAGAGGCGTGACCCAGCGTGTGTGTTTAAGAGGCTGAGATTGGCATCAGAGGCACTTAGGCTCCATTGCTGGTTCCGGTGTCCGGCCACCGAGCTTGTTTTGAACATTTATTACGCGCCCACTGCTGACACTCTTCGCTTAAGACACGCACTTGAGATTGAGTTTTCGGCACATAGAGCCGTCCGGGAATCTCAGTGTTGTACTGAGGCAGTACTGGAGGCCAGAGATCATGGTTTAACTTCATATTTAAGTACTTTTCTTTCCTTCTTGTGCTGCTTTGTAAATCTAAAGGAAAAGTACAGCCTACTTTGTGTTAAGGCATGCAGCTAAGTTTGAGACTCGCTTTAAGATCACACCGAGCAGTGGACTTAGAGGTGTAAACATTTGCCTTGTGTCGTAGCTATGTTCCCAGAATAATTGCACGCCATCATTGAAAGATCAGAATTGCAGATCCTAACTTAAATCCCTCAGCACACCATTCTATTTATAGGAATGCCTTCATTGCTTTAGAAAATGATTTTCTACTCTTTGATAATTGCCTCTCGTAGCTGCTGAGTTTTAAGAGTCAGATTTAAGAAAGCTGTGGAGCACATATGATAACTATCTCCAAACACACCGTCCTGGGCTCTCCTTTGTGATGCTGGAGCTGGCACTCTGCGAGCCACATTCTGCCTTGCCAGCTGGCTTCCTGTTAAGCTGTGCCAGTAGGAAGTGCTAGAAGGATGCTGCAAGGTTGGAGGACAGAAAGGGACAGGCCCCGTCCATTTACTTCCTGTCTGTCGCATCGCACCAGCTATGCCTCTGCACCCTGGTAGCAGCAGCTGAATGCAGTTGGCAGTTTTCCCGCAGTCACAGGGTCAGCCTCTTCGGGTGCCCTCCAGACACTTGCACCAGCTGAGGGGCACCTCCTCCGCAGAACTTAGAGTTTCGTTTCCATAGAGCCCACCTCTAGGCTCCTAATTTTAATAATCTTAACTTATTCCTTTTGCTACCGATACTGCTTCCGTGATACCTTAGGGTTGTGCGTTTACCCTTTCAAGTTCCTAGTTCACGAGTTTCTATCGTGTTAACAGTTCTCTCTATTAAATTCTCTCTGTTAAAATAGCTGGTATGGTTTCTGTCTCCTGATTGGACTTTGACTGATAGACCTATAGAATTCAGACTTCCGGTGCTTAGCTGAGCTTCTCGTCCTCATGTGCCATCGTCTTCATTCTCTAAGCAGTCTCTAAGGCATGCGCACACCGCATCGGAAATTTCTGACAGCCTTTGAGGAGTGAGGGCATGACAACGGACTCGAAGTTAGGACTTGGAGTCTGGTTTCCAGCAAGCCATAGGGTGAACTTCTTAAAGTCACGGTTACTTTGGACGACACTGTCATAGCATCAAAGTAGAAACACAGATTTCAACTCAACTCTCCTGTCCTTAATAGACAGCAAATCTACATCTACATCTCTATATAAAATAGTATAAACAGAAATATCTATAGTTAGAATAAATAGTAAAATTCAAACGGAGCCTTGGTTTTCTTGGTAAGAATGAGTTAACGCCTACCTCACAGGGTTGATGGGAGATTAAGCTAGGTGACACGTAAAATATCTAGCTCAGGGCTGGACCTTTAGTTATAAGTGTTCTATACCTAGTGATTATATTCTCTTCTAGGTATTTGCTACACTGTAGCGAATGTGATGGCTGACTCTGACAGCCATCCCAAATTATCAGTCTGTGCCGATTACAGTGAACCCATTCCCCTTGTCAAAAATTGGATTGATAATGGGCCAGTGACCCGTCTCAGTTAAACATGAAGGAGAAGCACTTCTAGGGCCTCTGGCAAAGGTTTTCTCTCCCTTCTAAGAAAGAGGTGGCTCACTCTTTCCTTCCTCTGGAAGGTACCGTCTGCGTGTGATACTTGGAACTGCTCTAATTACCATTCTGTGACTCTGAGAGGAACCGGCTGGAGGCCAAAGCCCTCGCTGAGGCTGGAGGAGCAGAGATTGTGGCAGGCCGAGTAATGGCCCCAAAGATCATGTCCTGGTCCCTGGAACCTAAGACTATGTTACTTTTACACAGAAAAGGGGGACTTGGAGATGTGACTAAGGCTATGGGCCCTGAGATGAGAAGATTATTTTGGACCACCTGGATGGGCCCAGTGTAATTACCAGGGTCCTTAAAAGTGGAAGAGGAGACAAGGGAGCCAGTGTCAGAGTTGTGTGGTGTGACAGGACTCCACCAGCCATTGCTGGAGTTGGAGATGGAAGGGGCCACGAACCAAGGAGTGCAGGCACCTCCAGAAGCTGGCAAAGCTAGGAAATGGGCTCTTCCCCAGAACCTGTAGAAACGAACGCAGCCCTGCGGACACACTGATTTTAACCCAGCGAGACCCAGGTCAGACTTCTGACCTCCGGGTCTGTAAGATAATGTGTTGTTTTAAGCCACTAAGTCTGTGGTAACTTGTTACAGCAGAGATAGGAGACTCACACAGAGATGGAAGGAACCTGGTTACTTAGTGACTTCTCTGAACCTAATCAGCTGCCCCTGGAGGTACTCCTGAATTTCTCATCACGTGAGATAAGTTTCTGCGTTTAATCCAGTCTGAGTAGGACTTTCTGCCTCTTGCAGCCTAAGCTGTCCTGATTGACACATGCTTCACAGAGTGCTGTGTATAAGGTAGACTCTAAGTGAGCATTTGTTGAATTGTGAAAAAATGTTGGAGAAACCCCCAGAATCCACATGTAAAGAAAAGCAGGGCTCTCTTCTGATTCATACTAAGTGTAATAACTTAGAACTTTTTTTTTTTAAATAAAAGACACAAAAGATGTTTGGAAGGATGGATGAATTATTTGAATACTGAGAGGGCCTGGAACTTCAGCAGGTGCACTTTCAAATTGCCAGACTCATTTCCTCCTGTGACCTCCGGGCATCCAAATTCTCGTTTCCGAAATAACATTTCAACAGACTCTGTGAACATGCCAAGAAGTGATTATTTTTACAAATCCAGATGACTTCCTAATTTAGGATAGCTCCAGCAGAGGTAAAAATGAAAGGAAACATAGGCTCTTTTTCCATCTCCACAGAGTGGGAACAGCCCCAGTCCTGGCTCTAACCAAATGTTGCTGACAGCTATGAAAGCGGTTATCGTTGGACAGCTGTTCAGTGGCCCCAGTGAACTCAGCTGGGGGCTCAGCCCAGTTTAAGATCAGAGAGGCCAAAGATCAAATGCTATTTCGGTTGGTTTCCCAGCCTTTTCTCCACCACTTCTGGGTTTCAAATTAGTGTTTGTCATTGCTGCTCCCAAGACCATCCTGAGACCCACAACCCTCTGCGCTCGCTTCATCCCCACCCCCGCCCCCCGCCAAGTACACGTGCTTCCTCATCCCCCCTTCACCAGGGAACTGGTTTTCTATGGCAGATAAATCCATCCACGGGCGAACAGTACTTCTCGTATCACGGAGCCCAGCCCTGCCTGTCTAGCAAGGACCTCCTCTAAAGGTTGCTTGGTTAATATATTCAATACTTCACATCCTCGGTCGTGACAGTCCTTCCCAGGATCTGGATTCATTGTGGACCACCGCTGTATTGTTAGGGCAGTGAGGAGGCTGTGCTGGGGATAGCAAACTGTACCCCTAAATCCCAGATGGGGGGTGGAGCAGTGTCCCACAGAGGACTCTACCGTTTTTCATATGAGAAATGGTCAGAACCATAATTAGACCCAGTGGTCATAGACTTTCCCTTCTCGTTGCAGGCTGTGAAGTTTTGTGAATAATTTTAAGAGCGTCTTGAATAAAAGGCTGTGTGTGTATAGTTATCCCACTTTGTGAACAGTGTTGTCACGTGGCGTCTGCAGAGTACATTGACTGTGTTACTGGAGTGTCTGTATTCCTGTCCATGTTGGGTTCCTCCTCCCCTATCCTTCCCTTCATGGTACCATGGTCAAAATCGTCCTATTTTTTTCTTCAACTACTATTTTAATTCCTTACTACATTGTGTTCTTTTCGTTTGTGTTTTTTTTTTCCCCCTACCAACAGGTCAAAATATTTTCCTTGCCATGCCTTCTCTGGTGTCCCCCAGAGCTTTCACTCTCATTTATCTATGCTTGTATCCCTGAATATAAGATAATTCCTGTATTTCCAAAAAGAAGACCCCACCTTCCTACCAAATTTCTTGCCCAGCTTGGAATATATATTTTAGGGCTCTAGTTGAAATAATCAATTGTCTACTTATGATATTAAATTTATTATATATATGTGAAATAACTTGGAAGAATATTTAGAAATGTCGTCTTTCTCCCTTTAATTTCATGAAACAGTCTTACTCAGGCTTCTCCATTGCATCTTTGACATCAGCGGTTTTGTCACAAAAACCATAGTAGAGCAGTGTCTTTCAGCCAACCCATCCTTCTTCAGTTGCAATTCACACTCCCCCGTCATCCCTCTTGGTTGGAACTGGCGGATCTTAACAGCAAGTCTTTTCAGGAGAGCAAGAGACTCATGGCACGTTTTATTTATTGACGCAACAAACATTTATCCAACATCCACTAGTCGCACTGTGCTAAGTGCTGGGTACACAGGTACATTGGAATATGTCCTTCTGCCCTTCTTACCCACATCTCCTCCAAGGAGTTTACACTCTAGTGGCAAAGGCAGCATTGGGAACAGAGAATTACAGTATTTTCTAAGAAAGGAGAATAATAGAAGTTATAAAGTGCTGTTTGAAAGTTCTGTGTAGTGTCCATCTTCCTATCTGCTTCAGATCTGAACGTGTATATTTTTCACGGTCTGTGTGACCACCAGAGCATCGTCAGTGTTAATAGTGTTGATATTTTCTCCACGGAGTCAACATTTTTTTTTTTTTTTTTTTTTTACTATTGCTGTGGCAGCTAAGCAGATTTACGGTTACCTTTCTTGGTTTTCCCTGAGTTTTACAGTGCATTGGATGAACCTACACGATGAAACAGTATCAGTGATTTTCAGGGCTTAGGAAATTAACTTTGAATCCCCACCCCCATTTCTAGCCACATTGGGCCCTAGAAATGAGGTCCAGCCCACCCTGCTGGGAACCTTAGTGATTTGAGAGTTCCCGAGTGGATTTTATTTTTTTTTATTAAAAAAATTTATTAATTTATTTATTTTTGGCTGCGTTGGGTCTTCATTGCAGTGTGTGGGCTTCTCTTTTTGTGGAGCACAGGCTCTAGGCGCACAGGCTTCAGTAGTTGCAGCACACAGTCTCAGTAGTTGCATCACGCGGGTCCTAGAGTGCGCGGGCTTCAGTAGTTGTGGCACACGAGCTCAGTAGTTTTGGCTCGTGGGCTCTAGAGCGCAGGCTCAGTAGTTGTGGCGCATGGGCTTAGGTGCTCTGTGGCATGTGGGGTCTTCCCGGCCCAGGGCTTGAACCCGTGTCCCCTGCATTGGCAGGCGGATTCTTAACCACTGTGCCACCAGAGAAGTCCCCAAGTGGATTTTAAACTTGAAGTCATCGACAGCTGAAGGGGCACAGAAGTTCAGTCATCGGGAATGCTCATCAGGGAACGGGCCCTTGTACCAGCTGATCTTTCTACGTGCTCACTTATATCCAATAGGCCCAAGTTGTCTGCCGCTGTCATCCAGAGAGCCACTGTCATCTGGCAGGGCCGTGTACCCCGTGTGTCCGTTTCTTTGCTTGTACTTCATCAGGCTCAGCATCAACCCCCAAAGTTGGGTACTCCCACCCCTCTGAACCTTACAGAGCTGCAGTGTGTTTTAAAGGACTAATTCCCTCTCCCAGGAAGCATCATACTTGACTAAGAACCAGTGTTTAGAAATAGAAACATTTATATTTAACTTCTACTTGAGCAGAGACATTTTTTCTTCTTCTGTATTTGGTATCTAAATTCCACTCAAGATTGAAGAGAATTTTTTCCCGTCTTATCCCGCCTTCCTCCAGCATCAGTTTTCTTCCCCACAAGCACTCTTGTGTTTGAAAGAAGGGAAGATAGAGCTAATCGTTTCAGGTATTTCTTGGCAAGACAAAGGCTCCACCAAGAAGCTCTCAGATACAGGAATGTCTGCGGTAAAAATGATTTAAGATACTTAGAATAAAACATCAAAGAAGACACAAGATTGAGTTATATTTACTGCTGAGTAACTAGAATTTGAGTCACATACCAGCCCGGTCATAATGATGAAATTGCCACCAGGACGTATCTTATAGTTACTCATTATTATTTGACCCGCACAGAACAATTCATGCCCCTTGTGTTAAGAGAGATCGCAGTCAGTTGCTTCTGTATTTTAAAGGTGAATCATCAAGGTAACTTAATAGGGTTAAGAGAAAAGCATGAATCAAATAGAGCTTGAATTAAACCAAATAAGAAAAAAGAAGCAAACCATCCAACTCAAATTGTCTAAGCAGTGAGACTTTAGTTTTGTTTTTTTTTTTTTTTTTTGCGGTACGTGGGCCTCTCACTGTCGTGGCCTCTCCCGTTGCGGAGCACAGGCTCCAGACGCGCAGGCTCAGCGGCCATGGCTCACGGGCCCAGCCGCTCCACAGCATGTGGGATCTTCCCGGACCGGGGCACGAACCCACGTCCCCTGCATCGGCAGGCGGACTCCCAACCACTGCACCACCAAAGAAGCCCTGAAACTTTAGTTTTTTTAAGAATCCAGGGACTGTGTGTGTATGTATCTGTGAGTGTATGTATGTATGTGTATATTTAAATTATGCATTTGTTTCTTATGAAGTAATCATAAGTCATCGATTTGTTTGGTGGAAAAACCTAACACCTTGGTTATTTTTCCATTCTTCCTTAAATACTCATTTCTCATTGAAAGGAAAACTTAGAGATGGGTTTGTTTATAGAATTATAAAAATAATTTGGACATATATATTATGGGAACTAAATTATAACTCTTGGAATAGAGGTTCTAGTTACTTTTACCTGTCAGAAAGTATATAATATTTTAAGTTCTACAAGCCACTAGAAACCATGAACTCTAGCAGGGGCCAGATACATGTCAGAGGCACCATTTTATTTAGAAAAATTATGAAAACCATTGTACCCAAAGGGAATTAGTGCTTAGTTTGGAGATTCCATCAAACATTAAAATAATACCTTGTGTAAGTTCTCAAACCAGGACTGTCTATCTCCATAGTGACGAAGTGTGAGATGAAAAGATGAGATGACATTGACTTGTGTGACCCTGTTTTTTCTCCACAAGAAGATGAATTTAACCAGAATCAGCTTGGACTACTTTGAGTCAAACTTAAAGAAGTTAAATGGGATTACAGTGAGAATTAGATCTGGGAAAAGGGAATAATTCAGAAGATAAATGCTGGGGGAGATAGTATAAACAAAGGAGAGATTTCTAAAATCTAACTCACGCCAGAAGTTTTGAGGGATGAAGGTCACCCTTGCTTTAAGATACAGTGAGGGGCTTCCCTGGTGGCACAGTGGTTGAGAGTCCGCCTGCCGATGCAGGGGACACAGGTTCGTGGCCCGGTCCGGGAAGATCCCACATGCCGCGGAGCGGCTGGGCCCGTGAGCCATGGCCGCTGGGCCTGAGCGTCCGGAACCTGTGCTCCGCAACGGGAGAGGCCACAACAGTGAGAGGCCCGCGTACCGCAAAACAAAACAAAAAAAGATACAGTGAGGAAGTGAAAAAGGCAGGCTGTCTGATTCATTCTCGAATCCCCAGTGCTGAGCACAGGCCTGGTACACAGCCTCTGCTTCCAAATGTTTGTTCTGTTGTTGGAAGCAGGGCGAAGGTTTCTCTCATAGTGGAAGGCCCCTAAGAGGCCTTTGTTTCAGGGTGTCAGTTGGGTTTCATCCATTGGCGGTTAAGAGCAGATACATGCACGAAATACTGAGGCCCCCAGGAAATAAAACTGCTTCGTGAGAAGTGCTGCTGCAGGAGCTTAAAAGAGATGTGGATTTGAAGCTGATGAAAGGGGTCTTACCTTGCCGAATCATCATGCTGGTCTTTGCTGGAGTGGCAAAGTGCATCAGATTCTTTTAAAAAAACAAAGCGTCCATCTGTGTGATGCTAGGTAAAGTGTGCCTGTGAACACTGGTAAAAATCAGAGGAGAATTTGAAGGAATGTCTAATGTTAAAGCATTATTGTCCTTTGTTACCTTTGTGTGTGTGTTAGGTTTGTTGAGTACTGATTTACATATAGTAAATTTTGTCCTTTTGGGGACAGCAGTTCTTTGAGTTTTGATAAACATGTATAGTCACGACACGGAGCAGGTCCATCACCCCAAAACATTCTCTCGTGCCCCTTTATGGTCAGCTCCTCCTTCCATCCCAGCCCCTGAGCATCGCTCATGCGTTTTCTGTCCTTACAGTGTTGCCTTTTCCAAACTGGAATATAAATGGAATCGTGCAGTGTGTAGCTTCTGTATCTGCTACTTTCATGGAGCGTAAAGGCATTTGAGCTTCCTCCATGCTGTTGCTTGTATCAGTAGTTTGTTCCTTTTCACTGCCGAAGAGTATTCCATTGTATCCCACTGTATCGCTATACCACAATTTCTCTTTTAAAAAATTTATTTTTATTGAAGTGTAGTTGATATACAATGGTGTGTTAGTTTCAGGTGTACAGCAAAGTGATTCAGTTTTATATATATATATATATATACACACACACACATATATATACATATCTCAGATTATTTTCCATTATAAGTTCTTACAAGATATTGAATATAGTTTCCTATGCTATACAGTGGGTCCTTGTTGTTTTATATATAGTAGTGTATATCTGTTAATCCCAAACTCCTAATTTATCCTTCCCCTCCCCTTTCCCCTTTGGTAACCATAAGTTTGTTTTCTGTCTGTAAGTCTGTTGCTGTTTTGTAAATAACATTTACAAAAATGTATCATTTTTTTAGATTCCACATATAAGTGATATATGGTATTTGTCTTTCTCTCTCTGATTCACTTAGTATGATAATCTCTGGGTCCATCCATGTTGATGCAAATGGCATTATTTCCCCTTTTTTATGGCTAAGTAGTATTCATCTGTTGGTGGACGTTTAGGTTGCTTCCCTGTCTTGGCTATGGAATAGTGCTGCTGTGAACACACAGTTTGTTTTTTCATCCACCAGTTGAAGGACATTGGGTTGGTTTGACAACTTTGAATCAAGCTGCTGCAAACATTTGCATTTAGGTTTTTCTGTGAATGAATGTTTTTACTTTTCTTGGGATTTCTAGTTTATACCCTTAAACATATGTTTAGTTTGCAAAGGAACTGACAAGCTGTTTTCCAAAGTGACTGAACCATTTGCATCCCCACCCACGTGTGTGAATTTCAGTTGCACCTCATTCTTCCCAGCACTTGGTATTGTCTCTTTACAAAAATTTTAACCATTTTTAATGTCTTTAAACGTTGGTTTTGTTAATACTTTTTGTAATGTAGAGCACTTACCCATACCCTTCAAAGGCAAAACGTTTCTCTTAAAGGTGAAAATTTTGTATTAAGATCATTTCTCATTACCGTATTTATGGTGTTTGTGGTCTACAAAGTCACCATGAACACCGAATGGTGATTACGGAACCGTTGCCGCTGGGGTGGGGGGGGTGCGGAATACCAGGTAAGGTTCCCAGGAGACTCTGGTCTCGACATTTTTGTCAGCTGATCAACATGTAATCTTGTCTTCAGTATGTTTCTGTTTAAAGACACATTATTTAATATATTTTGTTGATTCATTGACATTGAACTCACGGTCAACAGCCCGAACAAAGCTGATCTAATACATTTTCTCCAGAAGGCACATCACAGCCTATGCTTGGGGGCCATATTCCAAACAAGCAAAAACCACCAACAAAAAGTGCAAAACGTGTGGAGAACGTGGCACTAGGTAGACCAGGATGCAGGCGCTGGTTTATGGTATGAGAGCTGAAACAAGAAGGCAGAATATCGTCTTGTTCCACCTCAGCTGGGGACGTGCATGTCACATGCCTCAGATTTTTCATTCTGTGCATGTCCAGGAGTGACTGGGGACATGCCCTGAATATTGTTTTGGTGCAGGGGGGTTACAAGTAAATTTTAGCAAGTGGGCAGATTCACCTATATTTTTATACTCTAGAAAGTGCTTAAATTTAGTTTAGTTTAAATAATGATTTGTAGTAATTACCAAACACGACTAAATATTGCTTTAATAATTAACTTGCCAAACCAGGGCCATTCAGCATGAAGGCTGCTTTGAAAACACCTCAAGACCTTCCTAAGATTTTTACCCCCGTTGCGAAGACACACTCTTGATTTATGTTAGATTTTGCACGCCATTCGGACACACTTCATTCCTGAAAAGTAATATAAAATGTTGAACTCGGAATTTTATCATAGTTACAGCTAGAGTAGATGTGTTTAAATTCACAGAGACAGATTAATGCACTTACCAAACCCCCATTGCCTAAAAGTAATTATAAGTTTTCTAGATAGACTGCCAATATGATATAGGCCCCAAAGAAATCACCCCTCTTTACTGAGACAGAACAATAAATTGGTTTTCCTGCATACAGTGGGTAAAGAATCCAAGTTCCTGACCTTGAATATTTCACTGGTAGTGTTCTATGCAGTAGGGAATGATCAGGATGACATTTGCTGAAATGTTTGAGATTTATAACATAATAGCTTGAGCATATGTGCCAAAAAATAAAAATCTTAAAGCCTATCCAATCAAGATTAATTACCTATTAAAATGCTCACAAATAGTATAGTACAGGTGGTGTAATAAGCTGTCTCTCTTCATATGTTGTTACAAAACAAACTGTTTGGCGGTGACATGAAACATCATGTATCTTCTATCTCACTCTCAGTGGGAAAATGGAAAAAAAACGACTCGGTCATTCTCGGTGTGGATTTTGGCATTTCATGAGGAAGTGCTATCACAAAGCTTCTCACTGAAAAGCATATGCAGCTCTCTGGAAACTGCTAAATGTCCTGGCTTTGTACTCCTGCCAGAAAGCTCTTGCTTCTCCCCATCATTAACTACTGCATATTTATTCCTGTCTATCTTTGTGCAGAGTAGACCCGTGCAGCACTCCCATGAAAAGGAAAACAGTAGTTTGCTTCCTCCCTCCCCCTAGCTTTGCAGAAACGAATCCCATGGGCTAAATGTCTTCTTTATATTCAGCTTTAATTTAGTAGTTTCAACAGTGGACCAAGCGGTCATAGCAGAAACGGTACGGCCGTGATGGTGTTTTCTTCATTGAGATGGCTTTTGAAATTTGTGGGAAAATTGCAGACGGAATTTTGTTGGTGAACCATCCATTAGTAAGTAATGGTGTTGTAAGTTGGCTTCCAGCAAACAGTCAGTCAGCAAATATTCAGTGAGGATCTACTCCATGCCAGGCATTCTTCTAGGCTTCAGCCGTACTCTGGTGAAGGAGAGAATCCCTACCCCTGTAACGACAGCATTTTTTTGTGCTCATTGTCTTTGGTTAAAATGTCTGTTATTGGAAGCTGATGGAAAACGAGTACAGGAAACAACTCTTGAAATATTAAGGTACCTAAAGTATCATTGTGGTTTAAAAAGTAGTAGGTGGGAAGCATGTGACAGTTTTTTAAAAGTGCAAAATAATTAGAAAATTTAATAAACTTACACAAAATAAAACTCATCAGCAGGTTGCTCTATTTTTCCAGTGTGTCACTTGGGTAGCAGTTTTCTTAAACAAGTAAATATGCCTTGCCCGCTTGCTGCGTGGTGCTTTAAAGCTCTTTTTTTGGGGAGTTTGACCCTCCTCCCCATCCTTAAGGAATCACAGCAACGTGTGTTCTTTTTCCAGACCCTCGCTACAAAGGGCATAACAAGCTGTACTTCTTCATTTGTTTTTGCAAAGCAAACTCTTTAACAGGGACATGAAATATCTTGTCTTTTCTTTCTCACTCGCAGTGGGAAAAGGAAAAAAAAAAAAACTGGTCCTTGGTCATTTCTCTTCGTGGATTTTGGCATTTCGTTGGAAAGTGCCAGTAGGTATTCATTTTTTTACGTTGCTCTGGAAGGCTTCGTAAGCAGCCTTCCAAGTCACAAAGCAAACTCAGGCCCTCACGGTTCTCCAAGCCCAGGTCAGAAAGGTGGGGAACTTGCATTTTTCCAGGCAGGGAGTGCGTGAATAATATACTTGCAACCTGCATAGCGTCCCTGAGTTCTCCTCTGTAGCCAGCTTCTCCGCTCAGAGAGTTGCACGTCAATCTGGTCAGCAGAGCAGTAAAGAGCCTAAGTTTTTGTGAACCTACAGCAGAATGACTTGCTTCCCAGCTGGTGATCAATCTGTGTTGGACGGCAGCATGTTTGCCTCTACAAATGAGCTGGACCCCTCTGCCACGTATCTCTGCCAACTTTTGAAAGAGTCTGTTTCCATTCTTTTCGGGGGTGGGGGGAGACAAAAAGTCTGTCTCCCTTTACACAGCCAGCTATTGAAAACTCCAGGCAGATATCCATAGCCGGTATCCTAAGGAAATTGTTCTGAGCTGTCAGGAAGTTACTGTCAAAGAAGAGGAATCCATTTGTGTATGTATTCCCGCACCAACGCAGTAAATAACCTCTGTTTTTCTTTTGTCAAGATGATGCGCTCATGGTACTTGTTATAGCATCTCTGGAGACTTCCACTTCAATATAAAAAGATCCTGGGGTTTAAGATTTTAATTAACTTCCCCAGGCTCCAGGTGAAGGCAGGCTTTGTGATAATGCTGTGAAAATGGCTACAAAACTTTTGAGGTTTACTATTATTAATTATTATGATTATTAATTAAGGTGGACTGACCAAGGTGTAGGCAGCAAATAATTCCACTGGATCCGTGCTAATCGAAACGATGTGTGTTAGCAGTTGTGAACTTTTAAGAGACCTTTCTTTCAAGTTCACTTGGGCAAAGAGGTGCCAGTGTAGCCCAGAAACCAGGCAGAGGAGCAGGGCTCTGAGTTGGCAGAACTGAAGGAGTAGCTAAGAACGTGGGAAAGGTTATGTGAATGAGGAACAGAGTGAGGACCTGTGGATGGAGAGCGGAAGCGTTAGGAAGGTCTTGTGGGGTTGCACTAGCGATGCTGCGATGCTATGGTATATTTAGGGTAGGTGTGAGTGAATGAATGATAACGAGTGAGGAAAATATTCGTGGATGGGGGAAGCAAAGTGGAAAACTTTGAAGAAGGGTCAAAAACTGTCTATCTTTTGTGGGGGGGAATTTAGTAACACATACTATTGTTCTTTCTTGTCTATGATCATGTTAGCACACTGTGGGATGTTTTGCACCTTGGTCAGTGTAAGTGGGGGTACCTCATTACTCCCTAGAGAGTAGGGCACTCCAGACCCATGGAGGAGCTAGCAAAAACAAGGTAGATGGGATCGAAGGAAGGGGGGGTACTCTGGGAAGAGTAGAAATCACTTTGGCCTCAAATTTCTGCTCGGCTGAGCCATTCTCCTTGAGCCGTAGAGGGGCTTCTCGTACGTTCCAGTAGCATATTCCACGTGAGACTGAAGCAGACTGTACCACGTTGCTCGATCTCACGTTCCTTTAGGGTAGAGACTGTGCGGCCCATCTTTGTTCTCTCCACATACACTTAGTGGGCACCCAGTATGTGCTTAATAAATGAACGAATCAGTCTTTAGTTCTGTTTTGGCCAAGAGAAAAGAATCGAAGACCCTACAGCTGCTTTCAGTAGTTGATTTAATTATTCAAACACGAATATTCCCAACTCATAAGGGTCGTGGTGTTGCCCTCTGGGGTGGGCTATATGACCCTCCCAGCCCCCAAGCCTGCCCTCTGAAGGTGATGTACAAGGATTACAGAAGGGATTGATTGTCTTCTTCAGTATTAACTGCTGGGGTTGTTAGTATCTTAGCAAACATCCAGGTAACTCTCCATAGCCCCGTTGGCTCTTTCATCTATGGGATTATCTAAACAGTGACCAGTCTCTAGCCAGAACATCTCCCAGTTTCACCAGCTTTTGAGTATAAATGAATTTACATGAACATTAATGTCCAAATCTCCCTCACTCCCGTCTTTAAATATTTTGGTGAGTCCCAAGAGGATATTTCATATGTCCTCGGGAATCCGATCCACTAATACACCACTGCTGCCGCTTGCTTATACCACGTGGAGACAATGTGCTTACGTCCCACCACCCTGACTTTATCTCCTCTGTTGCTCCAAGATGACCATAAAGGGAAGATGACTTCCGGGTAGCATGGATGGTGGGCAGCAGGGGGTCAGGATTATACAAAGGGAAACCAGTTCGGAGATGGTTTGAAATAGTTTAATCATGAGCTGAGGTTGGGCTGGCCTGGAATGATTGAGGTTGAGGGAAGATATTGAGAGAAGTGGACAGATTTGAAAGGAGATAAAGTCAGCATTTGACTGGCTTCTGGCTCGTGCAGCTGCAGAGAAGCCGGTACCGTGTGCTCTGATCCAGGGCACACGGGAAGGAGAAGTTTCATGGAGGTAGAGGGAGAAGACATTGCGTTCCAAGGTGCTCGAGTTGCTCTCAAGTTGGGGATGTCAGAAAGAGTATGAGCTTCTCTTGAGTCTGGAACTCAAGGGGGAGCTATGAACTTGAAATTTACATCTGGGGGGGTGGTCATTGTATGCATGGTGATCGAGGTCACGGTACTGAACATAGATAGGGCAGAGTTCTGAGGGTCACCATTACCTGTTGGGTGGACGGTGTGGAGCCACAGCCAGAGAGGTTTGAGGGAAATCAGGAGAGCGAGGTCCAATGATGATTAAATTTCTTATGTCTTTTCTCTTTTTGAGCTGTTCTATTCTGTCATACCCCTGTTAGCATTTGCCTTTCCCTGGTCAGGATTGTTAATTATTTGAATATGTCTTTGTGCCTGCTTTTTGGTCCGAGGTGGAAATGTTGAGCCCAGCTTTGGGGTGAGGGAAGCGAGTGGGAAGGATTGAGGCACAGGAGTGAAATCTGCCCCTGGGTGCTGGAGATGGAGAGGAGGTCAGTCGTAATGCTGTGAAGGAGGACGGGGTGATGGCTTTGGGAAGACTGGAGAGTACCTACGACACGGGGCTAATGTTTTAAGTATTGGGAAACTACTGAAGATTGTTTAGAGTGACAGTGACAGTAAAAAGAAAAAAGGGGTTATTGCAGATTTAATTGGGCAGTGTTGTGAAATACTGTGGACACCAGTGTTCAGTTGGAGACAACTGCAGTAAATTTGGGGTGAAGGATTAACTAGGATGATGGTAAGAATGGAAAGAGGGGTACATTTGAGAGGGAGAAAAAGGAATCCACAAGCTTTGATGATGGATCCGAAGGGAAGTCTAAGGGCAAGGGATGAATAAGAGCTCACTCCCAGATTCTAAGCCCGTCTAACTAGATACGTAACAGTACTGGTGTCAAATCCTCCCACTTCAGAGTTAGAAAATATCTTTAAAGTCATCTACTGCAGTGTTTCCCCCTTTAAGATCTCATGGAGCAACTCAGGTTGGGAAGCCATTAGATTGTGAAAGTAACTCTCAACTCTTTCCTTCCTGAGGTCCCTTCTGTCCCTTTCCTGCTGAGATTTTCAGGGTTCTGGACATGGGCTAGTTTATGTTTGCACCATACTTAGCCTCCAGCTTTCCCTTATCCATCCTGACCAGGGTGTGAAAAAAAATCCCATGTGCAGTGGAACTTAACAGAATACCCTTTGCCATGTGTCTTTACTTTTCATGGACACGGTGGGGGGGGGGACGTTTTGGTGAGAATTTTTTTAATGGTACTTGTATGACAGTACATTCCAGCTGCAGGCCTCCCTCTCATCCCATCAGGAAGGAATATCGATGGTGCTTTCCTGGTAAAAATTATAGAATTTACATGGAGGACAATATAGTCGTGATAGGAACCATCAGTTATTACAGTGTGGCGAAGACATGGCTGTCGAAGATAAGAGTGCATTTTGCAAAATGATAAAAGCCTTTATCGTCCAGCTGTGTTGTATGCTGCTGCGTTAAAATAAGTATTGTGTTGAGCATTGGTCTACATTAGAAGAAATACCTTGTGAGAATCAAAAGAAATAATGGCCTTGCTCTTCTACTCTGTGTCGTTGACAAAATCGTTCGTTGTATTTGATTGTTACACGTGCCACATTGAGGAACTGACATGCATTACCTAGAGCTGGGGACCACGCCCTGGTGGAAATGGCAAATGATGTGCTGTGAAGCACCAGGGCACAGGGTAAGGCTCAGCAAACCAAGGCCCACTGCCCGTTTTTGTACAGTACACAAGCTAAGAATGTAGGTTTTTATATTTTCAAATGGTCATAAAGACCCAAAAGCAGAATATTCTTTCATGACATGTGAAAATTATATGAAATTCAAACTTCAGTGTCTATAAATTTTTTTCTATTTTGAATACAGCCTTGCTTGCTTGATGACACATTATCTGTGGTTGCTTTTGCGCTATAACTACTCAGAGTCGAGTAGTTCCGACAGAGACATGTGGTGTGCACAGCCTAAAATATTTACCATCTGGCCCATTGCAGAAAATGTTGATCGACCCCTGGGCTAAAGCAGTGTCTCCCAAACCTTAACGTGCATGTGGATTACCTGGGAACCTTGTTAAAATTCAGATTCTGAGTCAGGAGGTCTGGGGCGGGGCCTGAGAGTCTGCATCTCTGAGAAGCTTCCAGAGATGCCAAAACTTCTGATCCTTGGATCACACTTTGATTTGCAAGGGCCCACGTATTTAAGGGGGGTGGGGGTGGGGGGAGTGCATTGTGAAGGAGGGATTCTCAACTTTTTAAAGTAGAAATAGGCTTTGTTTTACTTTACTCCAGAAGCCAGGGCAGGACCCACGGGTACCAGCTTTGGTTTTTTACTTAGGAAGCACTTTCTAATGATTAAAGGTAATCATAGAACCATTGCAGTGGCTGCAAGTGGAAAGGAAGCTGGGAGCATTTGAGAGAAGATTCCTAGGTTCGGCAAGTGGCTGGACTTTCCCAAAGTCGCAAAGTGATGACTCAGAGCCCTTCCAGCTGTTTCTTTGATCGACAGTGAAAAGGTGAAGAGAGAATATGGAATTGGAAAGACAGAACTGATTGCTCCTAGGTTCAAGGCCTGGTCTAACAGATACAGCATTCATTGGATTAATACCTCTTAAAGGGCACAGTAGTTAGTTTACCTGTGTAACAGGTGTGACAAACTAACCAGGCCTAACGTGAAATAAATTTGTGAAGAGTAAACGTTTAGCTACGATCTATATAACTTGTACTTAATATTACCTGAGTCAGCTCTGGTGTATGCCGAAAAGGCTGCTGTTTTCAGACTCGCACGGTTTTATTCTTCACTGAAAAAGCAATTAAAAGGTAATCCCCACGCTTCTTACTCTCCACTTGGGCCCATTTCTCCCCACATCCCTTCCCTGTAAACCTTAATACCTTACAAATGAATCCATGCTTGCAGTTGGATCTCCCAGCTGCAAGTCATTTGAGGCCCTGACTAGTGAATCCTCTTGTTAATGGCTCCTCTAAGAAGTACTTTAAAAAAAATAAATAGGAAAGAAACTAGCAGTTTTGAGCCAGCGGATAAATGTTGGAGTCTGTAGCACATTTTGACCGATGAGTGAGTCATGGACCCTTGAAGCAACCTGATACTTAGCTATTGAGGAATACCTTCAAAACCATAAAACTCATTAAGTTAATAGTACAGCTGTACGCGCAGAATTTGGTGCTGGGCTGTCGTAGTGGCCTCATTGCATTCTTCAACTTCTAACGCTTTTCATTTCAGCTTGTCACGGGCCTTTACAGACATGATTTATGCTTCCTAATACCCCAGGGAGGTTAAGTCTTTTCATATTTATTGCACGGAAGAGCATTCTGTGCTTGCCTGCCTGTCCTAAAATCAGTTTGGCTGGAAAAGGACGCAAGAATTCTGACCTCAGCTCTATATTCAAACCAGGAGTCAGCCCGTGAAGAACGTGAACCAATATCTCGCGCAGAGAGTACGTTTCATTTCTGCTAACGTGGGGGAGGGACAGATTTTAGGAGGCAGCATCCACGCAATGCCTATTTTTCTTTCACAAATCCGCTTGTATCCCCACGTCCCAGGGCTCGACCGCGGTGATACAGGCCAAACATCTCTCAGCTCTCAGACGTTTCAGACCCTCCTTCATCATCCACCGTGTTATGTTCATTGCCGTCATAATTGTTATCCTGATGATTCAAACCTGTGTAGCACAGAGGGTCTAGATTCTGTCCTAGGCATGTAGGTGATCTTACCCTCAGCAGGTGTGCGTGTGTTGATATTTTTCAACATCATAATCCTTTTAGATGCCCACCCCCTCTTCCTTCTGTCCATGTGGGTACCAGGTCTCTCTTGCAGCTAAGCAGATATCCTGTTCCCATGCTTGTTCACCTTTCACGCAGTCCTTGGCTTTATTATGGTTATCTATTCAGTTAACTGGATGGATTATATCCCTTTCGGCTTTAGTTTTCTTCCGGGACCAGTGGCTCAATTCCCACAGTTAATTCCTAATGGGTTCCGTTGCTACGGAATCTCTATTTTTCTTCCAACCTACTACCCACTCCCTCATAAATCTTTTAAAGATACTATTTTTGTTGCATGACTTCAGTAGTCAAAAAACTTTGCTTTCTTATTATCTGATGGATGACACTAAAATTCCTAAGGTCAATATTTCAGGCCGTTTTTAATCCAAGCCTAATTTTCAACTCCATGTTAGTTTCTTCTGTTTCAACTCTATATGTGTCTTTTACATACCTGTTACTGTTCTGGGCACTCTGAGCAGCGGGTATAAAGCATTATGTTTTTAATCTACTTGGGGAGACAGTATGTTTTCACGCTGCCAATAAATAATGATAAAAGGCAGCATAGAATTGAGTACAGACTGACGCATACAGGTGAGCATCCCTTAAATCCTGGGCTCTTCAGGGTCCTGTCTTTGGTTTTCTCTTACTCTGTGTGCACTTGCTGAGCCTCACCTCCTCTTCCGATTGGCTAATCCGTATCCTCATCCATTCCCGTGGCTTCAGCCTTGCGTAGGTGCTGAGCGTTTCAGGCTGTATTTCTCTGCAGTCCCAGATCTGCATTTCCAGCGTCACACAGCATCTTCTCGGGGAGAGGTGCTTCCGTGTAGTATGTCTGAAACTCAATTCATTTTCTTCCCCCACAAACCTCTTCCACTCCTTACATTCTTTCTTAGTTGTTGTTTTTATCATCCAGCTTATCTTCAAGGTTAGACATCTGCAGCCAGCCACTAAATGCAGTCGATTTCACCTCTGAAACTGTCTCTCACATCTTTTCTTCCCACCTCTACCACCTCTGCTTTCCTCTGAGGCCCGTCTTCTCCCTTTGGGAACAGCGATGATAGCCCAGTAGGTTTTCCTGCCCCCGGTCTTTCTGTGCTCCAGTCTGCCTGCCCCCTGCTGCCAGAGTTAGCTTCTCAAAAGCAAATCTGAGCGTGTTTTCTTCATGCTAAAAAAAAATCTCCAGTGGCACCTTGTCACACTTAGGATAAAATAGCGACTTTGAGAGGCTGGCACGCTGCAGCCCGTCTCCAGCCCTAGGCAGCCTCACCTGTGGGTACCCACAGTGGCTACCGCAATCCATTTCACACCTCCGCCCTCTCACACATTGTTCCCTCTGCCCGGGGTGCTCTTCCTGCCTTCCTTAGCTACAGGCCACAGTCCTAGTTCAAATGTCATCTTCTCCATAAAACTCTTCCCCGTTGGCACCTTTCTCTGGGGCCCCACGATATTCCCTGCAGCCACTAAAGTATTCACTATTTTGGATTTCCCCCTCATTTTGGTATCTGCAACCCTCAGAAGCTCTTGGTGTGATCCTCAGCAGAAGGGACCCTACCTGATTTGTCTTTTCCTCTCCAGGAAAGCCAGTAGATGCACTGAGTGAATGAACGGATGTGTCATGAGCAACATTGTGGGAAAGGCTTTGTGATGGGTGGTCTTTGACTCCCATGTAAAACCACTAGTCAAGCATCTGTTCAGTGCAAGCGCTCGCAGTAAACCCATGAGGTGGCATGATTTCCGCAAAAGTATTTCCATTTTGCAGAGCTGGAAACAAAGCCTTGGGTTAAATGATTTGGTTAAGACTATGTAGCTAATAGTGGTCGTACCATTTGACATTCCCACCAGGGTTGTACAGCAGTTCCAGCTGCCTCACAGCCTTGCCAGCACTCAGTATCTCTAATTTTAACCGTTCTGATGGGTGTCTAGTGGTACCTCATTGTGGTTTTGGTTTGCGATTCCCCGATGGCTAGTGATGGTGAGCAGCTTTCGTGTGAGTTTTGCCCATTCATATATCTTCTGTGAAGTGGCTGTCAGGCTTTTTTGCCCATTCTCAACTGGGTTGTTTGCCTTCTTATTGAGCTGTGTATTCTAAGCGTGTATTTGTGTATTCTAAACAAAAGTCTTTTGTAAGGTTAAAAAAACCCACACAACTATGTAGCTAATAAGCAAAGGAGTCATGATTTGAACCCAGATTGGTCTGGGGTCCAAGCTCACGTCTTGTCTTCCAACGTCAAAATGCTAGTGTGAAAAGAAAAAAATCTTAGGAGGATGTTCCTAGGCCCTCCACAAGGATAGTGACTCTGCGATGATAAGGCACTGGGAGCTCGCGAAGGAAACCCGTGGTTTTGTAAAGGACTAGAACTCTTTTTACAACTGGTCTCCCTGACTGCATCCATAGCTGTGTGGCCCGAATATTGTTTGACTCCCAAAGGAATATCGTTGATCCAGAGTGAACCAGTTCAGCGGTTCTCCTCCTCCATCTCAAGAGTCTTCCAGGGAGGAAAATGCTTTAAACCTCACCTGAGCTATAAACAATTTATTTTGAAGGTAACAGTGTTAGTATTGCAGTATGTAAGCTTTTAGCTAATAAAAATCAGAGTAGCCTCGTTTGGAAAGTACACAGAAGGTTAGAGGGAAAGCTTGTAAATGTTTTCAAAGACTCTGTATTTAATTCTATCACCAGCTAGCAAAATAAATAGTCCAGCTGCTAGCTCTGAATTGGACACGTGTTGGAAATGAATTGTTAATAGTTTAAATGCATCGGTCATTAGCAATCAAAAGGAACACGAAGTACACTTTCTAGTTTATGAGAAACAAGGTGAAAGTTCCCAAAACACATTTGCGGTAACTGGGTTTAAAATTGCTTCCTCATCTTTTATTTTAGTGGCTAATACTTACCATGGTGTATGTGTGACTATGAGGGCATTTTCCCCCCTATTTTGATGCAAAGATTTGGAAATAAATGGAGAGTGGAAATCAGGAGATGTTAAATTCCACTTTTCCGCGTGTCGGAGCTGTCTGCTGTAGATTGCAAGCTGCGTGCCAGACTTCTGAGGAATGGGAGGTTACTTTCAATACTGTGCTCAGGTTGACCTGAAATACTTAGCCAACACATCTGCTAGCAAGTGCTGGCCTGGTGTGAGGAGGTTACACTGGAATTAATTACCCCGGTTTGGTACTCTGACATGTTTCCTCCACATCTCGTTTTACCGTAATAAAACTTACAAAAATCAATTGGAACTTCTTTATTTTTCCTTGAGAACTTACGAAAGAAAGGTTGGTGAAAAAAAGAATCTGTAAAGCAGCGTTTTCTTACTTGAAGCAAATGTTGAAGAAGAGCATTAGAATTTGAATTTTATTTCTTCCCATCTTGGTTTTTAGCTTAAAATTAGAGTGGAGTTATATCCCTTTCATCCATTATAGTAATGGCATCTTTAAAACGTTTGATGTTATCGTTAGAAAAGCAGGAGACTGCGTCTAGGGGAGCAGACAATGTGCTGAGGTGCTCGCAGCCTTACAAGACACTTTGTGAAACTAGATCTTATCTTAGGAACTTTCCAGCTTCAGAAAGGGGTAGGAAGGGAGTTTGCTGGGAAATTTCTGCCAGCGCAGTGCAGCACCCCTGGTCCTGACACCATGATGTTCGTGGCAGGATGTTTGGCGTTATTATTGCTGTTAGCCTCTTCATCTGAAGTTGACTTGGCCTTAACACTTTTCTCGGTAAAATGGAGAGGAGGCCTGCCTTCGAGGTGTGATGGTTAGCGTTTCTGTTTGAGGTGATGAACAGACAGTGGTAAGGGTTGTACCACGTTGGGAACGTAATTAATGCCACTGAATTGTACACTGAAAGATGGTTAAAATGGGAAATTTTATGTTTTACCGCAGTTTAAAAAAAAAGAATAATATACCAAAACCCATTGAATTGTACACTTTAAATAGGTGAATTTATGGTACATAAATTACATCTCGGGCTGTTTTAAAAAAAAAAACAACACCTGAGTGTGGGAGCGGGGTGTTCTGCTTAACTGCGTGTTCGACGTTAATGAAGGATTAAGTACATTTGCACTGAAAGTAACAAGTGAAAGGTACCCTTTTGTGGGATATAAGAATATGAACTTGACAAACATTTTTTGTTCTTCACTGGGTTGTATATGCTTTTAATTATGTGTCTTTAGAAATAAGTTATTTTTTTTTGTTTTTTTCTTTTGTTTTTCTTTATCATTAGAAACATGACACTTTGCTCTCCACGGAGCATCTGAGTAGGACCGTGTTGTCCAATACAGTGGCCACTGACCACCTATGGCCATTGAGCACTTGAGACGTGACTAGTCTGAATTGAGATGTGCTGTATGTGCAGAGTAACAAGGAATTTCGAAGATTTGCTTCGAAAAAAAAGAATGCACGATATCCTGTGAATATTAATTACACATTGAAATGATGATAGTTTTGATATGTTGGGCTATATAAAATATACTGTTAAATTTATTTCTGTTTCTTTTCACTTAATGTGGCTACTCAAAATTTTTGAATTGCCTACGTGGCTCATATTGTATTTTTTTTGTCTTTTTTTTTTTTTTTTTTTTGCTGTTCTACTTCTTTTTTTTAATTGGAGTATAGTTGCTTTACTCATTATGTTTCAATGGGACAGGCTGGTCTGGAAATCACACCTACCCACTTAGGATTTACATGCTTTGAGACAAAGAATCACTTCTGATGACTAAGCAGAACGCAGAAGAATTCCCTGAATTGGCATGAGCGTCAAGGGAATTTACCTCCCAAAGGGTGGCTGCCTCTTCTTCAATGCAGAGGTTCTGGAAATGGCAGACCTAGGGAAGGTCCTTCTCCAACCAGGAGGAGAGCGCCGGGGGGTCGGTGAATCCCTGGTCCTAGTACAGTGGATCTGCTCCAGCGTGAGGATCCGTAACACAAGCTCATTCAGTTGAAAAGTAGAGGAGCGATGTCAGTAGACCCTGGAGGATGGATTGGTTCAGAGGCAGTTTTTCTTTGGCCAGAGGAGCAAGAATACCAGGAGAGAAGGGAAAGAGCCCTCACAGCCTGCAGGTGCCTCTCAACTGGATTTTAAGAAAATAAAAAATGAGCACCTGCACCCAGGGCCCCCTCCACAGGGAGGGCACCCTCGGCCTTGTAGGACTCTGGGCTCCTGGAAGGGTACCCTTCTGCGTCCAACTCACCAGTGACCCCCTAACTCCAACCCTTGCTGTGTCTGCCAGCCAACCTCCCCACTCTGCTGTCCTGTGCGGGTTTGATATCCCCCGAGGCAGCTGTAGCCACGGCCGAGCTGCTTGCCTGGGCTGTCCTAAGTCATTTTCCCCAGGTGTTTGTTCTTCCTTTGCTTAGTGCTCTGGTTACAAAGTGACACGGGTTTCAAGGGCTCTGCCCCAGTGGGGTTTTCCACCATCAGCCCTGTTATTTCGAGAGTGCGATTTTTGCAGGACGTGAGGTTTTCCAGGAACGCGTCCATCACAGTATAGCAGAAACACCCACGTGAACTTAGTCCTGCTCCTTTGGTAGACGAGTCTCAGGATGCCAGGGTGACTGCCACACTGGGAAGGTGTGTTTCTGGCGTTTCACAGTAGCCCCAGGTTGAGACCATTGTATACGGCAATCAAGTATGGCAGGATGAGTACCATTCCTCTTAAGATGTGGTGGATGTAAGTCTGTGGGCTGCCTGGGAACCGGTCTTTCAAACACGCATTATCTCCATGGGAAAGTGTATTCTAGCATCCTTGACTTCAAAGCAACCAACTAGCTAATACCCTTTTGGAACTCATTCTCTTTGCAGGTTGGCAAATGCCTGTAAGCCTCTAGAAAACAACACTCACCTCCATCACCACTGAGTAAGGAGAAAATAGGAGATGCGCACTTGGGGAAGCTGAAGGGAGTTGTGAAAATCATAGAAATTAGAAGATCGTCAGTGGTAAAATATGAATTTCAGACTGCCTTCCCCACCTCCTAGCTAATAAATACATCGAGACATAACTTACATTGAATTATTCTGTATTCTCAGGTCACAACCTCTGAAAATACTCAGGGAATAGATTTTCCCACCCCAGCTCTTTCCTAACGTAGGAGAAATCCTTCAGAATGTCACAATTCAAGATTTGGGGTGCTTCGGCGCTTTATCAACTTAAGTGACAGCTTGTCTGGGTTCTGCTTAGGGTGGATTTCAGGGGTTGGCTGATCCTACTTGAGAAGAGAGGGAACGAGTATTACGGGGTAAAGCCTGTGACCTTGAAGCTGTATTTCAGCTCCGTGTGTGTGTGGAAGTGTAAGAGAAGAGGGGCGGAGATGGAGACTGACTTATCCATAGCAGTGCTGGCCTTTCGGGGGATGTGCTGAGCCTTCCTGCAGGGGCCGACCTGCATCACCCAGGGGCGCTGGGGATCTGAGCTGACAGCCCTAGCACACCGGGCTTAGTAGAGCTCCTGAAGGTGTACCATTTACCTGTCACTTAACCAGAAGGAACAATGAAATCCTGCACTACAATTATGTTGCAAGTATGACTGCAGGTAACAGCTTAAGAAATTAAAACTTTGATCATAATGGATGGTAATGACGTTTTGAAAAACGGTTTACTTTTCACTGTGAGAACCTTCAGGTGGTAATGTTTAGCTGGCAGCTGTTACCATTATTAAGTGCAGTTAAGTGCAGAGTTCCCCCGCCCCAGCCCCATTTCAGGCGCACATCTTTGTTTTCATGACATCCGGAGGAATCACGGCATTTATCATACAGATATTAATAGTGTACATAATTTAAAAATACAATGAATATATGAAATACAGTTAATTAGGCTCTTGAAAAGAAAGAACCCAGATGGGGGAGTGTGTGATACATTGAAAGTTTTTGAGATTTCATAAAGGGTTGAATGCCAACTCCCTAAAAGATTTTTTTTTTCCCTCTGCGCAACTTCAGATGATAGAGTGTTTCAGCTGATTAGAAAGAACATATTGACAAGAGGCCAGATTGGCTCATTACTTATACACGGGGTTTGAAAAGTAGACTGGGAGAAAGTCTATTTTTCAAATTTTCTTAGAAACGATGGCCTGCATCCCACCCCGTAGAAATCTTGGTCATCCATCAGTATCAACCGCAGAGGCTGCCTCATTCATGAATCTTTTCCTGTGCTTTCCCAGCCTGAGATGATCTCTTCATCCTTTATACCCCATGGCACTTTGCACCTCTCTGTGTCCTGGAGTATGCTTTGTGCTGGGTTATTTATAGTTATTTCTGAATTTGGTGGGGTTTTGTTTGTTTTTTTTTTTTTTGCTAATTTCCAACTCGTTAAGGGGAAAGAACTGTGTATCTTTGCATCCTTAGAAAGAGATACAAAGTGCCTTGTGCATAGGCAACATCTAGAAAGGTACTATTTTCAGTTTGGGGTTGGTTCCTCAGTTCATTTTATTTGTAACTTTGAAGAAGATACACCACAAGTATCCACGGTGCCCCAGTGATGTGTGCGGAGTGCTTCTGCGAGCAAGCTGATAACCAGGGCTCATTAGGTCTTTCTCCATAATTGGCCAGAATTAATCCAGAGGGAGGAGGAGTAAGGATTCAGAAAGCAGAGTTTCAGTGGGAGGAGAAAGGAGCTCCTAGCTGTAGGCCGAGGGAAGAAGGCCGGCCGCCGTACTTGAGGCCTCTAACAGGGGACCCCAGGCACACAGAGATCCTGGGATGCACGGGCCGTGCAGTGTTGGTCCGTCTGGGCGTCTCTGATGGCTTGACGGTTGACAGGGAGCTTCGGCAGCAAGTTTTGGGGACCTGACCAAAGGGAGCAGACTGGTTGGGAAACCAGGCACAGCTCCCCCCTTGCGGGGACCCAGAACAAAGCAGAAGCTTAAATCCCAGGGAATAAAGATCGGGCAGGCTCCTAACACCGGGGCACAGATAGCCGGGCCATGACAGGTGAGAAAGTGCCCTGCTGCTGGGCTCCACTAATTGTTCTCTCGTCCAGGCTCAGGACTGGCACCCAGTCGGCTTCAAAACTTCGGGGGTGACCCAACCCGGGAGCCCAGGGGCGTTACCGTAGAGATGGGAAAAACAGTCTTGGAGCAGTTCTTTCACAGCCTGTGGTAGGTAGCAGTTTTATGAGGTCAGCACATCTGGAACATGTTTAGGGGCCATCAGCATACATAGAGAAACCCTACCAACCCACCTGTCAGGGCTGACTTGTGTGCTGCAGCCCAGGTCACCACCGTACCTAGCTCTGTGGCGGTAGAAGATTCCAGTGTCCTGTGTCTGACACATACGGTATGCTTTCCAGTAACAATCAGCGGAAAACTAGCATCAGACCTCGTGGACTGACATGGGCAGCATCTGAAAAGATCATCTCGTGCAGTGTCTAGCTTTCTGGCAGATAAAAAGCCAGCCTGTGGTAGGGTTTTTTTCTTTTTTCTTTGGAGGGTCACTGACCTGCAAGGGGAAAAAAAAAGTGAAATCTCATAAAAAAACATAACTCATAGCAGGTTTTAACATAGTATTTTGTTTTGATTTTTTTTAAAATTTCCTCTTCAGAAACATATTTTTTGATCTTTCATTATAATATGTAAATACAGATTTATCAAGAATAAAAATAAATGGGCCATAATTTCCTCTTTAGGAAATTACTTAGCATCTCTTTTTTTATTGTTATTACAATTGATTTACAGTGTTGTGTTAGTCTCTGCCGCACAGCCAAGTGAATCAGCCATAGGCATACACACATCCCCTCCCTCTTGGTAGTTAACGTCTATTGACAGTGATGATAAATGCATGTAAAAGGTTGGAAATTTCAGGCAGTACAGGAAGGTACAATATTGGTAAGTGAAAGTTTCTTTTGACTCTCAGGGAAGTTTTATGCAAATATGTATATATATACGTATTTATGGGTTATTTTTTTTAAGAGAAGGAGAGTATATACTAGACATATTGTAATTCTTTGCTTTTTAACCTAATCGAACCCAGAGATCTTTCCCTGTCAGCATGTATGCGTTTACCTGATCCTTCTGAGGAGGTGCACAGTATTACATAGTATGGATTTACCGTAATTACACCAGTCCAATGTCTAACAGTAGACATTTTGTTTCCGGTATTTCTCTGTTCCAAACTGCTGCAATGACCATTAACAAACTGACTCTCAAAACCACTGCTTCTGAAGCTCAGGGCATGTATAATCCAGGGGTTGGCAAGTTTTTTTTCTGTAAAGAGCCAGTTAATATTTTCAGCTTTACAGCAGGCCATACAATCTCTTGTAACTACTCACCTCTGCAGTTGTAGTGCACAAGCAGCTCTAGTTGGGTAAACAGATTATAGTGTATGCAATGGAGTATTACTCAGCTATAAAAAGGAACAAAGTATTGATAAAAGCTGTCACGTGAATGAACCTCAAAAAAGTTAGGCCAAGTGAAAGAAGCCAGACATAAAGGCCTTGTATTATATGATTCCCTTTGTATGAAATGCCTAGAAGAGGCAAATGTAGAGACAGAACTCAGATTGATGGTTGCCAGGAGCTGGGGAGGAGAGGGGGCAACAGGAAGCAACTGTGCACGGGGTTTCCTTTTGGGGGTGATGGAAGTGCTTTGGCACTAGGTGGAGTGGTTGCCCAACGGTGTGAACGTGCTAAGAGCCACTGAATTGGTCACTTTTAAATTATTAATTTTGGGTTATATGAATGTCACCTCAATTAAAAAAAAAATTCACACCTCAGGGGAAAAAGTCACCCTAGTCAGTATATGTGTGAGTGAGCATGGCTGAATTCCAGTACATTGTATTGTAAACTTTATGGTAAGAGCAGGCAGGCCAGATGTGCCAGCCTTTGGTATAATCTGAATAATGATCGTAATGTGAAGGTTGGATCAGGTAGGGATTAGGTAGGTAAAAGGGCTGAGTGGGCGTAAGGATGGGAGGTGGGGAGGCTATTACCATGGTCCAAGAGCGATTCTTCACGTTGTGGGAGGGGCAGGTCATCAAGTCCTGAGAAGCTCGTGAAGCTATGGGCCTCTTGGTCCCCCTCCCCAGATTTGTTTATGTGCACGCAGACATTTTGTTCATGAAAATGCCTGTTCACAAGCCCATGTTCTGGTTGGAGAAGGCGAGGGCTCAGACTCTCCAGAGAACCGCAGTGAGGAAGTGGGGAGTCCAGGCTTCTGAGAAGTTCACGTTCTGTAGCAAAGTCAATACGCTGAAGACCGAAAAGAAGCCATTGGAATTCTCAGCCCCTTGACTCACCTCAGCAGGAACAGTGTCCCAGGAGTCATGGTACCACAAGCCCAGCTGTGACGGGTTGAGAGCGAGTTACGGGTTCAAGCCGTGGCGGCGGCCCTGTGGATGAACTTCTCGAGAGGGTTGGCAGTAAAGGAAAGAAGGAAGCTTTAAAAGCCTGAGCTGAGAGCTGGTGTTTAATAGGAAGGGAAAGATTTCAGCACGTTCGCAGGCTGCGGAAGGGGCCACCTTCATCTCCTTGAAAGGTGCCGGAGAGAGCTGAGGGTGGGGCACGGTCCAAAGAAGGTGGATATATTGGGATCCAGCAGGCAGGGGGCAGGGCTCTCTTGGAGGAGAGTGGACGTGTAGACAGAACTGATGGGTGCCTCTGGGTAAACGTAGAGGTAGAGGAGAGAGCTTGCTAGAGGTTTTGCTAAAGGACCTCTCTCTGAAGTAATGGGTGAGAACCCCTGCTGAGAACGAGGAAGGAGGTGGGTGTGAGAGCAGGGGCTTAGGAGAGTGGCAGAGGTTAGGGGCAACGGCTGTGGGCGGGAATTTCCCAGCGTCCCTCGTAGCTGATATCCAATTGATGAGTTCCGAGGACTCATTCCGTCAACAGACGTCTGCTGAGTGTGCAAAGTGTGCCGCGTGCTTACGCGTCTAAGAACACTGGATCCGTGTTCTTAGGTGCTTTTCTAATTTTACATCAGAAATGTGAGAGAAAATACAGGAACTGTTACTAATTCTTCGTCCATGCCGCCCAACTCTCTTATCACAGCAGGGGGTTCACTGGGTTGATTCGTAATAGTTTAGTTCCTTTGTACAGAACTACCAGAGCTTAGTCAGTGGACAACAGGGCAGCCCTTACACAATTGTGGAAAAGTTCACCTATACTAAAACAAAAGATAATTCCTCATTCACAGACAGATAACTCCTGTGCATCTGGAGTTTTGTGAATCCCATGCGACTGAGCAGCTGGAATGCACATGTGTTCCTCTCATCTCTCTCCCTCCCCCCGTTTTGTTTGTTTGCTTTAGCAAAAATCAGGTCCCGTAAGAGCGAGACAGATGTCTGTGAGCTCAGAAACCAGTCTTCTCTGTGGAGGTGTGAGTGGCCCTTTAAGTTTGGGGTGCGGCCTGAGGGCCGTTGCCTGTTTAGGGCCCAGCGACCAGATCTCTGATAACAGCAAGGTTTTCATTGCCCAGGGTGAGCATCCTTGGATAGAGCAATCTTGGTGCTGAAGATCCACCCCTGTTTGTTATCCCTGTTGCTGCTGGAATTGTGTCCTCCCTCCTCCTCCCGCCTATGAATGATCCCGGCTGATGCCACGCATTTCCCGTGGGGGGGCAGTGCATAATCCATAGCACACCCGCCTTGTTAAAAAGGTGACTGATGGGGCTTCGCTGGTGGCGCAGCGGCTGGGAGTCCGCCTGCCGACGCAGGGGACGCGGGTTCGTGCCCCGGTCCGGGAGGATCCCACATGCCGCGGAGCGGCTGGGCCCGTGAGCCATGGCCGCTGAGCCTGCGCGTCCGGAGCCTGTGCTCCGCAACGGGAGAGGCCACAACGGTGAGAGGCCCGCGTACCGCAAAAAAAAAAAAAAAAAAGGTGATGATGATTAACAGGCTTTTGTAAAGTAAGCTAGACACTGTTAACACTCAAGACAACTCTCAATTAAAACATTTTCCCATTTTCCAGAAAACTGGGAAGAACGTGGTAAAAGAGAGAGCTCTGAGGAGAAGATAATCCATCGTGTTTAATTTCTTAAATAACTCTTGGATTTGTCTTTCCTGGTATAGTTCTAGAACCATCTCCTAATGTGGATTTGTCCTATACATTTTTTTTTTTTAGTGCTTCATTTTTCTTTAGAATAATATTTGTTATATTGACTTGATTCTTAGAACTCTGAAAAAGTTGATGCTGCTTAGTGGAGGGAGTGGTCACTTTTATCAATTATGATGTGAAAACTATTTTTCTTTTTCAAAGCAGACACTTCAGAAATGTCAGATTTCTCTCTGGGCAGGGGGAAGAATATCTACATTAAGATTGCTCTTCTGGATTCTGCAGCCATAGTTAATAAATCTTGATCAGTGTAAAAACAAAAAACCACAAAGAACCACGATAGCTATCACAGGAGAGAAGAAGTGTTCGATTCAGTACTTTCCATCAAGAAATCGTCACATAGCAAGGGATTAGGGGTTAGATTTAATGCTGCCACCTGAAAAGGGATTTGTAATCGTCAGTATATGCTGAGTACCTGCTGTGTGCCTCGCAGGGTAGTTGACGGCGTGGGTGTTGGGGGAGAATTATAAAATGGGGTCAGAATCTTCCAAAAGCTTCCATTACAGTCAGGGAAGACTAGTACACTTGAAACAATCAGCACGTTATACAGGGCTGTACAGTTAAGCACAAAGTCGCATGGGTACATTAATTTAAACAAGATCACTGTAGCTGGGAAGTTAAGATAGAGTTGAGGCTAAAAGGGAGGATCTCAGTTGGCGTGAAAGGCGAGTTCGGATGTAGCGCGTTATTTCGGGCAGTGGTTCTCAACTTTTGCTGAGTATTAGAATCACCTGGTGGGTTGTTTCTTTAAATCCCTGTGTCTAGACTGCATCCAGTACCAACGAGAGGTTTTTCCTCCTGACACCAAATACGTGCTGTCTTTCCCAACCCCAGTTCTCGGATTCTCTGACCTGACACCAACTGGGTGTCCTACAGTTCAGTTCTAACACTAATTAGCATCAGACCCCACAGGTCTAAGGGATCCATCCCACAAGACTGTCCTCACTTTTTTTTTTTTTGGATTTTTTTGGCTGGTTTCGAATCCCATTTGAGTTGTGCAGTTTTTTTTTGTTTTTGTTTTTTTAAAAGATGTTGGGGGTAGGAGTTTATTAATTAATTTATTTTTGCTGTGTTGGGTCTTCATTTCTGTGCGAGGGCTTTCTCTAGTTGCGGCGAGCGGGGGCCACTTGTCGTCGCTGTGCGTGGGCCTCTCACTATCGCGGCCTCTCTGTTGCGGAGCACAGGCTCCAGACGCGCAGGCTCAGTAGTTGTGGCTCACAGGCCTAGTTGCTCCGCGGCATGTGGGATCCTCCCAGACCAGGGCTCGAACCCGTGTCCCCTGCATTAGCAGGCAGATTCTCAACGACTGCGCCACCAGGGAAGCCCTGTCCTCACTTTTAAGGCACCAATTGCAAGTATCAGATCCCCCGGTGACCAGCACTTCTGTCCAGCTTGGCTTCAAATTCGGGGGATCCCACAACCTCCTCCCACTCAGGTTTGATGATTTGCTAGAAACACTCAGAGAACTCAGGATAAATGCCATACTTGCTATTAGAATTTATTATCAAGGATACAGATGAACAGCCAGCTGAAGAGGTTCGTAGGGTGAGGTTTAGAAGGGTCTTGAGCGCAGTAACCTCTGTCCCTGTGGAGTTGGGTGTGTCACCCTCCCAGCAGGTGCATGCGTTCACCAATCTGGAAGTTCTCTGAATCCTGTTGTTCAGGGTTGTTTTTTGTTTTTGTTTTTTTTTTTTTTGCGGTACGCGAGCCTCTCACTGTTGCCTCTCCCGTTCCGGAGCACAGGCTCCGGACGCGCAGGCTCAGCGGCCATGGCTCACGGGCCCAGCCGCTCCGCAGCATGTGGGATCTTCCCAGACCGGGGCACGAACCTGTCTCCCCTGCATCAGCAGGCGGACCCTCAACCACTGCGCCACCAGGGAAGCCCTGTTCAGGGGTTTTTATGGAGGTCCCATTGCCTAAGCATGATTGATGAAATCTTTGGCCATTGGTGATTCAGCTCAGTCTCCAGCCCCAACTCCCCCTTCCAAGGGTGGGACTGAAATCTAATCACATGATTCCTTCTGGTGACCCATCCCCATCCTGAAGCTATGGGGGGCCACCAAGAATCACCTCCTTTCTGAACTCTGTGCCAGAAACTGAGGACAAAAACCAAATGTCTTTTTCATTATACTACAACTAATTCATTCAGAATGTGTGGGAGTAGGAACCAGGCATCTTTATTTTTACGGCTCCCCCAGATGATTCCACTGTGTGCAGCCAGGTTTGAGAAGCATTGTTCTCGGACAGCGGTTTTAAAAGCTTAGTGTTAAAGAAAAAAAGCCTAGCCCCACCTCCTGTCCCATTAAATCAGTCGCTGAGTGTGAGACCCAGGGATGGTCTGTCTTCCAAGAGCCCCAGGTGCTTCTAACATGCAACCAGGCCAGCATGTAAGAGGCAACAGTGGCTCCTTCACTTAGACATGGCTTCAGAGAGACTTGGAGATAGGGAATCAGAGCTCAAGGGAGAAGACTGCCCGGAGTTTTCCACTTGAGGGCCATTGTCAAGTTGTTAATAAATCCAGGAGAGTCGTTACCATTGCAAACAAGAGGGACCTAGGACACAGACTTGGGGAAACCCCAAAGGAAGAAAAGGTGCCAGTGAAGAAGTTAGAAGGCTAAGGCAGAGACACAGGTGGTACGTTTTCAAGGGATTTGTAGAGGATAGGTGGGCAACGTGATTGAAAGGCCGTGGAGAGGCGTGTAAAGTGAGGAAGAAGAGAAACCAATGCTTTTCTAATAGTTGTATCTCAAGGTGGCTGATGAGGAACCAATTTCACTAGAGTGTGTTGGGGTAGAAGCCGGGTTCGGTTCCTT
This sequence comes from Globicephala melas, assembly GCF_963455315.2. Taxonomy (NCBI): domain Eukaryota; kingdom Metazoa; phylum Chordata; class Mammalia; order Artiodactyla; family Delphinidae; genus Globicephala; species Globicephala melas. The sequence continues at coordinate 13,215,358 of NC_083333.1, read as the reverse complement.
ATCTGAAGAGGCGACAGACGTCACAGGAGTGAACCCCAGGGGCCAGGAACCTGTTAGTGCAAGGAAGGTGCAAACCAGGACAGGAGAGAATGTGAGTGAAGGATATTTGAGGTTTGGTTGATCATAAGATTAAGACAAGGAGGGGAACCCAGACCACGGTGGGCGTCTACAGGCAGAAGGAGAGGTGCCTGGAGAAAGGAAAGGAAGATGAGAGACGCTAGAAAAAGAGGCTGTGGCGCACCAACCTTGTCCCAAGTCTGCACGGAGGCCTCTTGTCTCTCCTCAGGGTGTGGGAAGGGACGGATGCAGAATTCTGGCACCAGGTGACAACACAAGCGTCAAGAGCTGGGACAGGAGAAGATCTCAAAAGACCTAGACAGATTTGTGTCTCATTGGTTCTCACGGTCAACCTTGGTTAGAGCTGTCTGTCCCCATGACGTCAGCCGGAGTTCTAATCGAGCACTTCAGAAGTTACCAAGAGTGTTTTTTGTGTAAACTCGGCTTCAAGCAGGCCACCTCGCCCAAACTGTAGTTACGGGAGCAGAGCCTGTCCTGCAACTGTTTGTTACCAGTGCACAGTGAGGTTAAGTACAGGAATTCAGACTTACAGCACTTCGGCATTGCCATGACCTCCAAATGCTCTACTAGTGGGCTTGCACTTTGTGGATTTAAAAAAATTTTCATTTTACTTGTAATTCAGTTTTATTGTATTTTATACAAGCATTGGTCTGTGACAGACTGGAAATTTAAAAAATTTAAAAAATCCTACACCACAGGGAGTTTGAGAAGCAGAGTCCCAGCCCCCCTGCTCCAGTCTGACTGATGCTCTTATGCCCCTTTTATGGAAACTCTGTAGCTATCACCTATGTCGAGGAATCTGTGCTGAATTTTCACCACTTCTTGGATGTTGGCATTTGCTTTCATAGATAGATGGATGGATGGGTGGTGGATAGGTGGATGGGTGGGTAGATGGATGGAGGGCTGGATGGAAGGAAGGACAGGGGCATGGCCCTCTGTCTACGTTGGCAGCCCCCTTCCCACAAGCCCACGGCCCCGTCCTCACTCTTGTCCTTGGGCTGCTTTGTATTCATCTGTTCATTCAGCAGGTATTCCACGGATAGATGTGGTGTTGGGGTAGTTTAGTTGGAGCCATTGGAGACTTGGTGGTGGTTGCTTTGGCACTGAGGCTTGTTTCTTTGGGTCTGGGAAGGCCCTGGCCGAGGTAGATAGGAACAGTAAAGAAAACAGTGGAGAGACCAAGGCTACCTTCCAAAACCCTCAGCTCCGGCCTGTGGAATTACAGTTTGAGGTTCCGGAAGGCCCCTTCTGGGTGCTTGGATGTGACTGACTTCCAGATCTCTGGAAGCAGGTCTCCAGCGACACCCACGCTCCCGAGATCACGGCTCCGAATCTAATCCGCCACGCCGCCCACACCCGCCCTTTGGACAGCGCTCAGTAGTTGACGTACAGCCACAGTGTAAGCGTTCCCAGTGCCTGGAAAGGATCCACTTAGCCTTGGTCACTCTGCCTTTGAGCAGAGACTTTCTTCCCATTGTGACGGGGGGGTGAGTTCTGCTCCCCATTCATTGGCCGCCCTCCCCCGTTGCACGCCACTGGCCCGGTTCAGCCCCCGTTACTTCTCAGGGCTCTTGCTCAGCCTGCTTGCTGGTCTGCTGCTCTCCAGGATAGACTGTAAGCTTCCTGAGGGCAGGGGTTGTGTCCGCCCCGGTCACTCTTGTAGTCCTAGACCTCAGTCCAGTGTCTGACACGTCGTTGGGGTCCAACACCTATTTATTGTTCAGGTGCCGTTTGTCCTGGTGTCTTTCCCCCTAGAACAAACATCTCATCACGTCCTGAAGCCCCTTCATGAGCTCTTCCATGATTGTGCCCTCTCCCTACTTCCTCTACACCCCTTAGTCTGTGGTTCAGCTGCTCTCAACCTACTTCTGTCACCTTCTGTCGAAACTCCAAAGACAAATCATGTTTGCATGCAAAGAGCACTCTACGAGCAGACATCGATTTTGGCAGAAGCTCTCAGAATGCTCAGGGAAGTGGAGCTCTGAGATAACACTAAATTGCCCCCGTGAAGGATGCATTGGTTACGGTGATCCGTGGCACAGAAGGGACACACTGGGTGTTAGGAAATGCAAGGAAGTGGGCCGCTTCAGGGCTAACCTCTACTCTGCTCTATGAAAAGTAATTTGCAAATTTTGGTGCTGTGATTAGTTACAAATCACTCTTACTTTAAGTGTTTTGTCTTCCACTAATTTTAGATTTATAGAAAAGTTGTAAAAACAATGCAAAGAGTTTCCTTAGATCCCTCACTCCACTTTCTCTAATATAACATCTTCCCACTGTATTCCTTAGACCGTGTATTTGTGTGGTTTTTAACTCAAGTTCACCGAATGCTCAGTTATTACTTTCAGAACTTATTTAATGTTTTCTTGAATAAGGCAAAGATGTTGAACTTTTAGACTCTTGGGTTACATATACTTGTATTCTTTTATAGGTAATCTACAATACATTGCTCTGAACACAGTGGCCTCCAACGTTTTTAGATCATGCATTGCATTAGGAAAAATTATGAGCAACCCTCCAGAATTCGTTTTAATAACTGCATTTATAAAATTATATATACTTCCGTTCTCCATAAATATGGCTCCTAAAATTAGAAATTAGAAAAGGTTGAGATTAAATCCAGCATATTCATAGAAGTTTTAGTTTTTCCTTTCTACATTCTAACGAGTTGTTTTGTGCTCCCCGGTTTGTAGATTATTGGCTAAAATGACGGTCCTGGCTTAAATTTCTCCCTCCTTTCCCAACAGAAATGGAACCCAGTGCGAAGGCGATGCGGTTATGTATATTTTTTTAACATTGACTATCTGGGACTGTGTAACGTAGGAATTTTCTAATGCACGATTTGGAAACAGCTGAACTGCTTCTGAGAATCGCACAAACCGAGAACTTTGAACTTGAGAACTTTGTGATTAATAAGGTAGAGCTATTTCTCTTGAAGCAGAGCTATGGATTAAGTCTTTCTTAGGGTTAAGAGAACATTCGTCTTACAACCAGGGATTTCAGTGTCTTTATACCGGAACAAATGCTTTTTTTCAGATCTAGACACAGTATGAAAAATAAGACTCTTTGCAAGGTGCTTGGGAAAGTTCTAAGTAGTTCCCAAGCGGGGAGGCCTTTGTTCTGGAGGAAGAGGCCTGACTTCAGGGGTGAATCGGAGGGACGCTGGGCCCATCATTCACTGCTGGTGTAGGTCAGAGAGAAAAGTTCACATCTGGGTGTTACTGACCACCAAGCCCTTTCCTGTGGTCCTTTCAGAAGTGATATATTGTCCAGCATCCCAAGAGCACAAACCTCTAGTATAGATTTATTAGAGGAAAATGCCCCTTGTCCATATGATAAAGTTATATATTTATTTTCTTTGAAACTCAAGGTAGGTAACAGTTGGAGACTTTGTGGTAGTTATTTGAAGAAATCTACTAGCTGAAGGGTTTAAATTTGCACATAACACAGTGCCTGGCATATGGTTTGTTGGTTGCCTGGCTGAGTGAGTGGCTTTAGATTTTCTGAGGTTGATGGGTATAGTATTGGGCGAGTATTTGAAGGTGATACAGTTTTTGCTTTGTAACTGTTAACCTGTACATGTCAGTCAGTTGCTTCTTCTCTTTGTACATGGCGTTTCAGGATAAAAATGTTTTTAAACACTTGAGGAGAAAATGTCACGAAGTAAATAACCATACGTGGACTTTGTTTCCTTTAGAGGTTTCTGGGTATGTGCTTCAATTTCCCTTGTCAAGTTGAAGCATAAACATTAGAGTGTTTGCTTGTCAACACGTGGAATTTGGTAATTAATTTATATTTAGAAAACCCTTTCCAATTATGAACATTTTAGGGAACAGGGTTTCCAAGTGTATCTCGCTAACAGCCAAGAACAGCTGCATTTATGCACAGTTTTCAAACGGCTTCTCTGTGACATCTGTAAAAATAGACAGCTTCAGTAACTACGCATGCCGTGATCGCATGGCACGTAACAGCGTTTTATGATATGGGGGGGGCAGAGACCCTCTGTAGCTGGACAGTATGCTGACCTGTACAAAAATACTTAATTTGACTTCCACCTGAATTCTAAATTGACCTGTGTTAAATCAGCGGTAAGGTTGGAAACTTCAATTTTAACAAGAAGTGTAAACTACAGTACTTAATTTTGGTTTTTACGTGCTTAATTTGGAGAATAAAAAGATGATTTCTTAGCAATAAATCTGATTTGGAATGGGAGTTAACAAATCAGTAGTAAACAATGATGGCTTACCTGGCAGCATTGTTATGACCAGTATCAGAAATACAAGAGAAGTTCTGATTCAGTGCTAGTCACGCAGACGTGAAGCAGAACTGAAGGTATTTGGGCGCAAGGGCGGCGGGGAGCAACACCTCCACACCAACCGCTTGGGTCTGTTCTCCTGCCAAAGTGTTTTTGGATTTCTTTCACTCGAGTTCCGCTTCTCCCTCTCCCAACCCCAGTCCTTCCGTATGTACACTTCCCAGGAAAAGACAAGATCAGTCTTTTAACGATCAGTTAGTTAATTAGGGGCGATCACGGGACAGTTTGTCAGTTTATAGATGTTCAGATTAAATGTGGCAAAGGAGATTTTCTCTGGCTCTTGTACAGACTCTCTTAGTTTTTACTAATAAAAAGCATTCACTGGAGAGAAACCACGGACCGATTCCACACACCCCCGCCCCGCCCCCCACCCCACCCCCGCCGTGCTTCCAATTAGGGATCTATTATCTCATTCCAGATCATTGGAAAAGGAGATTCAAAATACTGCTTCGTGTAAATATGGCTTTTGCCTGCATTCTGTTACTAGGAGTTCCGAACACATCTGGAGTGAAGGCAGCCCCAGGGGCATTGAAGTGCGCTGTTTGGGTTGGCACAGTGACATTGTAGTATCTGCCAATTTGTAATGGCTTTTGGAAGCAGGCAGTTTTAAACTCTCCCTGAACTATTCCCCCGAGAAATTATTCAATTAAGTACAACTAAAATTAATGTTTAGCAATTTTTGCTTAAATAAAAGAGGCAGCTATAAAGGGAAATCTGGTTCATGCTTGTGTGTTTATTTGAGCCTAAAATCCAGCGGCTAAGAAATAATCGAGTGGCCGGGAATCGGTGCATTTCCTAGAAGAGGTGTAGTTGCCAGGCCCTTTTTACCGCTTTCGCACTGCACACGTGTCTCTGTTGCTGCCTGGGTGGGTTTAGACACCCATCCAGCACCAGCCAGGGAACCATGGGGAATACAAAGCCAGAAGGACTCTTTCTCTATCTTCCTAACCTTTGCTTCTCAAACCTTAAATGGGCATAAGTATCACTGGGGGTCCTGTTAAAATGCAGGTTTTGATTCATTAGTTCCGAGGTGGGGCCTGAGCTTCTGCATGTCTAACAGTTCCCAGGGGATGATGCCCTGACTGCTGGCCGGAGCACCGCACCTGGAGTAGCCAGGTTCTAAGCAGCAGTGGGGTGTATATTGGGGGTAGGATACCTGGACTTGACTTCGATTTCTACTTGGTGGCTTGGCTCTGTGTGTGTTCGGTAGGTATGACTCTTACTTTTCTTCTTGGTGTATTCTTACTTATTTCTCAGAATCCCTGATTCTCCTGGACTTCCCTAGGGCCGCCCCTCCTCCCCGGACTGTTATGTGAAATAGGAAACATTTCTGATTGATTAATCGCAGGAGATAATAGCTTCAGTTCTTCTGTCATGTGTCTTCTGAAATCCAGGTACGTTGTCTACCTGGTCTTCTCCAGTCCATCTTTTTGTAGCCATGTTACAAAGAAGGGGGGAAAAAAAAGTTAACCTGATGTTCTTTGGGCTCTTTCCCTAAACATGGAGGCCAGAGCCCTGGTGAGTGAAATGGTGTATGAATAAGTGGCTTTGTGGTTTCTAACCAGGCATTGTTACTTTCAAGGTTTGGTCCCTCAGGCTCTGAGGTTCAGGGCTTTGATGGTCAGCTTTTAGGGGTGGTCTGATTGGGGCATGGTTAAAATCCACACTAGGTGAAGTCTCCTGAAAGACTGAGTCATAACCCAGGGTGGTTCTTTATCCTTATATGAGAGGGTGTTCTACAAGGAAGACTATAATAGTCACATCTAGTGGACTGGCTCATCCCTTCCTTGTGTTGAATGCTAATTTATAGTCATAACTACCAGACAGAAAAGAATTGAGACATCCTTGTAGTGGTCACCACTTACACCCTTCTGATCTTCCTACTGCAAACGGAGCCCAGAGTGCTAGTATGGGTGTCTATCAGAAATTTCTCACTGTTTTTTTTTTTAACCTTAAAACTCTCCCTCTTTCAGTCCATCCTTGGTTTTTTCTATCTCAGTAACTTTCTTTGTACAGTTCCGATCATGTCACTTCCTTGCTAAAACCCTCCAGTGGTTCTTTGCCTAAACAGTGTTTCCAGAATCTTCAGAAAATTTGTCATATTCACCTGTAGTGTTAGTCATTTAAAGTTCTTCTTTGGACTTAATTTTTTTAAGTAAATTTTTATTTTTATCAAAATAATAAATTTTGATTTAAAAATCAGAATTAGAAGACTTAAGAGAAGCAGGACTCCTCCCCATCTGCCTTCCTCGCCTCAAAGTTCTATCCCCCAGATGAAGTGCTTCTAATTCTTTTAGGGGTTTATGTGTCAATATCTATAGTACAATACCTATATTTCAAAATAATGTGCTCCTGTTTCTTTTCAATCTTAGCCCCTGTCGACATCCTCCTGAGGAAGATGTTAATTGAAGCCACAGCAATCCTGTACATACACACGTCCCCTCTCCCCCATTGCTCACACATTTTAGTTAAGTCAGTGTTGATGGAATCATGACTATGTAATTGTTGTTCGTGACCGAACCACAGTGGGTTCTAGAATTAGATTTTATTTCATTACACCCTTTTCCTCTAAAGTCGCCAATTGCCTCTTTTTTATTTGCTTAGTTGTCTTTATTGATGCTTTTTCATCCCTGCCCCCAGTTAACAGAATTTTGAAATTCCTTTCAATATAGACAAACTCTGTTGGTAGCTGTCTTAGTCTGTTCCAGCTGCTGTAACAAAACAGCACAGACTGGGAGGCTTATAGACCACAGAAATGTATTTCTCACACTTCTAGAGGCTGGAAGTCTGAGATCAGGGTGCCAGCAGGGTCAGTGAGGGCCCTCCTCTGGGTCACAGACTTCTCCTTGTGTCCTCAAGTGGCAGAAGGGCCCAGGGAGCTCTGTGGGGTCTCTTTTATAAGGCACTAATCCCGTTCAGGAGGCTTTTGTCCTCATGGCTTAAGCATCTCCCAAAGGCCCCACCTCCTAATACCATCCTGTTGGGAGTTAGGATTTCAGCATATGAATGTTGGGGGGACACTACTGTTCAGAGGCCTGTCAGTTTCCTCTTTTGATTGGAGCCCTTTGTCTCCCTGCTCTGATCTGGGCTGGCTGTGCTCAGGATGCGTCCACATTGTTCTGGGGTGCCCTGCATCTCCACACTGGGAGCGCAGCGCCCTCTGCCCCTCCTTGATGTGTGTTCCCTGCTTTCTGGATCTCAAGTCATCCTCTTTCTTCCCCCACCCGCTTTTTGGTGCAGCTCTTTCTCCAGGAACTTCCAAGCGAGGGCGCATGGGAGGTTAAAAAAAAAAAAAAAAAGACCGTATACATTTGAAAATCACTTCATTCTCCCTTCATGTCTGATTGGAAGAATGACTGCATCCTGGGTTGGAGTTTGTTCTCTCGGCATTTTCAAGGCCTGCCTCCTTTAGCCTCCAGCCTTCAGCGTTGCTTTGGGAAGATCTGCCATTCTGATTCCCATTGTATATGAGCTATTTGTTTTACTCCCATCTCTGAAAGCTTTTAGAATCTTTTCATGTATAGTGTTCTGAAATTTCACAATGATAAGGATGTGACTTTTTTTTTTTTTTTTTTTTTTTTGTGGTACGCGGGCCTCTCACTGTTGTGGCCTCTCCCGTTGTGGAGCACAGGCTCAGAGGCCGTGGCTCACAGGCCCAGCCGCTCCGCGGCATGTGGGATCTTCCCGGACCAGGGCACGAACCCGCGTCCCCTGCATCGGCAGGCGGACTCTCAACCACTGCGCCACCAGGGAAGCCCAAGGATGTGACTTTTTAAAAAAAATAAATTTATTTATTTATTTTTGGCTGCATTGGGTCTTCATTGCGTGCAGGCTTTCTCTGGTTGCGGCGAGCAGGGGCTGCTCTTCGTTGCGGTGCACGGGCTTCTCATTGCGGTGGCTTCTCGTTGCAGAGCACGGGCTCTAGGTGTGTGGGCTTCAGTAGTTGTGGCATGCGGTCTCAGTAGTTGTGGCGTGCGGGCTCAGTAGTTGTGGAGCACAGGCTTAGTTGCTCTGTGGCATGTGGGATCTTCCCGGACCAGGGCTCAAACCTGTGTCCCCTGCATTGGCAGGAGGATTCTTAACCAGTGTGCTACCAAGGAAGTCCCTTTTTTAAAAAAAACAAACAAAAAAATCATTGCTCTGAGCACTTGGTACTCACTTTTCATCTGGAAACTTGTCCTTAAATTCTGGGAAACCTTATTGTATTATTTCCTCCACTTGATTTCTCCTCTCTCTCTCTCTCCCTCTTTCTCTCTCTCTCTGTTCCTATTGTCAGTGTTGGGCCACAAGAATTAATCCTCCATTTAATTTAAATTTTTTCTCTCATTTTTCATTGCTTTATCTGTTTGCTTGATTTCTTTATTTTTTATTTTTTTTTTGTTTGCTTGATTTCTTGAATAATGTCCTCAGCTCTGTCTTCCTTCTGTTTCTTTCCCCTCTTCCTCCCTCACTATCCTGTCTTTTTTCATTTTGAAAAAATGAAAGGAAGTTGTAAAGATAGTGCAGAGGTCCCATGTCCTTCACCCAGCTTATCTCAGCTGTTACCCCTTACATGATTATAGTGCAATATCAAAACCAGGGATTTGACATTGGTACAGTGTGTGTCTGGTTCTATATCATTTTATCACAAGTGTAGTTTCATGTAACCATTACCATAACCAAGAATCCGAACTATTATTGCTCTCCTAATTTCTGAGAACTCTTTCTTCTTCCCTGGAAGTTCCTATTTTACCCTGTGTGTTATAGTTTTGTACATACATTGTCTTCTTTTAACTCTCTAAGGAGGTGTGTGCGTGTGTTTTGTTTGTTCCAAGAAAGATTTGCTTTGGAATCATTTTTCAAATGCCTGATGATTCTAAATGTTCATGTTTGAAGGTGAGGCACCAAAAGTTGATTGGAAGGACTTTATGTTGGCTGAAGTTTAACTAGTGGGCCTTACTTTAGGGCAGTGGAGGGGGGGGACCCAAACATTTCATTATAGGAGTTTCAAGTATCAGAGTGTATGCATCTTTTCTCTTGGACCCTCCAGTCTCCTCTTGGGGGATATCTGCAGCTGGAGCCTCCAGATGCTGGCTGGGGAGAGATTCAGGGAGAAGGGGTGGTGGGCTGGAGCTCATATCTCAGTAGGCACACTTTTATTCAGTACTCCTCTTTTTACTACACCACACCCACTTCCTCAGTGGGGCCCAGCATCCCGGGCCCAGAGCTCCCCAAATGGGATTCAGGCCTCCCTGGAGAAGGTGTGGGCTTCTCCACAGCCTGCTGGATGGCAGAGGGAGCCCACTGGTTGCCAGAGCTGGTCCACAGAAAACGTTGCTCTTGGGGCCAGCAGACTGAGGAACCACAGTGAAGCTGGGCAATTAGGAAACACCCCTCAGGGCTGGGGGCTGGGGGGTGGACACAGAGGAGTCAGGGCATTGGGAGTGGCTCCCTGGCAGGATGGTATGTGGTGTCCGACTCTGGAGGCCGGGACTCTGAGCTCACTTGAGGGGGCGTTTGCTCTGGGCTCACAGGTGGGACCCAGCACCACTGGATGTTGTCCGTATCCATGGTCACTGGGACAGGAGCAGCAGCAGGAAGAAGAAAAGACACTAGCACACCTGATCCTGGAGTGGCACTTGCCTCTGGCTTGGTCCCTCCAGCGCCCTCTGCCGATAAGGCTTAACATCACATGAACTACAAAGGAGAGATGCTTAGAGTTTAGCCCGCCGGTGCAGAGTTAGCACTGAAGGGTGAATCTGGAGCTGAGAGGCAGTGCATTGGTAACTGGCATAAAGGAGTAAAATATGATGCAGAGTGTCAGCCTACTGACACATTGTATAAAATTGGGACATTTTCCGTTTTAAGCTGTTGTTTAATTAACGGGACTCCCCCACCCCCCATTTTCAGTTGTGTTGTGCTTTATACAGTACTTTGCGTTTGCATTTCTTTTCTGTACTTGGAGAGTTTAAAGATACATATAAGGTAAAACATAAGGATTCTTAAAAATGTCTATATAATCAGATAGCAAAGATAAATGGGTGAACTGTGGCTCCAGGGGACCTGTTTGTAGATACCTGCCCTGGACCTTTACACCCCCTTTTAAGAATGGAGATGCACACCTCAGATAGGTCCAAAGTGTTAAAACTGATTGGAATAAAGGGAGGTAATTTTTTTGTGAACGAGGAATGTTCTCTTCTAAAGTGGAAACATGTTTCTTTTTCAAGTTATTTGTTTTTTTAAAACAAGAGGGCATGGTTAGTTTCAGCTTTCTGACTGATAGATGTCATGGTACCGAATCTCTCAGAATCTATGTCTTAACCGCCTCTCTGGGCTTCATCAGACATCTCCTGTAAGAAAGGGAAACACAGAGAAATCAAGGTGATGGTCCTCTGGAATGGGAAAAATGCAGACTATGTTTAGTCTGGAGGTAGACACAGACCTGAAATTTGAGACATAAGAGGCATGAGCTACCAAGTAAAGCTTTTGAATTGAAATCCAGAGACCCGTCTTTGTGTCCTACTACTTATTCGTGGGGTAACTTAGGCAAGTTGCATAATCTGTGTGGGCCTGTTTGGACATCTATAAAATACTCTGACAGTTTCCCTATCTACCTTTCAGGATTGTCAGGAGGATCAGGCGAGATAATAAATGGTTACGGTTCTTTAAAACTGTATTACCATCATTAATACAGTATTTTTAAAACTCTTCATTTATATGAAATCAGACTGAAACAGGGAATGTAAGCCCTAACTTAGAAATAATGCCGTTTTATGGATTTCATGAAAAGCTTGTCTGTTTTGTTGAGCTCTAAGAGGAAGAACCCAGAAATAGTGTTTAAGACTTTCTCCATTCCTCACGTTTTCTTTTTGGATTTATCTATTTTGTGCTTATTGTGTTATAAGAACTTGAACATGCTGTAAATACTCAGTAGCTGGGGCAGATATGGAAGTGCAAGGCTGTGATCCTGTTCGCATTTTTGAGTCCCAGAGGAAAAGTAATTGCTCAGGCAGGCAAATCCTGTTGGATTTGAAAGGTAGGCTGTTTCTCAAAGGGAGCAAAAATCTAATGGTTTGGGTCTAGATATTTCATGAGAGACTGTCTAGAAGCTTAAGTGATAAAATGGAGGTAGGTAGAAATTATCCATGATTTTCTGTAATCACTTGTGAAAGAGGAAATGTTGGCAATGGCCTTGGCTCCCAGTTGGAGGTTATATTCTCCACCAAAGTCATGACGTTGTCTATGTCATGTCTGTCATGACATAGACAATCATGATTATGACCAACAACATACAGCGTCACAAGTAAGAACTGTACATTCTTATAACAGTTACAAATAAGATTACATTTTTAGTTTTATAGTATTTAAATAATTCCACCGACTATGCAGACAGCTGTAGTGTCTGTAACATAGCATAAAGGAACACTCAACTGGATCATAGATTTGGCTTAAGAAATTCAGATACTCATTGTACTAAATAATAAACATTTACTCAGCAATAGTTTAGAAGGTATTTATAGGGAAAATTTGAATGATCTCATCTTCAAACAAAACAGAACAAACAAGGCAGTCTTGGACTGTTTGATCTGCTGTCCCCCTTTTCCTTTCTGAATGTTACGAAAAACATAACTCTGGAATCAGACAGACTGCAGGTCAGACCGGCTTTGCCACTTAGCAGCTGCGTAACTTTGGACACATCATTTCACCTCTTTGACCTTTGCCTCTAGGAAGACTTGCCTCATGGGGTTGTCATAAGGATGAGCAGAAATAGTACCTGCCTGTCAGGAGCCAGTGGAGAATTCGTATGTTCACTTAATATGTTCTCACGCCTGCATATAAGTAGGGATCCTAAGAAAATTGAAAAAAATAGGCCTGCTGACATTCTTATGGGATCCGAGGCTTGTGTGGATATCCTTTGTGGAAACTCAGTTGGCCATCTGTGTGAATCTGTTTCTGGACTCTTTTCTGTTCCGTTGATCTTCTTTCGTCCGATCCAAACGCTCTTGATCGCTTGAAATCAGATCGTATGACTTTTCCAACTCTGGGGTTTTTTCCCCCCAAAACATTGATTAGACGTGGCAAAACTAATAGACATCTTTGTCTTGTTCCTGATCTTAGGGGAAAGTGTTTAATGAGTCCTCTTTAAATATGATGTTAGCTATTGGCTTTTTTAAAATAAGACTTTATTCTTTAGAACAGTTTCAGATTTACAGAAAAATTGAGAAGATAATACTAGAGGGTTCCCATGTACCCCGTGCCTAGTTTCTCACGTTAGTGTGGTATATGTTTTACTTTTAATGAACCAGCATCGATACATACCGAAGTCCACAGTTTATGCGGATTTCCTTAGTTTTGACCTGATGTCCCTCCTCTGCTCCAGGGTCTTATCCAGGATACCCCGTTACATTCCAGTGTCATGTCTCTCTGGGCTTCTTTTGGCTGTGGTGGCAGTTTCTCAGACTCCTTGTTTTTGGTGATGTTGACAGTTCTGGGGGATACTGGCCAGGTATTCTGTAAGATACTACACAGCTAGACTGTCTGATGTTTTCCTCATGATAAGACTGGAGTTCTCAGTTATTAGGACGAAGTCCGCAGAGGTCAAGTGCTGTTCGCATCACACCAGATCAAGGGTGCCTACGGTCCACATGATCTGCGACCATTCACCTTAACCTTGATCATCTGGCTGAGGTAGTGTCTGTTGGGCTTCTCCCCTGTAAAGGTGCTCCCTTTCCTTCCTTTATTTCCATGCTCAGCTCCTCGGGAGGAAGTCAGTACCTGCAGCCCACACCTAAGGGGTGAAGACATATACTCCCCCCTCCTTGAAGACGGACTGGCTACCTAAACTATTGGGAATTTCTCATGGGAGATTTGTCTCTTCTCCCTCATTTATGAACTTATTCAGTCAAGTGTTTTTATCAGAGTATATGTCAGATATTTATATTTAGTGTAAAATTAATGGATATTTACTATGGATATTATTATTTTTTTATTTTTTATTTTTTTGCGGTACGCGGGCTTCTCGCTGTTGTGGCCTCTCCCGTTGCAGAGCACAGGCTCCGGACGCGCAGGCGCAGCGGCCATGGGTCACGGGCCCAGCCGCTCCGCGGCATGTGGGATCTTCCCGGACCCGGGCACGAACCCGTGTCCCCTGCATCGGCAGGCGGACTCTCAACCACTGCGCCACTAGGGAAGCCCTATGGATATTATTTTATACTTTTGGCTACTTTATTTTGTTGCTCAAATTATTCCAGCTTTGGCCATGGGGAGCTCTGTCGGTTGGCTCCTATGCTCCTTTGACATATCCCCACTGGTGAGGTTGTTGTGTTGTTGTTGTTGTTGTTTGTCTTTTAAAGCGCTTCCTCCGTTTCTGGTCCTACCAGATACTTCAGGTTCCTCTTGTGTATCTCCTGTGCCAGTCTGAGAGTCATCTATTTTCTTTACTGGAGAATGGCCTTAAAACCAAGATTTGGGTGCCAAGTGTGCTTGTTGCTCCTGGGGTATTGGTTTTTTCAACGCCTTCTCAGTTGACAAAGCATAGAAATGCATGTCTGTTTACTAAGCTGTGTATATACACATATCCCTATGTAACCGTCTTTATGTCAAGGTCATACCGACGTCTCTAACTCTCATCTGTTAACCACATGGATTGTCCTAGCCTCCTCTTCTTGCTTATCTTTAAATTTCCAATCCAGCAGTGAGAATCTGGCCCTTACCATCCATCATCCATTTCCATAATTGCTCACTTCCATGTACGTGTGTAAGCCCTATTGTAATTAACTCGTACCACCAGGGAAATCCACTTCATCCACTAGAATTCTGTGCTTATATGCAGTGCTTTTGCCTGAGTCTTACAGACTCCACTCATTCCCAGAGTAACTTAGGTCAGCACCTGTTCTTTCCACCCTTTTCAGGGATGTTGTTTGATACATTTACAGTACAGATAGATGCTCGTATCACACTCTATGTTCCTTCCTGGAATCCCCAGCCTCCTAAATGATTTTTGTTTTCTTAATTTACAGCACAAAAAGTGAACCTTAATGAATGTGAAGTTCTATGGGTTTTGACAAATGCATAATGTCACATATTCACCATTACAGTGTCATACAGAATTTTGTACTGCCCTAAAACTCCCTGCGCTTCACCTGTTCATCCCTTCCCTATTCCTTCTAAACTCCTGGCAAACACTGATCACTGTGTTCTCACTATAGTTTTGCCTCGTCCAGGAGGTCATATGATTAGATTCATACAGTATATAGACTTTTTATTCAAGGTGCAAAGAAACGTGTTGATTATCTTGAAATTATTCAGTCAGAGCTGAGCACATTATCACCAGGATTCCAGTTTTCTAAAATAACGGGAAGTGTATTTTTATTGTTACATTATTAGCAAGGGTTCTAATATGGCTTAACCTTTTTTTTAAACATCTTTATTGGAGTATAATTGCTTTACAATGGTGTCTTAGTTTCTGCTGTATAACAAAGTGAATCAGCTACACATACACATATATCCCCATATCGTCTCCCTCCCACCCTCCCTATCCCACCCGTCTAGGTGGTCACAAAGCACCGAGCAGATCTCCCTGTGCTATGCGGCTGCTTCCCACTAGTTGTCTGTTTTACATTTGGCAGTGTATATATGTCCATGCCACTCTCTCACTTCGTCCCAGCTTACCCTTCCCACTCCCCGTGTTCTCAAGTCCATTCTCTACATCTTCGTCTTTATTCCTGTCCTGCCCCTAGGTTCTTCAGAAGCATATTTTCTATTTTTTAGATTCCATATATATGTGTTAGCATATGGCATTTGTTTTTCTCTTTCTGACTTACTTCACTCTGTATGACAGTCTCTAGTCCATCCGCCTCACTACAAATAACTCAATTTTGTTTCTTTTTATAGCTGAGTAATATTCCATTGTATATATGTGCCACATCTTCTTTATCCATTCATCTGTTGATGGACACTTAGGTTGCTTCCATGTCCTGGCTATTGTAAATAGCGCTGCAGTGAGCACTGTGGTACATGACTCTTTTTGAATTATGGTTTTCTCAGGGTATATGCCCAGTAGTGGGATTGCTGGGTCACATGGTAGTTCTATTTTTAGTTTTTTAAGGAACCTCCATACTGTTCTCCATAGTGGCTGTATCAATTTACATTCCCACCAACAGTACAAGAGGGTTCCCTTTTCATCATACTCTCTCCAGCATTTACTGTTTGTAGATTTTTTTTATGATGGCCATTCTAACTGGTGTGAGGTGATATCTCATTGTAGTTTTGATTTACATTTCTCTAAGGATTAGTGATGTTGAGCATCCTTTCATGTGTTTGTTGGCAGTCTGTATATCTTCTTTGGAGAAATGTCTATTTAGGTCTTCTGTCCATTTTGGATTGGGTTGTTTGTTTTTTTGATATTGAGCTGCTTGTATATTTTGCAGATTAACCCTTTGTCAATTGCTTCGTTTGCAAATATTTTCTCCCATTCTGAGGGTTGTCTTTTTGTCTCGTTGATGGTTTCCCTTCCTGTGCAAAAGCTTTTAAGTGTCATTAGGTCCCATTTGTTTATTTTTGTTTTTATTTCCATTTCTCTAGGAGGTGGGTCAAAAAGGATCTTGCTGTGATTTATGTCATAGAGTGTTCTGCCTGTGTTTTCCTCTAAGAGTTTTATAGTGTCTGGCCTTACATTTAAGTCTTTAATCCGTTTTGAGTTTATTCTTGTGTATGGTGTTAGGGAGTGTTCTAATTTCATTCTTTTACATGTAGCTGTCCAGTTTTCCCAGCACCACTTATTGAAGAGGCTGTCTTTTCTCCAGTGTATATTCTTGCCTCCTTTATCAAAGATAAGGTGACCATATGTGCGTGGGTTTATCTCTGGGCTTTCTATCCTGTTCCATTGATCTATATTTCTGTTTTTGTGCCAGTACCATGCTGTCTTGATTACTGTAGCTTTGTAGTATAGTCTGAAGTCAGGGAGCCTGATTCCTCCAGCTCCATTTTTCTTTCTCAATATTGCTTTGGCTATTCAGGGTCTTCTGTGTTTCCATACAAATTGTGAAATGTTTTGTTCTAGTTCTGTGAAAAATGCCATTGGTAGTTTGATAGGAATTGCATTGAATCTGTAGATGGCTTTGGGTAGTATAGTCATTTTCACAATGTTGATTCTTCCAATCCAAGAACATGGTATATCTCTCTATCTGTTTGTATCATCTTTAATTTTTTTTCATCAGTGTCATAGTATTCTGCATACAGGTCTTTTGTCTCCTTAGGTAGGTTTATTCCTAGGTATTTTATTCTTTTTGTTGCAGTGGTTAGTGGGCATATTTCCTTAATTTCTCTTTCAGATTTTTCATCATTACTGTATAGGAATGCCAGAGATTTCTGTGCATTAATTTTGTATCCTGCTACTTTACCAAATTCAGTGATTAGCTCTTGTAGTTTTCTGGTAGCATCTTTAGGATTCTCTATGTATAGTATCATGTGACAGCTTTACTTCTTCTTTTCCGATTTGGATTCCTTTTCTTTTTTGTCTCTGATTGCTGTGGCTAAAACTTCCAAAACTTTGTTGAATAATAGTGGTGAGAGTGACAATCTTGTCTTGTTCCTGGTCTTAAGTGGAAATGGTTTCAGTTCTTCACCACTGAGAACGATGTTCGCTGTGGGTTTGTCATATATGGCCCTTATTATGTTGAGGTAGGTTCCCTCTGTGCCTGCTTTCTGGAGGGTTTTTATCATAAATTGGCGTTGAATTTTGTCGATAGTTTTTCTGCATCTATTGAGATGATCATATGGTTTTTCTCCTTCAATTTTTTAATATGATTTATCACATTGATTTGCGTATATTGAAGAATCCTTGCATTCATGGGATAAACCCCACTTGATCATGGTGTATCATCCTTTTAATGTGCTGCTGGATTCTGTTTGCTAGTATTTTGTTGAGGATTTTTGCATCTGTGTTCCTCAGTGATATTGGCCGGTAGTTTTCTTTCTTTGTGACATCTTTGTGTGGTTTTGATATCAGGGTGATGGTGGCCTCATAGAATAAGTTCGGGAGTGTTCCTCCCTCTGCTCTATTTTGGAAGAGCTTGAGAAGGATAGGTGTTAGCTCTTCTCTGAATGTTTGGTAGAGTTCACCTGTGAAGCCATCTGGTCCTGGGCTTTTGTTTGTTGGAAGATTTTTAATCACAGTCTCAATTTCAGTGCTTGTGATTGGTCTGTTTATACTTTCTATTTCTTCCTGGTTCAGTCTCGGAAGGTTGTGCTTTTCTAAGAATTTGTCCATTTCTTCCAGGTTGTCCATTTTATTGGCATAGAGTTGCTTGTAGTAATCTCTCATGATCCTTTGGATTTCTGCAGTGTCAGTTGTTACTTCTCCTTTTTCATTTCTAATTTTACTGATTTGAGTCTTCTCCCTTTTTTTCCTGATGAGTCTGGCTAATGGTTTATCAATTTTGTTTATCTTCTCAAAGAACCAGCTTTTAGTTTTATTGATCTTTGCCATGGTTTCCTTCATTTCTTTTTCATTTATTTCTGATCTGATCTCTATGATTTCTTTCCTTCGCTAACTTTGGATTCTGTTTGTTCTTCTTTCTCTAATTGCTTTAGGTGCAAGGTTAGGTTGTTTATTCGAGATGTTTCCTGTTTCTTAAGGTAGGATTGTATTGCTATAAACTTCCCTGTTAGAACTGCTTTTGCTGCATCCCATAGGTTTTGGGTTGTCATGTTTTCATTGTCATTTGTTTCTAGGTATCTTTTTATTTCCTCTTTGATTTCTTCAGTGATCTCTTGGTTATTTAGTAGTGTATTGTTTAGCTTCCATTTGTTTGTATTCTTTACAGATTTTTTCCTGTAATTGATATCTAGTCTCCTAGCATTGTAGTCAGAAAAGATACTTGATACTTTTTTCTTTTCCCCTACCCAGGTACATGGGGAGTTTCTTGCCTTTTGGGAAGTCTGAGGTCTTCTGCCACTGTTCAGTAGGTGTTCTATAGGAGTTGCTCCACATGTAGATGTATTTCTGATGTACTTGTGGGGAGGAAGGTAATCTCCACGTCTTATTCCTCTGCCATCTTGAAGGTCTCCTCCTTAACATTTTTTTTAAGTAGATGTTTTTCTTGAAGGGCTAGGAAAACTGGTGAGGCAATATTTTTATGCCTATTGTAGAGCTGTTTAATGAGTAACTTAAGGTAAGAAATGTTATGCTTTTAGCATTCTATATTCAAATTAGGAACGATGGGGCCTTCTCTGAGCTCTGTGGGACTCTTTTTTTTTTAATGACTTAAAATTTTGTCTCTCTCTACTGTTGATAATCCAGAAAATCCTTTTGACTTTTAAATATTGTCGGGATGACCACTGTATTGTGTGTTGCCGTGCAATTCTAGCCCACGTTTGTATTTGTAATTGTCTTAGCAATCCTTGGCTGATGAGAGAAGAAGGTATACTTAATATGTAATGATATATTTGCTTGCAAGAGAAGGCCAAAGGCTGTCACTGTGCAATGTCTAAAAGATGTCTCCACAATTGGAAGAAAGAATAGCAGGACCACCCTAAAGGACCCATACTTCAGTCTGTATCATATTCATGTTTCAAGCAACAATTTACTACTCAGAAAACAGGCTGTCTCTATCAGCATGAAATTATTGTTATTAAACAGAATTTTAGTTTTTATTTTTAATATGAATATATATTTTTAGAACTATGGAATAAAGAAATATAAACATAAATAACATATACCACCATTGATGTTTATATTTAATTAAGTAATTTAAATAGAATAACATATTAATACTGTGGGGTATAGAAGAATTGTTTTTCACTTTATAATGAACTAGATACAACTCAAGATTAAAAAACAGTGATTTAGCACCTGGCAAGTTTTCAGTAAATATTAGTAGTTAGTGTTCTGGTTTTACATTGTAGGAGTTTTCAGTAACACACTAGGGTCCTCTTACCATCTTCCTTTCCCCACACTTCGGCTGCATTCAGTCCTGCAGCTCAGGCAAATT
Organism: Globicephala melas; assembly: GCF_963455315.2. Classification (NCBI taxonomy): domain Eukaryota; kingdom Metazoa; phylum Chordata; class Mammalia; order Artiodactyla; family Delphinidae; genus Globicephala; species Globicephala melas. Next base: position 13,195,993 of record NC_083333.1, on the reverse strand, counting down.
GCCCCCTTCTTCCCCCACCCAAAGCAGCTCTCAGCACAGTCCACGGCAGTGGCCCAATTACCAGTCCATAGACATAGTATATGCCACCCTCTTTTCTGCAGCGCTGCCCTCTAGGACAGCATTCTCTTCTGCTTTTTCACCCTCCTCCTTTGTTTCTAGTTTTTGTTCCTCTTGTTCTTTAAACACTAGCGTTCTCTGATGTTCTTCCTTTACCCATACCTCTCTTTGTTCATTATATCTTTTTTCATTTGAATTTTTGAATTAACATACAGAAAAATCGACTGTGTGTGTGTTTGTGTAGTGCTGTGAATTTTAACACATGTATAGATGTGTGTAACCACTACCACAGACAGGACACAGAACAGTTCCATCACCCCTTGTGCTGTTCATTTGCCGTCGTTCCCTCCCCCATCCCTAACCCTTGGTGATCACCAACTGGCTTGTTCTCCATCAGTATAGTTTTGTCTTTTGGAGACTATCATATAAATGGAATCACACATATGAACTTCGGTAGTATTCCATTTTAATTTTTCTATTGCGCTTTTTGCTGTATATATTTGTACAGATTGTATTTGTGGTTACTAGGGATGACAATATATATACTTAACATTCTACAGTCTGCTTAGAATCAATATTTTATCATGTCTAGTGGGGTATAGTAACCATACCACCATAAAGGTCCCTTTACCCTTCCTTCCCGTCAGTATGGTGTATGATACTTATGTTCATTGAAAACCAGATGTTGTAAGTTTTGCTTTCAACTGTCAGATAATTAAAGAACTTAATTGGAGAAGGATCTATTATATTTACCCAAATGTTTTTCATTCTGTTGCTCTTCATTTCTGATGTACCAGATTTTCTGCTGGTGTGATTGCCTTTCTGTCTGAAAAAGTGCCTTCAGTTTTTTTGTGTGGGGTCTGTAAATTCTCTTAGCACTTCATCTGAGAATACCTTTCTTTCACCTTGATTCCCAAAGGATATTTTTGCTGGATATAAACTTCTGTGTTGACAGTTTTCTTTCAGCATTTTAAAAATGTTGTTATATATTCTTCTGGCCTCCATGATTTCTGGTGAGAGATCCACAGTCTTTCAAATCTTTGTTTTCCTAGAAGTAATATGTCGTTTTGGGGGGTGGTTTTCAAGATTTTTTCCTTTGTTTTTAGTGTTCAACGGTTTGGGTTTGATGTGTCCAGACATGGACTTCTCTGTGTTTATCTTTTTGGGGGTTTTCCGAGCTTCTTGAATGTATAGGTTTATGTTTTTTGTCAAACTTAAGAATTTCAGCCGTATTTCTTCAAATATTTTTGTGCCCCACACTCTTTTCCTCTCCTTCTGGGCCTCTGATGACATGAATGCTTGACCTTTGGCCATTGTCCCGTAGGTCCCTTAGGCTATGGTCATCCCCCTGCCTTTTCTCCTCATTGTTCAGATTTGATTGTTTCTGTTGACTTGTCTTCCAGTTCACTGCCTCTTTGCTCTGTCATCTCCATTCCGGTATTGAGCCCATCCAGTGAGTTTTTCTGATTTTGATTCTTGTAGTTTTCAGTTTTGCAATTCACATTTGGTTCTTCTCTGTATTTTCTGCTTTTTTAAAAAAAATTTTTTCTGAAACTTTTGTTTCAAGAGTGTTCACTTTTACTTGTTGGGGCATTTATATTATAGCTGCTTTAAAGTCCTTGTGAGATAATTCCAACAGCTGTGTCATTTCAGCCCTGGCATCTGCCGATTGTCTTTTCTGATGCATCTTGAGGTTTTCTGGTGCTTCATATACTGAGTAATTTTGGATTTGATCTTGATTATTATGAGACTCGGGTTCTGGTTTAAGAGGAAAATGTATTATTTACTTGGCCACTGTTTCTCCTTCTGTTTTCCTGGGTGTTTATCCCTGTCTCTTATTCTTTTCCTTCCATATTTTGTCCTCTGTAACCTCCTTCTGTGACTTCTGGGAGACTATTCCAGTTTGTTTTCTAACTGAATCTTTTATTTAGATTACAATCTGTTTAACTGCCTTCACTGCGGTTTTTAATTTGACAAGTGTGTTTCTACCTGGAGCACTGTTTCTAGTAACTTAGGTCAGTCCCTCATCGTGGCTCTCTGTTCTGTCGTATTGATTTAGTGTCCTCTTGAATCTTGTTTTAAAAACAGAAACCAGTTTCTCAGGTTTTGTCCTTTTCTGGAAGGAATTGTGTTTTCTAGGGCAAAAGGGGTGAGGGAGGGGGAGCAGATGCTCCCTCTTTATTTACACCTGTTGGCTCTTTGCTCATCTTCACACACACATGTCAGTGTCTGTCTGTTAGAAGTTGGGAAGGGTTCTAACTCAGCATAGGCCTCTGTTACACACGTTTCAGCCTGGAGGAAGGAAGACTGAAAGGCCGTGGGATTGCTGGTGGGGAGGAAGAAGGAAAGGAGCCTGTGCTTTCTGCCCAGCCTGGCCCACCTGTTCCTGCTTAAAATGGGAGCAGGTATGGCCAAGGGGCTTTCTCCTAGGCCTCAGAAGCTTGAGTGCTCCCAGAGGCTCTGCTTGGGTGTGCGGGGACTCCCTGCCTGCTGCCCTGCCATAGGGTGCCTTGGCCAACGTGTTACTTTTCCTTTGCTGAGTCACAGATTGGTCTATCCTTCTGTTCCTGGTTTCCTAGTGTACAGAAAAGTGTATTATTAGAGGTTATCACCCACCCCATGTTTAGTTTCCATTGTAGGGAATAAAGGGAGTTAAAGTAATGCCCTCAAGAAAAGCTCTTTATTCACCGTTTGGTTTTTTTAATGCTTGTCTTCAAATGTCATTAGCAATTAAGTGAAAGGCATAACAACATAATGACTTTGCAAGTGCCAGGATCCATTTTGAGTGCAGAAGGCACCAAATTTATCTGAAAATACGCAGCACACTCTCTGCCCTTATACAGATTTTACTGAGACTGTAACTGAGCCTAGAAGAAAATTAAATATATTTGGATCCAGCTGTGTTGGCACTGTATAATATTTCTCACCGCTTTTTGATGAGAAAATACTTTCTATTGTCCACATGTGATAGAAACATAAGTTCCTCTCGAAACCAAGTGCAAATACTTACTGGGAAGTAAAATACCAGTTGCTCTTTGGAGACTGTACTTGGAGGGATCTGAAAGAGTCAGCTGGTTCTTTCTTAACCTGTATTCTGAAACCTGTGTTTAATTTGCTCGTAACTGACTGTGGTTGGGGAAATTCCCCCCTTAGAAGCTACTAGGCTGCAAGGTGGGAATTCTCCCAGGCTCCCTGCCCTTGGAAATCGCTTTCTGAGGTCATATTGACGAGTGAATTTGATCAAACCAACCAACAGCAGTGGCAGTGCAAACCTTTCTGACTTGGCGGTATGTTTCAAAGTCCATGTGGCAGTCAGAATCACGCTTAATTAAGAAAACGATAGAAAAGAAGGAAGATGATAATGGAGGAAAGAATTCATTGACTCATTATGTGGAAATATAGAAGCATTCTACATATCCCATAATGGGCTATTTCTAATGAATGTTTATTTTAATGGAATGAATATTTTGTAACCATTAGAAATTATAACTGTGAAGACTGTGTAACAACATGAAAGCGTACAAATGATATGTTAACAGGGGGCAAAAGGCTCATATATTGCAATTATATAAAAATACAGGGCTTTCCTGGTGGCGCAGTGGTTGAGAGTCTGCCTGCCGATGCAGGGGACACGGGTTCGTACCCCGGTCCGGGAAGATCCCACGTGCCGCGGAGCAGCTGGGCCCGTGAGCCATGGCCGCTGCGCCTGCGCGTCCGGAGCCTGTGCTCCGCAACGGGAGAGGCCACAACAGTGAGAGGCCCGTGTACCGCTAAAAAAAAAAAAAAATAAATTAAAAAAATACATATGTTTATGTCAAATCTTAGAAGGGAATCCATAGGAGTGGTTACTGGGGTGTGTGGATAATCTTATACTTTTCCCCCTCTCATTTATAAACTGCTATTAAATGATTTTTATCACCTAAAAATAGAGGGTTTTTTGTTTGTTTTTTAAAGCAAACAAACTAGTAATCAGATGAGGTTTACCAACCAATATGAAAAACTCTGTGTTTGGTCTGAAATGAAAACATTAACCCCTTCAGTGTTGACTACTGATTTTTGCTTAGCTAATCTTCTACCAATTTTGTATTTACCTCTGTTATGAATATTTACAAATTTAATGAGAACTCTATCCAGAAACCCAGTTAACATATAACAGCTGACATATTGTATTTAGTATCTGACAAGGAGTATTTTGCACTTCCTTATAGTGCTAGAAGCTTATTAAGTCTAAATTTTATATTACATGTTGAGACATTAAAACATACCATGCAATCTCAACTGCAATCATTTGCATGAGAACAATGGACCAAGCAACTCTAGGAAGCATAGCTGTTACTATGGAATATCCTGATAGGACATGAGGAATGGAACTTAAAAATACTGACTTTTATATGTGCTACTCTGTCTAAACTCAGTGTGTTCTGTGCTGACTGGACAGAACCTGAAACGATGGATCCAAGTCCTCGCGTCACATTTTAGGATGAATACAGTGTCCAGTGCATCAAGATGTCACGAGATCTAGAAATCGCTTCCTCTGAACAATCTGTTAATGTTCAGAGCTAAGTGTCTGTAGCTGAGAAGACAAGACTAAGGAGTTATACGAGGAGAATTGTCTTCTGGAAGGAAGAACACTGGAATTGTGTTGTTCTAGAAATAGAAGGTGAAAGTTAAAAGCAGGCAGATTTTCAGCTCGAAATATAGAAACTTATAATTACAGGCACCCTCCAGCTCAGCCATGAAATTGATTTTCTCATGAGCTTCCGTGTTACTGGCACGGGGTTGGGTGGGGAGCTGGGTGGGAGGGGGATTGTTAAGGGGGAGGAGCTACAAGATGATCCCCTGACTTCTTGCAGCTGGAAAATTTTGTTACTCTAAGTCATTTGCTTTGTCTTCGCAGCAGGTCTCCCTGCCTGCCCGCCTTCCTCCCTCCCTCCCTCCCTTTTTTCTTCCTTTCTGGAAAATCCTACAAGTATCATGATATTGTAAACTTCAATTTTTTTTTCTAATTTATATATATATATATTTTTTTCAAACAACTTTTAATTGAAGTATAGTTGATTTACAATGTTGTGTTAGTTTCAAGTGTATAGCAAAGTGATTCAGTTTTATATTTTTTTTTCAGATTCTTTTCCATTGTAGGTTATTACAAGGTATTCAGTATAGTTCCCTGTGCCATACAGCAGGTCCTTGTTGTTTCTGCTTTACATTTTTAATTGAGGTATAATTTACATACAACAGAGTGTACAGACCTTAGTGTTCAGTTCATGCATTTTGACAACTGCATACGTTTGTGAGAATATTTAGAACATTTCCATCATCCCAGAAAATTCCCTCTTCTCCCTTTCCAGTCAGTCCCCTCCATCCCCACCCCAGAGGCAACTGCTTTCTGATTTCTATCTAGTAGATTAGGTTTGTCCTCGTACTTTATATAAATGGAATTATTAAGTATATATTACTTTCTTATTTTCGCCAACAAAATGCTTTTGAGATTTATTTTTTATTTAGCCAACAAAGTAACAGTTGTTACAGTTATAAGAAGCTCTTTGTTTTTTTTTACTGAACAGTACAGATACCACAGTTTGCTTATCCATTCCCCTATTGATGGATATTAGGTGGTTCCTAGTTTTGGGTTCTCATGAGTATCGCTGTTGGGTATATTTTTGTACAGGTCTTTTTTTTTTTTTTCTTTTTGCGGTACGTGGGCCTCTCACTGTTGTGGCCTCTCCCATTGCGGAGCACAGGCTCTGGACGCGCAGGCTCAGCGGCCATGGCTCATGGGCCCAGCCGCTCCGTGGCATGTGGGATCTTCCCGGACCGGGGCACAAACCCGTGTCCCCTGCATCGGCAGGCGGACTCTCAACCACTGTGCCACCAGGGAAGGCCTGTACAGGTCTTTTTGAGAAACATGTTTCTATTCCTGTTTGGTAAATTCCTAAGGGTGAAATTTCTGGGTCATAGAGTAGATATATGCTTAGCTGGAGTAGAACAGACAAATATTTCTTCAGTTAACTTTGTGCCAAATCATCCCCAACAATTAGTATTGTCAATTTTTTTAAATAGAAATTTATTTATTTATATTTGGCTGCGTTGGGTCTTTGTTGCTATGCACAGGCTTTTTCTAGTTGCGGCGAGCGGGGGCTACTGATTGCGGTGCACAGTGGTTAAGAATCCGCCTGCCAATGCATCCGGGAAGATCCCACATGCTGCAGAGCAACTAAGCCTGTGCGCCACAACTGCTGAAGCCTACGTGCCCTAGAGCCTGCGCGCTACCACTGCTGAGCCCGGTTGCTGCAACTACTGAGACCCGTGCACCTAGAGCCCGTGATCTGCAACAAGAGAAGCCATCACAATGAGAAGCCCGCGCACTGCAACGAAGAGTTAGCCCCCGCTTGCTGCAACTAGAGAAAGCCTGTGCATAGCAGTGAAGACCCAACACAGCGGGAAAAAAAAAAAGATTTCCATCTTGGGCAAGCAAAAATGAATGGTGGTGCCGTTAACTGAGGCAGTGAAGATAGGGGAGTCCAGTTTGAGGGAAGATGAAGAGTTTAGTTTTAGAGACCTTGAGAGTCAGATATTTGTAGGAACTTCAAGGTAGAGATAAGTAGTAAGCAGTTGGCTATATGAGTCAAGGAGTTTTGGAGAGCTATGTAGAGCAGAAAAATTTTTTTTAATTTAAAAATATTTAAATTAAAATTTTAATATTAAAAATATTTAAATTTAAATATTTTAAATTTAAATATTAAAATTTTAAGTTTAAAACTAAAATAGAATAGAAATATACAGAATTCTGGGGATCACCAACATTTAAGAGGAAGAGGAGACTAGACAGAGCTTACAGATAAGTGAAAGGGAAACTGGGAGAGTATGTCATTGAATACAAGGAAATAGTTATGAATGGATCGTTAAATAATAGTGAAATATTTTCTAGGCAGGTGTTGTACACATAATATTGGGCAAATTTGACTTAGTTCC